>NC_083239.1:17074209-17377240 GCF_032191835.1 Heteronotia binoei | reverse complement strand
TCCTCTATAAAGGGAAAGGAAGGTGGCACAGTATAGCCCAAGGGTGGTCAAACTTGCTTAACATAAGAGCCACATAGAATAAATGTCAGATGTTTGAGAGTCGCAAGACATAAACATCAGATTTTTGAAAGCTGCAAGACAGGAACGAAGGAAGGACAGAAAAAAGGAAGGAAGGAAGGTGATAGATGGGGAGGGAGGAGAGGTGGAAAGAAAGCAACTTTAAATGCATTCTCCAAGCTGCTGGCTATCTTGGCTTAGAGAAGTGATTTTTTTTTTAAGTTCCAACTGCTTTTAGAATTTTATTTATCATACAGAAAATATAACAATCCCTGTCCACAGAGATTAACTGGTAAATTTGTTGGGAATCCACTTTAAAAAACTCTTGGACTTCTGCAGGGCCAACCGCATAACTTGTAACCTTGTCCCAAGAAGAGAATAGTCAGCTTACTTGAGACTAAATAGCAAGAAATACGCATTCAGTGTTAGCTTCTGGGAATCTATATACTTCCACCAGACAGCCTGACATCTCATTGTTCTATCCCAGAAATCCATGTGGCCACTGTGGGTTAAATCTGGCCAACAGGCTGTCAAAGGCTTCTCCAAACAGGCTGATGGGATGTGGTGGAGGCTTCAAGAGTCACACAATATGTGTGAAAGAGCCACGTGTGGCTCTCAAGCCACAGTTGGCCACCCCTGGTATAGCCTGGTCAGGTCTCAGAATCTAAATGGAGTTAGTACTTGCATGGGAGGACACCAAAGAAAACTCTGCAGAGGAAGGCAATGGCAAACCACCTCTGGTTCTCATTTGCTTTAAAAGCCCCTTCCTGGGGTCTCCATCAGCCGTTGGCAAGTTGATGGCACTTAATGTACATCCATAAAATCACTTTCTGCCTGCAGAAAACTAACTCCTCAGGAAGAAGGATTCATTCTTCCACAATATGCGAGCTTTCTGTTTGCAAGGAATTTTCCTTAGCACAGAGCACTTTATCTCTCCATTTGCAGCCTGGAACAGAGCAGATCCAGGGGAAGCTTTATTGACTGATTCAATTGGCCAGACGAATTGATCCTGAAAGAGGGTCAGGAAAGCAAAGCACAGAGCAGAGAGGTCCAAAATGGCCATTGACTCCAATGCCAGACATTTTGCTGTAACCACTAGACTGTACATCCAGTCTTGCCAGCCAGTATAGATCCAAGAAAACTTAATGTGCTCTGTAGTTTGAAGGAAGATATATAATTTAGGATCTAACACTCAGTACTTTTAAAATATATAGATATATTATTCTGGCTAATTCTCTCCATAACATCTTTTTATTAAGCCCCAGAAAGCTCCCTTTTGAAAATTTAAATAACTGTTAGCTGACTTTATTGCCGACAGCACATACTGCCTTCGCATCCAGTCGCCTGCTCCACTCAATTTAGGAGTGGCTTGTCTTTTCTCTCTCTTTCTATAATGAGTTAGGAAAAAATTAGATCCTCACATCTCAGCTGCTCAAATTGGAAATGCATTTTAAAACAACATTCTCCCTTCCTTATCCTCCTCCTCACACTGACTGTGTCTTGTCTTATTTGACTCAAACGGTCAGTGGAGCTTGCTTTCAGTCCCGGGTTGTCTGGGAATGATTCCCAGCTTCATGGGTCAGCCGATGGGGTGTGGTTCTAGAAAATCTTGCAGGGCTGGCTCCAGGTTTTTTTGGGGGGGAGGCTGGGCATAGGAGTCTCAGGGCCCCAATAGCACTAGCAATGAGAGCATCTGGGAGCATGGGGGTGGTGGCTGGAGTGCTCACAAAGTAGTGGGTGGGGAGATGACTATAGCAGGCCCTGACAGAAACCCTGGGCCCTCACAGCTGCCCCAAGTCATATGCTGAGACCAGTCCTCAACTTGCATCTTCCCTTTTTCGAAATTCATCAGTGCGGATGGGTATTCAATAGTGAGTTCAGTGTCCAGGTTAGTAAGCAAGCCCAATGAAGCCATCCTGCCCCAAAGGAGCCAAAAGGCTCCGTTTTAGCACTGGGAGACAAGCAATGAAAAGAGTTGTGTAAGACTGGGAGCAAATGTAGCTATATGTACTTAGGATTCATTTCAGTCAGGGCCAGTTTGAGATATTTTGTCACCCCTAAGAAAGCTATACCTTTCCCCTCTAGGGCCTGCACTGCCACTGAGCTAAGCCCCCATGGAGACTGAAGTAGTGGTTAGTGTCAAACTATGGGAGACCCCATGCTCAAATCCATGCTCTGAAATGGAAGTTCCCTGGGTGACTTTAGGCCAGTCACACTTTCTCAGACTAACCTACTTCACAGGGTTGTGGTGAGAATAAAATAGAGGAAGAAAGAACAATGATAACTGTGAAAGGTAGAATATAAATAAAGAACAATAAATAAATTTGGTACCTTCCTCATTGTGCTTTGGGTGGCTTAGCCTGAGAAGCAGCTCTGGTTTCAGTTGGAGGTGAAAAGGCAAAAGGGCTGGAGACAAGGGCTTCACATGACAGAAGGGTTTGAAGGAGGGTTGCCAGCCTCTAGGTGGGGACTGGAGTTTCCCCCAAAATAATAATAATAATAACTTTTATTTATATCCCGCCCTCCCCGCCGAGGCAGGCTCAGGGCGGCTCACAGACATGGCATGTGCCATGATTACGCTAAATATGTACATTATACAATAAAATACAATAAAATACATTCAAATAAATTAATTAAAACCACAACAGTTAAAGGTGCTTTAGTACAACACAGTATATATCAGATGGCTAGGTGTCACTTCAGGATTCCATCTTGTAGGCCATTTTAAAAGAACAGTTTTACAGGCCCCGCAGAACTGATTATAGTACCTCAGGGCTCAAACCTCCGCTGGTAGTTGATTCCACCAATGGGGAGCCATTATTGAGAAGGCCTGCTCTCGTGTTGTTTTCAGTTTGGCCTCCCTTGGTCCAGGGATTTTTAGAAGATTTTGGGAGCTAGATCTCAGTGCTCTCTGGGGGATATATGGAGAGAGGCGGTCCCTAAGGTAGGCAGGTCCTTGGCCATATAGGGCTTTAAAGGTAATAACCAGCACCTTGTAACGAACTCGGAACACAATTGGCAGCCAGTGCAGCTCCCGCAACCTAGGCTGCATGTGTTCCCTAAGGTAGACAGGTCCTCGACCATATAGGGCTTTAAAGGTAATAACCAGCACCTTGTAATGAACTTGGAACACAATTGGCAGCCAGTGCAGCTCCCACAACCTAGGCTGCATGTGTTCCCACCAAGGTAGTCCCACTAACAGCCTGGCCGCCGCATTCTGCACTAGCTGCAGTTTCCGAATTCGGTACAGGGGCAGCCCCATGTAAAGGGCATTACAGTAGTCCAACCTCGAGGTGACCGTTGAATGGATCACTGTTGCTAGGTCGCCGCGTTCCAGGAAGGGGGCCAGCTGCTTTGCCCTCCTAAGATGGAAGAAGGCAGCTTTAGCAGTGGCTGCTATCTGTGCCTCCATTGTCAAGGAAGGCTCCAGTAGCACTCCCAAGCTCTTGACCCTGCGCACTGGTATCAGTGACGCACCGTCAAAGGCTGGTAGGGAGATCTCCTCCCCTGGCCCGCCGCGACCCACACAAAGGACCTCTGTCTTCGTTGGATTCAACTTCAGCCCACTCGACTTGATCCACCCTGCCACGGCTTGCAGCGCCCGGTCTAGGTTTACAGGGACGTCGCCAGTCTGGCCGTCCATCAATAGATAGAGCTGGGTGTCATCAGCATACTGGTGACAGCCCAGTCCATACCTTTGGGCAATCTGGGCAAGGGGGTGCATGAAGATGTTAAACAACATCGGAGAGAGAACTGCCCCCTGAGGCACCCCACAATGCAAATCACCACAGCTTTCTAGATTACAGAGTTCACTTCACCTGGAGAACATGGCAGCTTTGGAGGGCAGACTCTATGGTATAGCATAGATTCTAAGTGAAATCCCTCCCCAAATACCATACTCCACAAGCAGCCCCCCAGATCTCCAGGAATTTGCCAGAACAGAATGAGAAAGTCTGGGGAAAGAATTTGGATGAAAAGAAAAAGGGGGTACCACGTCAGCCCCTTGGGGACAAGAAGGCATTCCAGACATAAAGGGCACCAAAGGAGTTTCAGAGAGTCAGAGGCTTCAGGGCATCCTGGGACAACAATGGATTCTCTCACACAGCTGCATAACCACAAGCAGATGAGGGCAGAGGGCATGGCTTCCAGGTCAGTGAGTGTGGCCTCTGGCTGCTTTGCATCATTTCCTTCCTCTCTTTGGAAATGAAAGCACGGGCAGGCTGTGGCAGAGGCTCCAGCTGCTAGCAGGGGAAAAAATGCAATGGTCAGGAGCAAATAAGACATTACTTGGGTTTCTGAAATGCTGGACAGAAAAAAAAGGCTACCCGTGGCAGCATGTCAATCTACCCACTCCAGGAGACTGGCAGGAGCATTGTCATGCTGGTCAAAGAAATGAAATCTCCCCAGGATCAAGCAAGAGACTTTTTTTCCTTCCTCACATCTTCTTTCCACTTTCTAGATATCAAGGCAGGCGTTACTCTCTGCTGTATCACTGACTCTGCTTGGCAGTTCTTCACCTCATCCCACTTCCCTGGCTTGTTGTGTTTAGTCCCATTCTCTCTTCCACTTCTTCTGATGCCTCGGGTTTAATCCAAACCAGGGTTTAGCCCTGGCCCCTTTTTGCAATGCTTCTCCTGGAACATCCAGATACGAGTTTGGCTGAACACAGGGAGAGGACTTTTCTGGACCCATTTGCTGCACAGGACCTCATTTCTGAACCATGATAACAGATTACAAATCAGCATGATTTCAATTAGTTTGCATACTTTATTTTGCTTCTTATAGTCCCAGAGAGGGGCAATGGAGACCACTGACAATCTAAATTCTAAATCTGTGTCCACTGGCAATCTAAATTCAGACACCTCCTCTGGTTAGCAAGGTTTCCCACCCACTTTTAAGTCTTTTTGCTCAGTCATAAGAGCAAGAAACTTTTTTTTCCCTTTTAAACCTTTGTGCTTTTTTCTGAGATGCAAAGTGTGACAGAACAGTCTTGCAAGCCCCATTTTCTCTCTGGTCCTGAGAGACTAGACAAGCCCCCTCTTCCATCCCGCATATTCATCTGATATAGCAATTCTTCCCCTTTACTCCTGGTGGTTATCAGCTTCCCTCTAGGGGCCACCAAGAAGTCTGAAAGAGTTATCTCTTGCTAGAGGAATTTGAACATCTAGCTATCTGTATCTACATTACTGGTTAAAGGTTCCACCTAGCTATCACTCATGCAGAGCTAGCATGGGGATGATTTTGCATTATCAAATTCCAGGGATGGTAAGTTCAACTGTTATCCTTCCCCTTTTCTGGTCTTTGGGAAAGAGTTCAGGGTTTAGAATTATAAAAAAAGCTTTAAAATGAATAAAAAGCAGATATATGGTCTGTAGAGCATCAGGCTGACACAGAGAAAAGGCGCAAACATGCATCCCTCTAAACTCTAATCATGAGCATACATGAAGCTGCCTTACACTGAATCAAACCATTGGTCCATCAAAGTCTTGTCTACTCAGACTGCCAGTGGCTCTCCAGGGTCTCAGGCTGAGGTCTTTCTCATCAGCTACTGCCTGGTTCTTTAAACTGGAGATGCTGGGGATTGAACCTGGAACTTTCTGCATGCCAGGCTTGTGCTCTACCACTGAACCATGGCACCTTCTATACTTATCCTAACAGGTTAAATTAAGATAGCCTAGTCATTCCCATTTATTTATTTAATTCATTTATACCCAGCTCCCCAAGCAGGATGGGCCCAAAGTGACTTTCTTAGTGGGCTTCCATAATATGAATGGGGATTCAGACCTGTATCTCCCACATACTAGTCTGAACTCTTAACCACTACACCACACTCTCTTCATCCATAGAGTATTCCAAATCCTAGCTGCATGGGGTCAGTTATTTGGGGGGGAGGGTCAGTTATTTGGGGGTCAGTTATTTGAGGAGAGCAGTTTTGATGACAGGAAGAATTTTACGAGACAGTCTTTGAAACCTCTGTTCTCTCAGGGGCTGCCATAAATTGATAGAAAGTGAAGGGGGAATGAAAAAACACAGTGAACTTTATTTTTTAAAAATCCCACACAATAGTTTCAGGTTAGTGCTGTGCACTTGTTCACTGTACCTCTGATAATGAACTCAGATTTCCCTGGCCAGTCATTCACCAGCGTTTCTCTTTTCATATTTTCATTTGCAGTTCATCCTTGTTTTTACCTCTTTGTGGCTTTCATAAGCAGACCGTTTTCTGGATGCTTTGTTTTTCCTGGTAAAGATCACCTTTACAGGGGCAGGGGGGAAACCCTTTGCCAAATCTAATTCAGATTCATTAGCTGCTGAGAAGTAACAGTATTGTCATGAAAATTAAACTTACAGCAATATTAAATATAATTGCATCCGTACAGTTCTTCTGAACAGAGAACAGTGAGTAGCCAGAACATGTGGAGGTAAAGAGAGAAAAAAGTCTCTCTCCCCTTGAATTAGGTTGGAAGAGCCTGTCCTGGTTACATTGCTAAGTGGGATCAGATCACAGATTTGGTTCCAGCATCAGCAACCAGCTGCCTCTAGAAGATCACAAGGAGGACATGAAAAAGGAATGTCATTCCCTGCTGTCTGTGCCATACAGGTTTTATTTGAAGGTAGACTGCCTCTGTTCATGGAGGTTCAATATAGCCATCACAATAAAGAGCCAGTAAGAGACTGATCATTTTCCCCTGAGGGAGTTTCCATAAAGTGCTTCAAACAGCTCTGTCACTTTGACAGCTTTACTCATTTGCAACAAAGACATTGTAAGAAAAACAGGGTAGATTGAGACGTGATGCCGTGAATTTTGAGGTGAACGTGTTTGACAGTTGAACATATTGTGTTCAGCTGTAGTGATCAGAGATGAACTGATCGTTGGGTCTCTTTGGTTCTGTGCCAAGTAATCTGAATGCCTGCTGAACAGGTTTGCACTGGATTTTTGCTACACTGCCCATGTGGAAAAAAAAATGCTACCAATCCAAAAATTGCTGTCAGCCATTGTTGCTGCTAAGGTCTACTTGGAGGAGCCAGAACAGTAGGATTTTTAAAAAACAAACAAACTGCAATGCTTATTTATGACTGATGGATATGATTTGTGACTGATTTAACTGTTGGAGTTAGCGACTCAGCATGCTGGACATTGTGGGCTGCTACATCACTCTAAATGTGTATAGGTGTTATCTCCTTGAATGGGATGCTTCTCTTCGTCTTAACCTGGGAGCTGCCCTGTGAACCCCCCCCCCCCGCCCGCTTTGTCCTCTTACATATCCAAATGGCCTTCCATGTCTGTGCAGGTCTCTCTTGCAGATACAATGCCCTCATACTCCCATACACATGATGCTGGACAAGCTGGCCGTTTGTGATAGGAAAAGTACTCTTTAGATTAGGCTTCTTTATCTTCTTGACTACAACCTGAATGGGAACTGGATCTACTTGAATAAATGCAAGTTTACCTTTTTTTTTGGAACATACTTCTTGGGAGATTGATTTATTGCACTCAGTTTCACACTTCTGTGACTGGGCAAAACTCTGCTATGTTAACAAGATATCCCAATAGGGTTATGGGTGCCCTGAGTGAAGTTTAAAAAGAATTTTTCTTATTGTTTGTTTTTCTCTTGATTAAGCAATTACAAGGCAATTACAAGGCCTGCTGGTAAGAACAAAAGATGCTGGGGAGTTGTTTAACAGCTGGTCCCAAGCTCTGAGTACAGAAAGAAACTTTCTCTCTCTCTCCCCCATCCTCCTTTTGAATTGATAAACAATGGCACAATGATATGCAATCCTAGAGAAATTTAAGGGCGATTATTTCAAGGCTTTTTAGAACTGAGCATCAGCTCAAGGAGGAAAAGGCTAATTTTTCATTAACTGCTCCACAGCCTTCAGGCCCCAAAAGTGAGATCATGAAAAGGGAGAATGCAGACAGTAAAGCACAAAATTTAATTATTGGTACACTGGCTAATTCCAGGTTGGTGTGAATAAAAGGACAAGAAACTGCAAAAGGGATTTTTGAAGCCTTAAGAAAGGTCTATAGAGAGCAAGAGCAGGCTTGCAAGATTTCTTTCTTTAGAGAACTTTTCTCAATTAGGCTACAAGAAAATGGAAATGCAGAAATGTTACTAAATTTAATTGAGAAATTTGCAACTGCTGGTAAAGTGCTAGATGAAGATTTACAAATTGGATATTAATGGGAATGATCTAAGTTGGCGGAAGTTCTGGGGCTCATAAGTACCATATACAAAAGGGCTATCATGAGCAGCATAAAAGCAAGAATGACTCAAGTTAAATGGTCAGAGAGGTCAGGTCAAGCAGGGCAGGAACTAAGCCAATTGACCACAAAAAACCCAATCCCAAAGACAAAAGAAATGTCCCTCGCTGCTTCAATTATAGCAAACCAGGTCATATCAATAGAATCAACAGAAATACAGATGCCAGCTCCAGCAAACAATCTCACATTCACAAAAGGATTTCTCCCAAAGAAAGCAATGTAATTATTGGGTATCTCATTTAGCACAAATGAATGAAAATCACAAGCCTTGGCTAATTGATAGTGGTGCTTCTATACATACGGCATCAGATATCAATTTGTTTGATGAGCTGGACACAAATGCTTCAGAAAAAGCATTTTTGGTACAGCCAATGGAGATCAAGTAGACATACAAGGAAAAGGGAAAGTGACACAAAATTGCCAAATAGGTGATGGTGGAATTGGGATTCCTGCAGGTGATGTTTTATACATTCCTGATTCAAAGGCAAATTTGCTAAGTGTTCTCAGGAAAGGGGTTTTTTCATAGACTTTGAGAATAACGTATGTACTGTCTTGTGCCAAAGTGAGGTATATTCCACAGGTGTTCTCAGAAATGGAGTCTGAGATAGATAGCCAGGAACCAAAGAAGCCATCTTGAAACTACAAAGGACTTGGTAACAGGTATCAACATAAGCGAGCGTGCCAATGATAATCAATTGTGTGTAAGTTGTATAAAGGGAAAGGCAACTTGGTCTTCTATTCCCAGACAGAAATGGTCCAAGCAACCACTTGAGCAAAAAGGACCAGTCAAATAGCTTCAGTCCTTCAGTGACCCTGATCACTGAGAAGGCTTGGGAACAAAACTGGCTGTGAAATGGCTAGCAGCCATTTGAGTGGTCCCTTTCACTTCCCTCTTGGGACTGCTCAAATGGCTGCCAGTCATTTTACTATTTCACTGGAAGTGGTCTACAATGTCATTTGGGTCCTTGCCCACCTCCTCCTGGAATGCCCCCCAAAGGCCCCCACCAGAAAGGTAAGAAGAGCTGGAAACCCTACAATGACTGCAGTTTACTTGCAAAACAGACTGCCAACCAAAGCCACAGAGAAAACTTCTTATGAGCTACGGCATAACAGAAAGACAAGCATAAAAGAGTGTTTGGATCCAAGTCCTTTGCTCATTATACCAAAGGATACATAATTCAACCAAAGCATCAACCAAATTACTACAAGCAGAGTGGTGCAGTTTGATGAGTGACCAAGGAACGACCAGACTGCTGTGACAGATGGCTGTCCAGAGGAAGATAGTGAAAACAACCAGTGGCTGGTTGTTAGCCCTGAGCTAATGAATGCAAATCACTATGCAGTCAAAACCAGATACTCAAACAGAAGAGGAGATGAAGGCAGAAGTTCCTGAACCAGAAGGTGAACCAGAGTAGCCAGAAACCACTGCAGAAGCAGAAGAGTCCCTGGACCTCAGATGTTCATAACAGGCCAACAAGGGAGTTCCAGCTGAGAAATTAACCTACTTTGCAAGGGCATTGCTACCACATGACCCAACATCATGGGCTGAATTACAGCACATGCCTGAACAGCACCGACCCAAGGGAGTGTGGCATCCCAGGCAGGTGCTCCCCTGCCACCCCCCCTCCCACAGTGCTGTGCTCCATCACACCCCCTGAGTCTATCTGATCCAAGTCTTGATAGCCCCCTCCCTCTTCTTCCCTTCCCATTGCCTCCCTCTCTGCAATCAGAACGTACCACGCCTGGGCTGTACCGGCTGTGATGTGGTGTGTATCTTATCTTTTGAAGAATGCGCTGGAGGCTTCTCCCCCCTCCTTTCCAGAATCGGAAGGGAGCGGGAGCCAAGCCTTCTCCAGGGTGTCTTTCGTAAGATAAGATGTACGCCACGTTGTGGCGGGCAGGGCCCAGGCACAGCATGCTGTGATCATGTGGGGGGAAGGCGAGGGGAAGGGAAGGGAAACAAGGGGTGAGTGGTGGTGAGCAGGCAGAGGAGGCAGGCAAACTAGGTGCTTGCCTGGGGCACTGGGAGTGGGAAGCCCAATTCAGTGCCCTCACCCTCTCAGTGCCAAAAACAACCGCCTAGTTTGCCTAGTGGGCAAGCCAGCCCTGTGCCTGAACTAGAAGCAAGCAAGCAGAGGAAAGCAGGACAAGAAGAAATGTACGCACTGCATAAGAACAAGTCATGGATTCTCACTGAACTACCTAAGAGTAAGAATGCCATTGGATGTAAGTGAGACTTTAAGGCTAAGTAGGATGCAAAAGGTGATGTTGAGAGATACAAAGTCAGATTAGTGGTGAAGGGATTCTTTCAAATTTATAGAGCAGATTATGACCAAATTTTCACACCAGTTGTAAGATATCACACAATTAAGATCCTCCTAAGCATTGGAACCTCCAGAAACATGCAAACAAAGCACTTAGACATTAAGACAGCCTTTTTACATGGTGAAATATGGGAAGAATTATACATGGAACAGCCACCAGGGTTTACAGATGAAAATAATAAACATCTAGTCTTTAACTTCAAGAAGAGCTTTATGGGCACAAACAAGCTGTGAAAGCATCATCAAATAAAAACTGATCAAGGTGCCACTGAATGAAGGTTTAAGACAAGAAGAAGACGACCACAGATTTATACCCCACCCTTCTTTCTGAATCAGAGTCTCAGAGCAGCTTACAATCTCCTTTATCTCCTTCCCCCACAACAGACACCCTGTGAGATGGGTGGGGCTGAGAGAGCTCTCACAGAAGCTGCCCTTTCAAAGACAATTCCTATAAGAGCTATGGCTAACCAAGGCCATGCCAGCAGCTGCAAGTGGAGGAGTGGGGAATCAAACCCGGTTCTCCCAGATAAGAGTCCGCACACTTAACCACTGCACCAAACTACACTACACTACACCAATCAAAGCTGACCCCTGTCTTTACAACAAACACAGTGATGGATAGACACAGAGATGGAAGACAGACATTTATTCTGACCTGTGTTGACAATCCAATTATTTGCCATGAAAATCAAAATGAGATTATATTCCAACTGAGCAAGGGAGTGGAAACCAAACACCTAGGCAATGCTAACTTTTACTTGAGGATTGAAACTGAATGGGGACCAGATGGAAGTTATCTTCTTAGTCAAAAGCAAAAGATGTTGGAGCTATTGGGTCTGGCAGGGCATTTTTTGGGGCAGGATCACACAGGAATGCAGTTCCGGCTTGCTTGGTGTCAGGGGGTGTGGCCTAATATACAAATCAGCTCCTGCTGGGCTTTTTCTAACAAAAAAGCCCCGTGTGAAACAATGGTGATATAAGGGGGCATGGCCTAATATTCAAATGAGTTCATGCTGGGCTTTTTCTACAAAGAAAGCCCTGGGGTCCGGAATAGTTAATCCAATGCCCACACCTATGGAATCAGGCTTCTACAAAGAATCCATCCCTACCGGCCGGCAGCCTCGCTGTGAGGCCGGGGGATGTATTTGTTGACTGAAGGGAGAGAGGAAGACTTTTCTAGCCCATTCGGGCACGCTTCTTGGGGGCGGGGTTTGCTGCAACCTTAGCAGCACCTTCCATGATCCCCCCCCAGACATTTAGAAGTGAGTCTGCCTCTACAGCGGCAGCTTTGGGTTATCCTTCAGCTGCTACTCAGCGGCTAGGCAGATGGTGTTCAGCAGCTTATACTTCCTACATTTGCCTGCTGTTGGGTTTATAGCTTGTGGTCTGTACCTTTAGCTTGTGGTCTGTAACTTTAAGTTTGTAGTTGCTAGTTTAACTGTTTTTTCTTTTTAGCTGCTGTTGTTCCTGGCCAAAGGAGCCGAGTTCTCATCTGTGGACACAGTTATGTGTTTTGGGCTGCACATCAGGCTCGGAGAACTTCGGTCAGCTCTCAGCTGGGACTCAGCCAAGGGTCTTCATTGGCCTGGCCTGATGCCATTATTGTTTCATGGGAATATGGGCCTTCCTCCCCAGGTTTTAGTTATTCATCTGGGGGGTAATGATCTTGGGATGGTGAAGGGAAAAGCTTTGGTTTAGCAGGCCAGGGATGATTTTCTGGCAATTAAAGAGAAATGGCCCGAGACCTTGATAATTTGGTTGGCCATGATTCCTTGCCTTGTTTGGCGGGGAGTTTGGGACCCCATGGGCATTGATAGTGACCAAACCCCCTTCCAAAGCCAATATGGAAATTCGGAAGGCCTTGGAAGGGGGGTTGGGTCACTATCTGCCCCACCCCAATATCTCTCTTAAGTGTCCCTACCTTTACAGAGGTGATGGGGTGCATCTCTCAGAGAAGGGTAACATTCTTTTCCTGAGAGATCTACGGCAAGGGTTGCGGGTGGCCTTGGGCCTCCTGGTGGGGGCTAAGGCCTAAGAAGAGGCTTGGCCTTAGTTGTGGCAGGTTTTTCTGTGTTTGAGGTTCATATGTGACTAGGGAAGAACCAGAAAGCATCCCCTCTTGTGGGTTAGAGGTCTGGCAGGATCAACCTTGGAATTGGATGACCCAAGGTGGGGGACTGCAGACCGTTCTTTGGGGCTTACTTGGAGGGTTCCTTCCATCGAGACGTGCGTCTGGTGAATGGGCCTACCTTCTGGGCTTGCCTGCTTGTTGTGCCAGCCTGGCGAGAGCTGAAGTGTACAGCTCCAGTCAGGGGGCTGGGTTGCTCACCCATTGAATGGCAGGGGAGGTGTCTGTTGAGACCCCTGGCCCTGACCTTGCTGCAGTTCAGGTTAGCCCCTTTCATTTTATTATAAAGATTTAAATATAGCGGCCCATATTTATTCCAATAACTTGTGTCTGACTCTTTTTTCTGACTCTGGGGGCAAAAGGTACCCAATAAACCACTGCCAGACAACAATAACTACAGAGCTGCCATAGGCAAGCTTCTATACCTAGTGATGACAACAAGAGCTGGCATTGCAACAGCTGAACTATATTACCCAGAAGCATTAGCACACCCACCACAAAGGATTGGACTGCAGTTAGAAGAGTGATGAGGTACCTAAAGGCTACTGCACACATAAACTGAGACTGCAGAAACTAACAACCCCACACTGTTGGAATATGCTGATGCAGACTGTGCTGGAGAAAAATCAGACCTAAGATCAATGTATTTTTCTGTGGAGGTTGGTGCTATAAGTTTGGCAAGTTATAAACAATAAATTTTTGCCTGCTCATCCACTGAAACAGAATTTGTATCTACTTCAAAGCATGCAGAGAATTAGAATGGATTATAATGTTCATGGAGGATTTTGGTATTAAGGAACTTTTGCCAGTTCAACCGCCAGGGCTGGATCTGGGAGGGGGGCAGAGGGGGGTGCTTGCCCCGGGCACCGATGGAGGGGGGGCGCCAAATTGGGTATGAAGTGCATTGTATTCTATGGGACCATAAGACAGAATGGCCCAAAAGGGGGTGCCATTTTTTAATTTTGCTCCCCATTGAAAAAAATGTAGATCCGGTCTTGTCAACCGCTAGAGGGTAACCAAAGTTGTATAGCCCTCTCTCTTTCAGAACAGAACAGTGTGTGTGGACAAAGCACACTGGAATTAGGAACCTGTATGTAAGGATCTTGCAGGAACAAGGAGCTGTCAAGCTTCACTATTGTCCCGCTCAGAAAATGACAGCAGACATATTTACCAAACCACTACTAAGGGACAAATAGCAAGGCCAGCAGAATAACCTGAACATTGTGAATCCTGACAACATACCGAGTCGAGAGGAAGTATTGGAGTGAGTGACTCAACATGTCTGAACATATTTTTTTTTTGTGAGAGGGGGCTATATCACTATAAGTATCAGTGTTATCTCCTTGAATGAGATGCCCTATGACCTCTCCTCTCTCTCTCTCACTTTGTCCTCTCACATAATCACATGGCCTTCCATGGAGATACATGTCTGTGCAGGTGTCTCCTGTAGATACAATGCCCTCAAACTCCCACACACATGATGCCAGATTAGCAGCCATTTGTGATAGGGAAAATACTCTTTAAGTTTCTTTCTCTTCTTTTGACTGCAACTTGAATGGGAACTGGATCATCTTGAATAAATGCAAGTTTACCTTTTTTGCAATCTTTCTTGGGAGATTTATTTACTGAACTCAGTATCAACTTCTATGATTTGACAAAACTCTGCTATATTAACCAAATATCCCAGCCAGGTTTTTTTCCCCTGGGAGAACATGGCTGAACAGAGTTCTGGAATGTCTTTGTGGAAACAGAATTCTAAAAAAAAAAAAAAAAAAAGGTTTAAAAGCTCATGAGGGGCACCTGTGCATTTCTCCTTCATTTTTCTTTTGAGAATTCCAGCACTTCTTTTTCCAGAAAAAAAGCCCTTATCCCAGTATTAGTAGACAATTTAAATCAAGCAGAGCAGTGGTACTTGTAGGATTGCCAGGCCCAACTCAAGAAAAATCTGGGGACTTTGGGGGTGGAGCCAGGAGCAAGGATGTGACAAGCACAACTGAACTCCAAAGGGAGTTCTGGCAATCACATTTAAAGGGACCACATGCCTTTTAAATGCCTTCCCTTTGTTGGAAATAATGAAGGATAGGGGCACCTTATCTTGGGGCTCATAGAATTGGACCCCCTGGCCCAATCTTTTTGAAACTTGGGGAGTGCTTTGAGGAGAGGCACAGGATGTTATACTGAAAATTAGGTGCCCCCACCTAAAAAAGCAGCCCCCCCTAGAGCCCCAGTTACTCACAGATCAATTCTCCATAATATCCTATGGGAATTGATCTCCATAGAATATAATGGAGGGCCCAAGCAGACATTTCCCTCCTTCCCCATTTTCTGGTGACCCTGAAGCAGGGGGAAGGCCTCCAAACCAGGGGATCTCCTGCACCCACATGGGGATTGGCAAGCCTAGGCACTCGGTAAATGGGAGCAAAGCAGAACTCCGTTAGTCTGTTCCAAGAACTCACATGCACAACAAAGTATACTGTGTTGCTAAGAAGGAACAGTTGACACAACCAAGCAGCCTCAAATGGTCTGATAACCTAACAGTCATTTGAGCAATCAGCTCCCTTTTCACAACCAGCAGCATTTGGGTGGGACCCAACCATGGCAGTAGTGACAGAACGGGGCAAGCCTATATCCACTGTCAGCAGTCTGAATAGTTCAGGCTAACTTGAGCTCATCAGAGTTTGGAAAGTAAGCAGGGTAGGTCCTGGTTAGTATTTGGATGGGAGACCACCAAGGAAGACCAGGGTTTCTATGCAGAGGAAGGCAATGGCAAACCACCTCTGAACATTGCTAGTCTTGAAGACCTCATGAAGGGTTGCCACAAATCAATCAAGACTTGATGGCATAATTACTATCATTATTTTACTCACTGTCAGCATTATAATTTGAATGCAAGCCAAGCATTCTCTCCCCCCACACCCTTCAACATGAGCTACTGGCCTCAGCTTATTCTTTTGCCACCAGTATCCCCCCAGGACAGCAACCCACAGAGTATTTTTCTGGCAAATCAGAGGGCCAGTGTACCCTGATGCATAAGCTGAAACTCCATTTTCCTCAGCAAAGAACTGGAAATCTTCTGCTTCATCTACCCCAGAGAAATGACCCCTGAGCTCAGGAGAGGGGGCTCTTCAGAACATGCACATTCCCTGTTGGAAGAGCCCCCCCCCCATGTGTGCTTCCTTCAAGGCGATAAAAGGGGGGAAGACTGTAGAAAGTGCTGCAAAAAGGGCCGTCTTAATTATGGGAATCGTTCTGATTACAGCCTGCAAACACTGTTATCTTGTAATTATTGCCAAGAAACCGCCATTAGTACATGATTAAACACAAAGAGTTGTGGGCCGCCAGCTGATTGTCTGAAGCCTTATGAACGTAATTAGTTTGCACAGATAGGAAGTAGCTGGGAAGAGGGGAACGGGGTTGCAAATCGGGTGGGGGCTCCGGGAGTTAAGCGTGTGTTACTTCAAGGGGAGCCAGGCAGGGGGCTTCCTATGTTCCTAACAGACTTCTTACTGCCAATGAATGCAGATTCCTTTTTATCTAAGGATTTAAGATGTCTTCTTTATCTCTGCTGACACAGACATCCCTCGCTTGCTTGCTTGCTGTGCTCTGGGCAAGTCCATCTGGTACAGGAAGAGTCCTGAGGGGTCAAATCCAGGCTCCATATAGCACAGCATTCAGCTTGCAACATTTTCCTCCGCTTCCCAAGGAAACTCACAAAGAGGATGAGAAAGCCAGCCATCTCTTGTGGATTTTCTCCAGCTGCTATGGTTAATACTTTCAATCCCCATGAATTCATGTAACACCCACACTTTTTAAAACAATCTAATTCAGTTGTCACCCTAATTTTACAACAGGTACAGTGTGGAGGCTGGTGTAAAAGAGTTGCTCCCCTCCTTCCTGCTGTCCTTGCCCAAGAGGTAGAAGAGAAAATTAGAGTTGCCAGCCTCCAGGTGGAGCCTGGAGATCTCCCGCATTTACAACTGATCTCCAGATAGCAGAGATCAGCTCCCCTGGAGAAAATGGTTGCTATGAAGGGTGGCATTGTACCATGCTGAGGCCCCTCTTCTCTCCCAAACCTCCCCTTTCTTAGAACCACCCCCAAAATCTCCAGGCGTTTTCCAACACAGACCTGGCAACCCACTGGGAATTTGTATGCATGTAGGAGGGCTTACTTCCACTTGCCACTCCCTCTTGTTGTAAAGGTAGAGTATCAACAAATCAAGCTGTGCTTCTTTTCTTTCAGCTCATGGATAGGGACTGTATGCACTACTAGGCTATGTGCAGGGCTGGCCCTGGAATGACTGGCATCCTAGGCAAAGCTAACTTCCAGTGCCTCCCCCCACACTGATAACATCACCATTCACAAGGGGGGGTGCCCAATTCAGCGCTCCCAGAAGGCCAGCGCCCTAGGCAATTACCTAGTTTGCCTAGTGGCAGGGCTGTGTGGTGTGTTCTGTATCCCACAGCCCCTTCTCCCTGGTCATCTAACTTCAGGAATTTCTAGTCTATGTCTGAAACAAGCAGTTAGAAACATAGATGAGATTTTTTGACCACAGTTTAAGATCTTTTAAAAGGACAAGATGTGTAGCCACTAAAATACACTTTCCGTTCACTAGAGGATGAGGCATAGGAAAACTAGATCAAAACACGACAGGGTATTAAAGACTAAGTAAAAGACCATAAAATATACAAGGTTTAGCTAGGTTATACAATCACTGAAAACAGAGGCTGGTCAAGACAGACTCTACTTTGTTGTGCTCTGTTCCCAGTCCTTGGCTTGCATCTCCTGACAGGATGGTCAGAACCTTTAACCCTTCCTGTTACAGTTTGGAGGGTTAAACTTCAACCTCCCATGAAACTGGGAAGGGATCCCAGGTGCATATCTCAACTTTTTATAAACCCACTCGCTATATCTAAATAGCCATCTATCTCTTTCCTTCCTGGCAGGCGGACAAATGGTAATCTAATCCTAATTATTTGTCTCCCTAAAGCAAACTAATCTCCTCCAAGCCTGCAGTTTGATCAATTTATACTTCCATTCCCAGAGAAGGAATGTGTTCTCTGAGATCAGGGCTTTGCTGAATATAAATTATGGGATCCTGCATCTCTCATAACAAATGGTATTAACCATAGAAGCTAGACAAAGCCTCCAGTATCTGAGGCAGCGTACCGCAGAGAAATATCCATCATTGAGCAGATACCACAGAGCACATTCGTGTGATTCTTTGTTGCTGACTACTCTTTGCTGTCAAGTTGTAGCTGACTTATGGCAACTCCACGGGATGTTCAAAGCTAGAAACATTCAGAGGTGGCTTGCTGCTGCCTGCCTAAGATCATAAGAGAAGCCATTTTGGATCAGGCCAATGGCCCATCCAGACCAACACTCTGTGTCACACAGTGGCCAAAAAAAAATTATATATCTACACACTGTGGCTAATAGCCACTGATGGACCTCTGCTCCATATTTTTATCTAACCTCCTCTTGAAGCTGGCTATGCTTGTAGCCACCACCACCTCCTGTGGCAGTGAATTCCACATGTTAATCACCCTTTGGGTGAAGAAGTACTTCCTTTTATCCATTTTAACCCAACTGCTCAGCAATTTCATTGAATGCTCATGAGTTCTTGTATTGTGAGAAAGGGAGAAAAGGACTTCTTTCACTACTTTCTCCATCCCATAATCTTGTAAACCTTTATCATGTCACCCCGTAGTCGACGTTTCTCCAAGCTAAAGAGCCCCACGCGTTTCAACCTTTCTTCATAGGGGAAGTGTTCCAACCCTTTAATCATTCTAGTTGCCCTTTTCTGGACTTTTTCCAATGCTATAATATCCTTTTTGAGGTGTGGTGTCCAGAATTGTACACAGTATTCCAAATGAGACTGCACCATCGATTTATACAGGGGCATTATGATACTGGCTGATTTGTTTTCAATTCCCTTCCTAATAATTCCCAGCATGGCGTTGGCCTTTTTTATTGCAAACAGCACACTGTCTTGACATTTTCAGTGAGTTATCTGCCACGACCCCAATATCTCTCTCTTGGTCAGTCTCTGCCAGTTCACACCCCATCAACTTGTATTTGTAGCTGGGATTTTTGGCCCCAATGTGCATTACTTTGCACTTGGCCACATTGAACCTCATCTGCCACGTTGACGCCCACTCACCCAGCCTCAACAGATCCCTTTGGAGTGCCTCACAATCCTCTCTGGTTCTCACCACCCTGAACAATTTAGTGTCATCTGCAAACTTGGCCACTTCACTGCTTACTCCCAACTACAAATCATATATGAACAAGTTAAAGAGCATGGGGCCCAGTACTGAGCCCTGCGGCACCCCACTGCTTACCATCCTCCACTGCGAAGACTGCCCACATATACTCACTCTCTGCTTCCTATTAATTAGCCAGTTTTTTATCCACAAGAGGACCTGTCCTTCTACTCCATGACTCTCGAGTTTACTAAGGAGCCTTTGTTGAGGAACTTTATCAAAAGCTTTCTGGAAGTCAAGGTAAACAACATCTATTGGGTCTCCTTTGTCCACATGTTTGTTCACCCCCTCAAAGAAATGTAACGGGTTAGTGAGGCAAGATCTTCCCTTACAGAACCCATGCTGAGTCTTCCTCAATAACTCATGTTCATCAATGTGTCTACTCATTCTGTCCTTGATAATGGTTTCTACCAACTTTCCCGGTATTGAAGTCAGACTGACTGGCCTGTAGTTTCCCAGATCTCCTCTGGAACCCTTTTTAAAGATGGGGGTGACATTTGCTACCTTTCAGTCCTCAGAAATGGAGGCAGATTTCAATGAAAGATTACATATTTTCTTCAGAAGATCCACAAGTTCAACTTTGAGTTCTTTCAGAACTCTTGGATGTATGTCATCCGGACCTGGTGACTTATTAGTTTTTAATTTGTCTATCAGTTGTAGGACCCCCTCTCTTGTCACCTCAATCTGACTCAGGTCTTTCAACACCCCTTCCAAAATAAGTGGTTCTGGAGCAGGCAAACACTTCTCATCTTCCACAGTGAAGACGGAGGCAAAAAATTCATTCAGCTTCTCAGCCATTTCACTATCCTCCTTCAGTAATCCTGCTTGGAGATGATGAAAAATTAATTTCAAAAATATATAAATTACTTTTAAAATGGTCTACGGAAGATGAAGTAGTAAAATCTCAAATGATTAAATGGGCAATTAATGTAAATAAAGAAATACAGATGGAAACTTGGGAATACTTGTGGAAGAATTCTATGAAGCTTTCGATGTGTCATAGCATTAAAGAGGACTGTTTTAAAATGATGTACAGATGGTATATGACTCCTAAAAAATTGGCAAAGATGAACAATAAGATGCCAGACAAATGTTGGAAATGTAAAAAACATGAAGGTTCTTTCTACCATATGTGGTGGACTTGTGAAAGAGCAAAAAAGTATTGGCAGATGATTCAGCAAGAAATTTCTAAGATCTTGAGATATGAATCTGGAGCTTTTGATGAGGAACTTTAAGTTGCAGAGACTTTTCTGTTGAGATTACAAATGGAAAAATTTCCAAAAGAAGATAGAACTTTAATTTGGTACTTGCTTTCAGCTGCTAGGACATTATATGCGCAGTTGTGGAAGCAAGAAAAAATACCAGAGAAATGGGATTGGATTATAAATTTATGACATGGAGTGAAATGGACAAATTAACAAGAATGTTAAGAGACTATGATTTAGAAGTTTTTAAGATGGAGTGGAAAAAGTTTAGAAGATATGTAGAAAAAGAGTGAAAAATAAAAGGACACTGGACAATTTTTGATAATGACTGAGTTTTAGAAAGAAGAAGAATATAATTTTTTGTTTTAATAGTTAAGGGTACCTTTAAATATTAGCATTTAAAGTAAATAACACTGGCGAGGGGTCAAGTAACGGGGGGGAGGGGTGGGTAGAAAGTAATATATGGGATAGATAAAAGAAGTTATTAAAGATGTAAGAAATAGTTTTATTACCAAATGTTACCAATAAAATTGTTTTAACCAAGTAATCCTTTTACTCCTTGGTCATCCAAGGGCCCCACTGCCTCCCTGACTGGTTTCTTGCTTCTATTATAGTTGAAGAAATTTTTATTGTTGGTCTTTATGTTTTTTGCAATATGCTCCTCATAGTCCCTTTTTGCCTGCCTGATCACAGTTTTGCATTTGATTTGCCACAGCCTGTGTTCCCTTTTATTAATCTCACTTGGACTAGTTTTCCACCGCTTAAAGGAGTCCTTCTTACCTTTTACAGCTTCCATTACTTTGTTTGTTAACCATGCAGGCCTTTTCTTATACCTGTTTGTGCCTTTCCTAACTTGTGGTATATATTTTATCTGAGCTTCTAGGATTGTTTTTAAATAGCCTCCAAGCTTCCCCAAGGGTTTTGACTGACCTTTCCTTTCAGTTTCCTCTTCACATGCCTCCTCATCTCAGAGAATTTACCCCTTTTAAAGTTAAACGTGGTTGTGCTGGTCTTTTGGGGCAACTCTCTGTTTATACAAATGGTGAAATCAATAACGTTATGGTCACTGCTCCCAAGCGGTGCGATCACTTTTACATCTCTCATCAAGTCTCGGGCATTACTTAGGACCAAATCCAGGCTTGCCCCACCCCTGGTAGGTTCAGTGACCATCTGCTCCATAGCACAGTCATTGAGAGCATCTAGAAACTCAATCTCTTTCTCTTGACCCGATCACATATTGACCAAATCAGTCTGCAGGTAGTTGTAGCAACCCTGGACTTCCTTGGTGGTCTTTCATTCAAGTATCAACCAGGGCTGACCCTGCTTGGCTTCCTGACTTCATAGGAATATGGATGGAATGGAAAGTGTAACAACAGATGGAAAGTATTTACAGTTTCTTTTACTCCAACTTCAATTTGTGGTGAAAACTGGTGTGTTAGGCTGGGAATCAGTAACAGGAAGCCCCAGGTCCAACCAGCTGGCTAAGCAAGAGTCAAGAGTGGGTAGCAGCAAGATTTTCTGGCTGTCCATTTTAATGCTATGGAGGGTCTTCCTTGAGCCACCCTTAAATTTAGTGGCTGACATGGAAGGGAAACTAAAAGCTTCATGGGAAAAGATGGGTTATGGTTCAAGGTATTTTGTAGTCCTGAGCAAGGTGGCCCCATAATCTTCCAGGCATGCTTGGCTGGTAATAGTGCTTTGCAGCAACACTAAAGGAACTGGATTTGAGTAGGGGAGGTCTTTGTCATATGGCATCCGGGGCAGCTGCCCTGGGCTGGGTGGGCCCCCTTTCATGGGTCACTCAGCGCCCAGTAAGGACTCCGCAGGAGAAGAAAACTCTTCAGAAGAAGAGGAGCCATGTGTAGCCAGCTCTGAGTCAGCAGAAGCCAGCAAGCAGGAGGACGAACTGCAGGCTGACCAGGATTCATAGCCACCAATTGGTACAGAGCTACCAGTCTCCAGCCCTGAGTTTATAGGTGAAATTAAGCAAATCGTTCCCAGCCCTTCAGCATCACACTTTGAGTGCTGCAGACAGAAGCTACAAGCAGAACTACAGGAGAGATTGCAGAGTGCTCACCTCCTGACTTGACATCAGTTGTGTGAGTAGTTGGGAGTAATTACTCCAAAGCAGCTGACTGCAGATTGGACCCTTAGGCACATGCTTATGAAAAACAGCCAAGGCTATTAGGTGTGGAAGCAACAAGTCAATCTACTACTGTGACCACAACCTTGGATTCTGTCTTGCCCATGTGCCCCTTGGACCAGCTTCTGACTATGATTTTTTGCTCTGCTTGATTTCTGTTCATGAGTAACCCTTGGACTGCTTGGCTATGCCTCTCGGATAACTCCTTGACAATGGCTCTCTTGGCTCTGAGTTTTTGGACTACGGTCTTGACTTGGTTTCCCCCACTTGGACTTTGACTGCCCTCCAGGAACTCCTGTGGCTCTGCCTGATCTGAGACACCCCTGACTGCCCACAGCCAAACCCTACTCCCTGAGGGAGGTGGAAAAGAAGACAATGGGTACATTCACTAACTGATACATTTTGCAACTGGATTTTTACTGTGTATGAATAGCAAAAACCCAGCTGCAAAATGTATTATTTAGGGTCGTGTGAATGCACTCAATAAGCTAGTGGCCACACAGCCTACCCACTCCCTCAGAGGCTTAGGTAGTGGCTGGCAGCTGCCTGGCACACACATTTGTCCTCCTCCTTAAGGGCCTAGGCAGCAGCCAGCTTGGTGACCCTCATACCCACTGGCTTGTCCTCCTTGCACAGGGCTGCTCCTTGCTTGAGCCTGGAGTAGGTCAGGTGGTTATTGTTGGTGGTGGTAGCCTGGACTTTTGCCCAGGAACACAGAATAACTAAGATCACCCCTGAACTTAGGCCTGGCTGGCATTGGCCCAGGAGAGGATGGTGGTCCCCTCCCCCACCCCTGATGGCAGGGAGTCAGCTAAGTCTCTGTGATGTATCTTCATTGTGGCCTTCCTGAGAAACCAGACCTTGGTATTGGGATGGGGGGAGGTGTTTGAGGCATTGACCAGGGCAAGGGACAATATTCTTCAAAAAAGTTCCCCTTCCCTTCACCTTCTCTTCCATGTTTCATCCTCAAGTTTCCTATGCCAGCAAAATTCATGGTCACTTCCTGTGCAAAGAAGCCCATCAGCCACTCAAGCACTAGCAAGTCTGACCCTTTGGCGTGACAAGGTTTTGCAAACTCATTCTGACGTTTCATTAGCAGGGCTAATTTGTGGTACAAGTCCCTAGCCCATTGCTAAAGCCACCCACGTCTAAGGCAGTGGTCCCATCTGTCAAACATAAATGCCCGGTTGGCTAAGTTTGTCCTGATCTCTAAATGTGTTACGGTTGGGTAATGTAACCTGGATATGCAAAGAGCAGAAAAAAGAGGAAGAAGTTATTTCAGCTAAGATTGCTCTTGTCTTCCAGTGGAGATCTATGCTGTCGGAAGAAAATGAAGCTGTTTTCTGAATCGACACAAGGTTTTCTTTAGAGCCACAGGGTTCAGTAGAAAATCAGTAGGCTTAATTAAAAATCTTTCAGAAGACTGAAATGGTGCTCCCTGATTCATTGAGTGGCTGATTTTTTTCCCATTGTTTCCATTTTTTTAAGAGCAAAGGTTTTTCAAAAGGGTGGTGGGACCCATTTTAAAAGAAGAGATTCCCTTTTCTTACAAGGTAATCATCTTCTTAAAAGCAAAAAACATATGCCTTTTCCTCTTCAGAATGTTGGATTTTATTCCTGAACAAATTTACATAGATTTAATCAATTGACATCCCTTAAAACTTGAGGGAGATCTTTTTTTTAATGGGGTGAAAAGTCCTGCTTTCTTGGCACCCATCTTGGATACCTTTCAAAAAGCTTTCTGTATTTCAGTGTTATTCTAAAGAAAGCTTTGGACAAACGAAAGTAAATCTGATTTAAAAAAGAAAAAGAAAAAAGAAACTCATGTGTTGCTATCGGCTTTGGTTTCCAAACTAATTTTTTCCTGGCAGGGAAAAAAATGTCTTTTTGTAGCAGAAATTCAAGAGAAGTTTTTTCTAGAATGGAAAAACAATGATGGAAAAACTCCAAAGAACTGATACTATTAAAGACACAGGAGGCTTGCTAGGAAAAAAAGGTGGCAGCCCTAACATTTAATTAAAGAGTATGCTGTAATATGACTCAGATTGGGGTAACAAGAGACAAAATTCTAAGACAGCTACAATACCTGAAAAAGAATAAATCTGCAGGTCCAGATGGCATATGCCCGAGGGTTCTTAAAGAACTCAAATGTGAAACTGTTGATCTACTAACAAGTATATGCAACTTGTTGCTAAAATCAGACTCTACGTTGGATGACTGGAAAATAGCAAACATCATGTCAGTTTTTTATAAAGGGTCCAGAGGGTATCCAGGAAATTATAGGCCAGTTAACCTAACATCTGTGTAAGGTAAGGGGGTGGCCAGTGAGAGGGCTGGGGGCGGCCACATTGGGGTTAAGTAGAATGCCATTGATGTTTCTGCCTCACTTCTGGGCACAACCGGAAAGTGACAAAGGGTATCTCTAGGAATTACAAAAACTCTATGGTAAATTCACAGAGAGCTTTTTTTTTTTTGTAATTCTCCTGGTGCTCCTATGAGCAGTGGCAGGTAAAAAAGTTTGCCAGAGCAAGCCTAGTCCCCGATGAAGTAGTAGAAACTGTTATTAAAGAGGATTATTAAGCTCATCAAACAACAAAGTTTGCCAAAGGAAAATCAGCTTGGCTTCTGCCAATGGAAATCCTGCCTCACTAACCTCTTGGAGTTTTTTGAGTTCACAAGCATGGAAATAAGGGCGATCAGGTAGACAACAAGCTTCTTGGCCTATAGTTTACAGGGTTGGTACGATTATCTTTCTTATAAATCGGGACCACAATAGAGGAGGTCCATTCTTTAGGAAATCTGCCAGTCATGTCAATGTTAGTGAAGAAAGTGGCTAAAACTGGTGCTCACCAGTCTTGAAAAGTCTTCAGCATATCTGGTGGAATAAAATTTTCACCTGGGGCTTCATTGAGGAAATGAGGGATTTTATTTCACTCACAGTTACAGGAGGCCACTCAGGCTAACTAGTCAATAAGGAAGTGGGTGGACAATTAATTGCAATGCTGTCATGGGATTGATCATTGAATACCTTTAAAAATGTTCTTCCCATTGTTGTTTGGAAATATAAGAATATGATTCAAACCGAACCCTTCCTTCCGAGGCTGCAAGAATTCTCCAGAACTTTGACATGTCTCTCTTGCTTAAGGCCAAGGCAAGTTCCTGCCAAGATTCTCCTACTGAAGTTAATTTTTTCCTCCTAATTAAACACTTAAAAATTATTACAAAGATCAAAAAAAGATTTAGGTAGAAAATTTACTTCCTTTTGTTTATATGCCCTAAGAGAATGCCTGAGCTGTTTTTTCATGTCAATACACTCTCTATCAAACCATCCATTGTTAATTTGCCACTCTTGACTAAGAAAGATTTTAATAATTCAATTAGCTCTTCATAGAATGACAAAATAATCTCAGGATCCTTTGTTGCCAATATTTTTTTTTATTTCCAAAAGTGAGTCACTATAAAGGACTGGCTATAATTCATTCATCTTCTATCTAAATTGGAAATATGGGTATCTGAGAATAATTTGATAGTGCCACATCAAATAGGATTTAGACATGATCACTCCACTCTTGACCACTATCTATTACTGCAGCATCTTATTAGTAAATATACAACTCATTTTTTCAAAAAATTGTACGTGGCATTTGTGGATCTTAAAGCTGCATTTGATTCGATCTCAAGGAACCACCTATGGATGAAACTGAGTAATATGAATATTGACCATAGACTGCTTGAATGTATAAAAGGTCTTTATTCCGATACAAGTATGAAGATTCGACTTGGCCCTTATGGTCAATTGTCCAACCCAGTTGAAAAAACAAAAGGAGTCCGACAGGGGTGCATTTTGGCCCCACTTCTTTTTAATTTATACCTGAATGATATAGTAGACTATCTAGCAGGTCCACAGTTTTTTCCAGTTAAAGTAGGAGGAAAATTTATTTCTACCCTGCTTTATCCAGACAACACCTTGTTAATTTTTCATACCCAAATTGGCCTTAGAAGATTATTGAGACATTTTAGCCAATATTGCAAGGACAATCTATTACATGTAAACTATGATAAAACCAAGACTACGGTCTTTGCTAGAAGATCCCATTACTATAAGTGGAAAATGGATGAGAAACCACTAGAACAGGTTCCCTTTTTAAAATATTTAGGTGTGCTGTTCCATCAATCAGCCTCTTGGGCCTCTCATATTGACTACGCTAAGCTTAATCTCGAAAAAGCTGCTGTGGGGCTATTGCAATTTTATAGGCGAAGAGGTGGATGCTTGATACATCCAGCTGTAGAAATCTACAAAATGCAGTTATTATTTTCAGGGTGGTGAGAACCAGAGAGGATTGTGAGGAACTCCAAAGGGATCCATTGAGGCTGGGTGAGTGGGCATCAGCGTGGCAGATGACGTTCAGTATGGCCAAGTGCAAAGTAATGCACATTGGGGCCAAGAATCCCAGAGTGACACAGAGTGTTGGACTAGATGGGCCTTTGGCCTGATCCATCATGGCTTCTCTTATGTTCTTATGTACCCCAGCTTCTGTATGGAGTGCCAGTATGGGCTTCTGGAAATCTTCATACTTTAGAAATTTTCCAAAATAAATTTACACACGGGCTTCTTGCTGTCCCACCTTCAACACCTTCTGTAATGTCTAGAATAGAATTATCTTTATCTCAGATAACAACCTTAGTTCATAAAATAACTATCAATTTTTGGTTGAAGATTATTTTTCATATGGCTTCCGAATTACTTACTTTGGCATAAGGGGAAATGAAGGCTAGGTCTTGGTGTTTTGTTTTGAGAATAGTGGCCAAGAATAGCGGCCAATCAATAGTGGTTGATTATCTGAGATTCCTTGGTTTTTACAATGCCAAATCTTTTGTTAAGCAAAGATTGTTGGATCAGTGTATTCAAACTGACATGGGAGTATTAGGCAAATTGAGAATTTCTGTGATTTATAGATAGTCATCACCCTCACCTCGGGTATCTTCTCCATATTTTGTTAATCTAATTAATTTCAAGTATCAAAAAGCTTTTACTAGGGCTCATTTTGATAGCTTACAATTATTGGTTAATGAAGATCATTTTAAGCGGATACCTTATGAGAAAAGAGTTTGCCCCTGTGATCAAATGTCTATTGAAGACCTATCTCATGTCACATTTTATTGCATAAAACACGAGACAGAATGAAATAGGTTTTTGTGTACCATTTCTGACCTTCTTGGTCTGAAAAGTGGAAAATGGAAGGTCAGACCAAGAAAAATTAGTATTCCTATTGTCAGATAGAGCTAAGTATATTAGTTTCCAAGTGGCAAAGTTTATGGCTGCCATTATAGATAAAAAAATGAGTAAAGAGATATATTAATTACTCTTTTTTTTACTACTGTAAATTGTTTTCTTAGGATGTCATTGGATAAATTTTATTGACAATTCAGCCTAAATTTTATCATGATTTATATAATTCTATTGTTGTATTGAATGTTTTATTTTATTTTTTTGTCTAGTTGTCAGTTGCTATGGCATTTTGTTGCTAATGCAATAAAGATTGACAGAATGACATCATATACTTGAACTTTCAAAAGGATTTTGACATGGCACCTAGAAGAGGCTTGAGTCATGCTGGACTACCACAGGGAAGGGCAGCCATAGAAATGTGGCTTGGCACAGCTGAGAAGGGTACTAGAGTGGGGAAGTAGGAGCTGAGCCCGGTGGCTGGAGCCTTCAGATCTCTCAGGCCTCAGATGTAAAGGGGTTGTGCTCACCTAGGACTAGGCTTGCCAATTCCCAGGTCCCACCGGGGGTTCTCCCACTTTCCCAGGCTCCTTCCTGCTCCCAGTCAGCTGGCCGGTGGGCAAGCCCCGCCCCCTACATGCCTTTTTACCTCCAGAGGCTTCAGACTCTACTTCGAAAGGCTTCCTCTTGGGATGATGTGTCTGTGTCTTTAAGGCTGAAGGGAGTGGGGAGCAGGTAGAACAACATGGCTGCTCCCAATGACTGTGAAAGCAGCCCAGACCCTCTGTTGGTTGCAGTCTTTTCAGAGATAAACTTGAACCTTTGGTTGCTCTGTGTTACTTTGAAGAAGTTGGAAGTTCAGCAACTCGTGAGTAGAGATGCCAATCCCCCGCTTCAGAGTCATCAGAAATGGGGGGGGGGAGGGAAATGTCTGCTGGGCACTTCATTATTCCTTATGGAGATCAATTCCCATAGGATATAATGGAGAATTGATCTGGGGCTTTAGAGGGGCTGTGTTTTGAGGTAGAGGCACCAAATTTTCAGCATAGCATCTGGACTCTTCTCAAAATGCTCTCTAAGTTTCAAAAAGATTGGACCAGGGGGTTCAATTCTATGAGCCCCAAAAGAAGGTACCCCTATCCTTCATTATTTCTAATGTAGGGAAGGCATTTAAAAGGTGTGCAGTTCCTTTAAATGTGATGGCCAGAACTCCCTTTAAAGTTCAATTGTGCTTGTCACAGCTTTGCTTATGGCTCTACCCTCAATGTCTCCTGGCTCCACCCCCAAAGTCTCCTGGCCCCATCCCCAAAGTCTCCAGATATTTCTTGAATTTGACTTGGCAACTTTACCTAGGACATTCTGCCATTGAGGTGCTCCATGCTTGTCACTTATGAGTAGGGATATCAGTCTCCATTTGGGACCTGGGGATCCCCTGGAACTAAAGCCAGACACTATTAGCATTATGAGTTATACTGCCACTTTAGGAATCTAACTTCTAGAGATACAATGGTGTGTTAAGTAGTTTTGTTCGTCATTTTGTATTTGTGGAAATGACTTACCTGTTGAATGAGCATTACTTATTACAGATGCTATGAGCTAGCACTTTAAGGATTTTTTCCTCTGTAGATACAGCTGCTGGCAATCTGTTCAGTAGAGAATATCTAATTCTGTAAGAGGCATATGAACACTAAGTGCCTTTAGGACTGAAAAGAAGAAACAGATAGCAAGACAAAGTGTAGATTCATGTAAAATTTATTCCAGTGGGTGTGATTTTTATACATGTTGAAGAGCAGGCCAAAATGTAGCATGCTCACTGTCATGACTCAGGGGGGGTCTTACCAATTGCTGCCACCGCTCTGGGTTAAGGGTCTCCCTTGAGAAGGCCCAGAGTTCCCTCCCAAGCCCTTCCAGGCCTCCCTTAGCTTAGGACAAATAATAATGGGCATGAGGACCAGGCAGAGTTAACAAGTGGAAAAAGGTTTATTTAAAAGGTCAGTGCAATATAACAAACAAGGTGTATAAAACAGTAAAAGGGTAAAGAGAAACATAATCAAATGTCTTAACATGTCTATCTATACAGTCCCTAAAATAATACTTACACTTACCCCCTTGGGTAAGGGCCTTTCGCCTGCTTCTAGCTCTCCAGGTTACAGCCTGCCTTCAGCTAAGCCTTCCAGGGAAAGAACACCCACTTCCTGAGTTTGGCCCTTTTATAGGGTTGCCAAGTCCAATTCAAGAAATATCTGGGGACTTTGGGGGTGGAGCCAGGAGACATCAGGGCAGAGCCAGGAACAAGGGTGTGACAAGCATAATTGAACTCCAAGGGAGTTCTGGCCATCACATTTAAAGGGACTGCACACCTTTTTAAATGTCTTCCTTCCATAGGAAATAATGAAGGATAGGGGCACCTTCTTTGGGGGCTCATAGAATTGGGCCCCATGGTCCAATCATTTTGAAACTTGGCAGATACTTTGGAGAGAGTCACTAGATACTATACTGAAAATTTGGTGCCTCTACCTCAAAAAACAGCACCCCCAGAGCCCTCAAAACCTCCAGATCAATTTCCCATTATACCCTATGAGAATCGATCTCCACATAGAGAATAATGAAGTACTCAGCAGACTCCCCCCCCCCCCATTTCTGGCAACACTGAAGGGGGATCGGCCTCTCTACTCACGAGTTGCTGCCAACTTTTTCAAAGTAACACAGACACCCCATCCCAAGAGGAAGCCTTTCAACCAGCGACTGAAGCCTCTGGAGGTAGAAACGCACATGGTCCTCTGGGGGCGGAGCTCCCCCCCTCCGGAGGCCAGACTCCCCGAGGAGACGCCTGTAGCAGTCAGAGAGGATGCAAGGACTACGAGTCCCAGCAAACACCTCACGAAGGGAGGCCGCGCTGTTTCCCCCCACCACCCCTCCTGCTTCCACGTTCTTGGAGATCGGGGGGAAAGGCTCCTAATCCAGGGGTCCCCCGGCAGGGCGAGGGATTTGGGAACCCTACCCTTTTATGTCCTCCTCCCAGGCCCCACCCCTCTCTGGACCAGTTTCCCTCTAAAACCTGGCCATCCAATCAGAGGGACAGAGGGGATCCTGGGAGATGTAAGCTTTCCCCAGTAATTCCTACGCAGACTTCCCTGGGGCCTGCAGGCCTCACTAGACCCAGAATCATGACACTCACACTTTTCTCTTTATTTTCATGTGAGTAAGTGCAATTTTGTACATGTTCAAGAGTAGGGCAAAATGCAGCATGTTTACATTTTCTCTATTTTTGTGTCAGCTTCAAATAAGGATTCAAGTCATTATAGACTCTATGGCATTATTCTCCACTGAGGTCCCTGCTTTCCCCAGGCTTTATCCCCAAATATCCAGGAGTTTCCCAACCTGGGTCTGGGAACTCAGTTTCTGGACACTTTCTCAGTGTGCTGACACTGAGAAAGGAGCAGCACCAGCCATCTCCTCCTTGGCCTGATGCTGAGGGATTAAATGGGCTCTTGTAGCCTTTACTTGCTCTACCCGTGTTGCTTGGGCATATCAGGTCTCGGAAGCTTTTTTCACCTCCCTCCAGCTGGGATACCACTGTTAGCAACTAGACCCCTCCTGCAGAAGGGCAGTTTGTAGAGGATGCCCCTCTTTCTATATCATTCCCCCCCTAAAAAAAAAATCATGGGTATGCCACACAGCTTGCCCAGGAATGGAACCAAGATGGAGCTGAAACAAACAATATGGACCCTGGCCAGAGGCAAGCCCAGGGCACTATTTTGGGATGGTGACTCTGGGTCATGGGCTTGCTAGTAGGTCTCTCCCCATCCTAAACAGAGATACTTAATCTCATCAATGGGCTTCTCAGAAAACAGTATCCTTCTCTGATGTGACCTCATCATACCTGGTCATACTTCCCCTGTTTACTTACCTTAATCAATAGGCTATTTATCTGATAGCCTCCCCTATCCTGTATTCAGAGGTCAGAAGAAGAACACTTACACTTTTCATTTACATTTAGCAATCTAATCAAAACACCTTTACTTTTGTTACATTAGCACTGGACAAACTCATCCAGTACAATTGTGCAAAACCATCATGAGTTTCCCTAGGTTTTTGTTTATCTTGGGAAAGTGTTTCCAGGTATTGTTTTTTGGGGGACACATGTCATCCATACCCCCAGGCAGCAGTTTGCCCTATAACTGTAGCATCCAGCTCTCAGTCAGTATATTCTGGGTGCCAACTTGCACTCTGAAATTTATTTGGGTTTCCTTTCCATCTCCACGAAACGCTGGTTCATTTCACAGCCTTCTCTGCAGACTCTACTGGACTGGTAACTATAATTTCCTCAAAAGATCTCTTTCTTTCCCATTCCTTCCTTTATTCCCATTAGTTAGTGTGTATGTTTTTCAGAGTTCATTTGCTTGTCTCTGTGTGTATGTCCATGCCCCCCCCCCTTTTTTTGTTCCCTGTTCAATAAAAACCCATTTCTTTCAACTCGGACTGGTTCATGTCTGAGAGTTTCTCTAAGAGAAAAATCCCCATAAACCCTGGTGGAGATCTCCCTGTTACCTCCTCTTGCAAGTTCTGTGTCCTTTACTAGTGCCTCCAATCAAAATAGGAGTCAGTGCCCTTTGAGTAACAACACCCCCATCCCCTCCTGGCAAATCAGCTCCCTGGCTTGGTCTCTGACCCTTGGCTGGGTCTTCATGTCTGCCTGCACATTCCTTCAGCCAGGTGGCCTGCAGAAGTGGGAGCAACACAGTTCCATCTACCAGCCAAGCCCCACAGGCTAGCTGAGCCATAGGAAGGATGCCATTCTCTGACTGTTGTTGGGCCACATTCCTGCTGCTCTGGAATGGACCCTCCAGGGCAGTGTGTCGTGGGACCTCATAACATTAAGTGGGGGGCTTCGATTTGAATGGGGTAGGGTGCCCTGCCCACTCACCAATGACTCCTGAGTAAGCTTAGTAGTCATGGGATAAGAGGACAAGCCCTCTTAGGGATTAAATAGTTGGTTAAATGGCAGGAATCAGAGGAAGCAATCGTATCATCTCACAATGGAGGGAGGGTTGTGAGCAGTGGGGTACCACAAGGATCAGTATTGGGACTGGTGCTATTGAATTGGTTTATAAAAAGTTTGGAACTGAGGGTGAGTGTGTAGTAGTCAAGTTTACAGATGATACCAAATTATTCAGGATGGTGCAAAACAAGGTAGTTTGTGAAGAGCTACAGGAAGATCTTTCTAAATTGGTTGAGTGGGCAACAGCATGGCAAATGAAGTTCTACATGGGGAGATATGATGATGATGATGATGATGATGATGATGATGATGATGATGATGATGATGATGATGATGATGATAATGGATTTACATCCCGCCCTCCATTCCAAATCTCAGAGTCTCAGAGAGGCTCACAATCTCCTTTATCTTCCTCCCCCAAAACAGACACCCTGTGAGGTGGGTGGGGCTGAGAGAGCTCTCACAGAAGCTGCCCTTTCAAGGACAACTCCTATGAGACCTATGGCTGACCCAAGGCCATTCCAGCAAGTGCAAGTGGAGGAGTGAGGAATCAAATCCGGTTCTTTCATATCAGAGTCCGCACACTTAACCACTACACCAAACTGACTCTCAAAGTGATGGTTACTCAGACCAACCCCCCCCCCCCCAAAAAAAAAATCCTGATTTTAAATATAAGCTGATGGGATCTGAACTGGCTGGGACTGAAAATGGTCTTGATATAAAATCAACAACGAAGGGGTGCAGCCTCTGGCTGGTAAAGTTTTGGCTATTGAAAATGCCCTGGCACCATAAAATACAACAGAACTCCAGGTCTATTTGAGGATGTTGCATTATTATCACTGATGTCTTTCAAATCTCTTAGCCCTACTGGAACCCTTACATTTATTTCCTCTTGAAGAAAGAGACTGTCTGGCACGGGGGCAGAGGCAAGAAGAAGCCTTTCAAAAATCTAAGAGGTTACTGAAATCTTCAAATCTGCTGGTCCGTTTTGACCCTACAAAGGAATTTATTCTGTCTTGTGATGCTTCATCTTGTGGTATGGGGAGGGGTATTGTCACACAACATGGGAAGTCAAGAATGGCCTCTAGCATATGCTTCAAAGTCACTCAGTAAAGCAGAGCAAAGTTATTCACAAGTGGCAAAAGACGGTGTAAAAAAATTCCAAATAGGACAATTTTTGTGTAAATTTTTGTGTAAAAAAATTCCAAACAGGACTATTTTTTCAGCTCAGTTGTCAACTCCCTCACTAGTTAACTTGGGCCTTGCCTGTTTCAGGCCTAACCTCCCTCACAAGATTATTCTTGTGAGGATAAAATGGAGGAGGCCAGCACCACCTAAGCTTCTTAAACAAAGAGCAGAACAAAGGTGTGATAGAATTAACAATGGCCACCCACCTTCTTTTCAAGGCTTTTGGAAGCTATGAAAACTGACCTGAGGGGAAACTTGAACTCTAGATCTGGATGTTCTTGGCAAAAATGACTAAATAAGATGGTCAGCTGACCAGGTTAAAAAAAACCCCTGTCTAGTCTGTTTCTGGGACTAACAGTTCTATGACCTATACCCATCAACAGGTGAACTATGCCATGTCATGGAAGTTTCATGGCAACATCACCTCTAAGGTCCACAAATCCAGCTCCTATTGAAAGTACAGAAGCAGAGGATGCTAAGACAGCTGGCAGCTTTCTTCAAAACACCAAGCAGGCAGATGGTAGTTACTCCAACTAAATCCTGTCCATTCATTCTGTAGATTCCATAGAGATTTCTTTAGCCTATGTGTCTGCAAATAAATGTATTCATAATCCACATTGGGGGATTAAATACTTATAAGTCATTTTAAATTCACATTTTTCATATTTTATTCATAGTTAATTTAGCAAGCTTGAGCTAAATTAATCTCCCAGTTTCTCCCTCTTTTTCCTCCCCATGATATTAAGTTCACCCTCTCTGATATACAGCCATATAGAAATATAAGTGTCTATGGACCAGTCTATTGTTGAGGCAACAGTGGGGTGGAATTAAAGGACTATAAGCATCATGACTGGACTGAGAAATATTCTACGTCAACCTGAAGCTGGATGGGTAGGTGTCATTGTTACTGTGGAGCCTAGGGATGCCAACTCCAGCCTGGGAAATTCATGGAGATCTGGAAGTAGAACATTGGAGGGGGCGTTGAGGAGGGGAAGGACCTTGGTGGGGCATAATACCATAGAGTCTACCCTCCAAAGCAGCCATTTTCTCCAGGAGAACTGATCTCTGTAGACTGGAGATCAGTTGTAACTATGGAAGGTGTCCAAGTCCTACCTGGAAGTTGGCAACTCTAGTGACCTGATGGTAATGCCAATAGATACCCATCATAAAGCCATTGACGCTGTTGGTATTGAAATCAGGATCCCCATAGGCATCCATTATAAGACTTCTTCAAATGTTATGGTTTGTGCAACCTGGGAGCCTGCCATCGGCACCGCAATGCTGACCATAACCCTTCCAATACCCATGATAACCATGTTGTCTGAAAAAGGCAATAGGTGGATTTTGCACGCATGCACAGAAAGACCATATCAGAAATCTTAATTTTTCAAGTTTCTGGTTCATGCATACAAAAGATGAAAACCTGTATGTTGCCCCTTTCAGTTAATAAGGTGCATAAATGTTATCAGCAGACTCCATGCATAGTTCCTGGACTCCCAGTGCTCACAATCGTATCATCTGAAAAAGGCAACAGTCGATAATCCTGTCTGAGTCCAGCTCCCAAGGTTCCCATTGAAAGACAAAGAAGGTTGTTCTTTGGAAACACAGGGGGAAAGGAGTCCCTGGCCACCTTTTGTATTGGCCCCAAGTCCACCTCTTAGATTAGCGAATAATTTCCCTTGCTCTTCTCCTGATCTCCTAGAGAAAGTTAGCCTGTAAACTACGAAATGAGTAGAGAGAAATAACTGATGGAAAAGGCAGCTGGGGCTCTAGAGTATCGTTTTCTCCATGTTTAAAAAAAATCCCAGAATCCTTAACAGTGAGTGTTTTGCTTATATGATTTCGACATGAGGACTGTGATACGTTGCCAGGCTTCCAGACTTGTGAGCTATCTGGGACTCTGTGTGACTGATCACATGAACTCTGAAACACATGAAGCTGCCTCATATGGGACCAGACCCTTGGTCTATCAAGATGAGTCTTATCTTCTCTGATGGCAGTTGCCCAGTGGGGGCTTAGGCACATTAGTCTTCCACATCACCTGCACTTGTCCGTGCCTGGAACTCCTGCAGATTGAGCCTGCTGCCTTCAGCATGTAAAGCAGAGGCTCTGCCACTAAACCACATCCCCCCTCCCCACCAAATCTCAAGGAAGGACATAGAGCAACCTCTGTGATTGGTGGCAATGCTAAGCCTCATTGGCCAGGCATGATATAAAGACCATTTGCCTGATCTTCTGTATTTTCATAAGCAATAGAGCGCTTTATCCCACACGTCTGACTCTGTACCAAAGTATTCTGCTTGGTCCGTGTTCAGGCTTGGACATTTGCAGCTTCAGCCTAGCCTATGAGAGGAAAATTGTGATTTCCCTTCCCCCTGGATCAACAGATTTCTGGCTGATGTAAGAAAGCACAGGGAAGAATGTCATACTCTATCAGCAGTCTGAACATGGCTGGGTACAAGGCCACAGAACTGTCCACTGTCACTCTAACTGCTGTTCCAAATATTAGAAGAACCGGGCTCATGTAATGGAGCCACTTGGTAGCTACAGATGATCATTTCTGCCTGCATTTTATGAGCCCTGTTTTTGCTTAACATGAAACCAATGCACTTAAATTCCTGTGCCAAATGCTGGAGGGAGTGGCCTGTCTGCACATCTTGCCATCCTATGGTATGGTTTGGAAATCCTGGCTGTGGAAAATGTAGACTATTACCCTAGAGCCAGCAGAGAGTAGTGCTGGGCTAGAATCTGTGAGGTCCAAGTTCAAATCCCCACTCTGTCATGAAAACTTTCTGGGTGACCTAAGACCAGACAAACCCTCTACCTCCTTATGTCACGACCAGAGGAGAATGAAGTAAGTCACTTTAAAATTGGGGAGAGAGGTGGGGTATAAAAGAACTAAGTAAATAAATAGTTACCTAGTCTATCCCACTTCCAAGAGGGTTTCTCTCACCTTGTGCTCCTCTTTTTTCCCCTCTTCTTTTTTTTTGGGGGGGGGAGTGTAGCACAATTCTTAATAATGTATGGGTAACAAAGTCTCTAAACAGAAGAGCCGTTGATGGATGCTTGCCTTGATGGAAATTGACGCCAAAAGCTACTGGGGCCCCAAGTACAATATGACAGGCAGTCAATTGTCCTCTGGTGCGGATATGATGACTCCCTTGGAAGAGCGTTCAGTAATTTGTCCTTTAAGTGGAGATGTCACTTCTATGGAATCAGCTGCAGTGAGGAAGACAAAGGGCTTAGCGTCAGAGGTCGCAGCAAGAACATCACACCTCTTCTAAATCAAGTCGGCATTCTGATGGTGAAGTACCTGTTGCACAAAAGAAGCTGGCCATAGAAGGTGGTGAAATAGCCTTGAGTACCTTCCACCCTGGGCAGAGGAGAGAGACCACCTACACTTTAGTACAGTGCTATCAGTCTTTCCAAGCTCACACATTCATCCCTCTCTTCAGCACAGTCTTGTGAAAGCAACAAACATACAGAACAAAAGCCTGTTGTTTTATGCCTGCCTATGCTGATTAATTGGGACTTAGAATCACAGCATTGGAAGGGACCTCCAGGGTTGTCTAGTCCAGGTATGTCAAACAGGTAGATCGCAATCTATCAGTAGATTGCGGTGGGGTCAGAGGTAGATCACCAGCCCCACTTGGTCTCATGGTTTGCTGGACAGGTGTTTGGGGTTTTTTGATGATTGTTTGGTGTGGTGGTATTTGATTATTGGTGCCAGTATGATGAATTCTTATTTTTACTTTTAGAACTGCATGTGTGGTTTTGGCATCATCCAGAGGTCTTCAGTTCCTGTTGATCTTTAATACTTTGGGACAGTGACAGTTTTGGACCAGATTCAGCCAGTGTTAACTTAGCACCCCAGCCAACCCAGTATAACGATGAGTGTTCCAAAGAAGAGCAAAACCTACCTCTTTCATGATGAATCGGAAATGGACTACTTCTTCATTATGGTGAAAGACAAGTGTTGTTGTCTACTTTGTAATGCCGCTGTATCCTTGCCCAAAAAGGGTAATCTGAAGCGTCATTATAAGGCTCTGCATAGCAATAAGTTTGATGCTGATTTTCCACCCAAAAGCGAAATTCGTAAACTGAAGCTCAAAGAACTTGGCTGCACAGCAACAGTTGACTGCATAGCAACAGTTGATGGCAAAGCCAAGGTCACATTTGGTCAAGGTCACATGGCATCCTTCAAGGTCAGCAATCTAATTCGAAACTAATTTGAAACTTAATTTTCATGGTGGTAGATCACCAGCACTTTTGTCCAGAAAAAATAGATCACAACCTGTTCAAAGTAGGACATGCCTGGTCTAGTCCAACCATCGGCACAGTGCAGGAAATTCAGAACAACGTTTCCCCCACACTCCCAGTGACCCCTGCACCATGCCCAGAACATGGCAAAAGAAACAAAATACAAATCTCCAGGATCCTGGAACTGGTCTGGAGAAAATTGCTTTCTGACCCCAAAGCGGTGATCAGCATTTCCCTGGGCGTGTAAGAAAGTGCCACAAGAACTAAGTATGGATGTACCCTTCATGCCCTCTCGCTCATGATCCACCTATATTCACAGGATCTTCATTGCTGTCAGATGGTCATCTAACCTGTGTTTAAAAACCTTTACATTACTTTACATTTTCCCCCATTGAAATTCATTGTATTTCAACATCCTTATTTCACCTCCCGAGGAAGCCTGTTCCACTGAGGAACCACTCTAACTGTCAGGAAGTTCTTCTTAATGTTTAGCCAAAAACTCTTTCAATTTAATTTCAACCCACTGATTCTGGTCTGACCTTCTGTGGCAACAGAAAACAGCTCCACACCATCCTCTATACAAGAGCCCTTCATGTAGTTGAAGATGTCATATCGCCTCTCCGTCATCTCCTCTTCAGGCTAAACATACCCAGCTCCTTCAACCTTTCTTTATAGGACTTGGTCTTCAGGGTCCTCCACCATCTTCGTTGCCCTCCTCTGGACATGTTCCAGCATGTCTATATCCTTCTTAAACTGTAGTGTCCCAAACTGAACACAATACTCTAGGGGAGGTCTAACCAGAGCAGAGTAAAGTGATACCATCAATTTGCGTGATCTGACACTACTGTTGATACAGCCTCAAATCTCATTTGCCTTTTTAGCTACTGCATCACACTACTGGCTCATGTTGTGTATGTTCTACTAAGACCCCTAAATCCTTTCTGCACATACTACTGCCAAGACAAGTCTCCACATCCTACAATTATGCAGTTGATTTTTCCTACCTAAATCCAGAACTTTACATTTCCCCCCATTGAAATTCATTGTATTTGTTTTAGCCCAGTTTTCTAGCTTGTTAAGATCATCCTGTATCCTGACTGTCTTCTACCATATTTGGTACCCCTCTCTATTTAATGTCATCTGCAAATTTAATAAGCGTTCCCTCTTCCTTCATCCAAATAATTTATAAGGATGTTGAACAAAACAGGTACCAGGATAGATCCCTGAGGCACTCCAGGGATATGAATTAGGAATCTGTCTGTGTGAGTCCTTTTTAGGCAGTGAACCACTCAAGGCTGAAGACTGAAGAAAGCAGGGGCAGCCATGATCCTTAAATGACCCCACATGTCAACAAGCCCCCCCAAACAACCATTATCCAGACAATTTGGATAGCTCCCAGGCGAGGGTTGGGCAGCAGCCAGATTACAATCTATCTCCAGGTTTCTCTGCCTGTCAGTCTGATCCTTCCTTTCTTCCTTCCTTGTTTTTAAAAATTATTTTAGTGCCTTGTGGAAACTCTGTGAACACCCTTATTATTGAATATTGTGAATTTTTATCTTACTAAGGGTTATTGGAAACCAGCCTCCAGAAAAAAAAATGGGATATTGGCCAGGCATGCTCTGATGGGACATTCCATCATTTACATTTCCAATATTTTATTTTGTGGAACTTTTGTGAACGTCAAACAGTATAGCAAACTTGTATTTAAGATCCTTGTGTATGGTTTTCATGTATTTCTCACAAAGGAATCAGCAGTATTGTCTCATTCAGGCTGCTGATGCAGAAACCTTGTCAAAACATCTTTGGTCTTTTATCTGTTGGTAATAGCAGTGTTGATATATGGCATTATTTTGCAACTTTTTGTACATCAAAGGAAATTTATTGCATTTATAATTACTTGATTTTACAAAGAACTAGTTTGTTTTTCACAGACATACCTTTTCCCTTTTTGACTTATCTGATTTTGGGGTTGACTGTACTTGTAGATTATCTCCCCCTCCTTCTGAGACCATCTTTTTAAAAAAGCATCTGTGCATCTTTAAAGTGGCAGATTGCTTGTGCATTACCTTTGATATGTTTCATTTCAATTTCTTTCATTATTATGAGTGCACCTAGCAGCCCCTTGGTGACATTGTAACTAAGGAAACACTTGTCTAGAAAGAAATGCTGTTTCTAATGTTTTTGCCAATGTCTTTTAATCATCTTTGCGGTCTGTTCTTGTAGAAGGTGCCAGGCTGAAAGAGCTTTCCAAATAGATGTAAATCGTTCAGGGCAACAACCAAACCAAAATTAAGTTTGAAAATGGTGCAGTACATTTTCACAATAGGGAGAAGGGCACTCCCTTGGGCCTGTTTTTGATTAGGAAAGTGGCATGGATGGGGGGAAACCTAAGGACCCCCTCCCTTTATGCTGTGATCTCAATCCAAATCAAGTCCCAATGCTCTTATAATAAGTGAGTTTCAAAAAACGCCAGGAGCTCTGGACACAAAACTCTGATCAGCTGTCTGTAACTGGCTCTATTACTCAATTCCTGTTCTTTCCTACATCACACCATTACCTGCTTCAGGTTGTACTTTGCTGTAGATCCATCCCTACCTACCTATCCCCCACCAAATCTATGGCTCAGCATGCCACAGGTTCTCAGCTTGCCCAGATCAGAAAACAACTTGGCATGCACAGCTTTCTTAGCATTCTCCAGTATGTGGTGGTCAGCAGTCTTACAACATTTAGCGCTATTTTGCCTGACTGTGCCATTGTGCAAAACTGAAGTGCTCGGGAGAGAAGGGTCATGCCTCATAGTGACTTATCCATTCCCATAACGGCTGCTTGAATGGCCCATAACTCACATGCCCCATAACTCACATGCCCATTCATGCCAGTTTTTTGTGGATATTGAGAAAGACAATTGCTTTAGACTCTTTGGTGACTGATGTAACATACTGCATCATTTGGAAAAGGTAAAAACAGGGAAAATGTCACCTTAGTTCAGGAACAGGTACAAGCTTCTCCCTCGCTCATCATCACAACAGCCCTATGAACTAGGTCATTGTTCTGAGGTAGGCTTGCCATTTGCCTGCCAGCAGAAGGTATCCAAGCATTACTAGCATCCAAGTGGGACCAGGAGATCTCCTGCTTTTACAACTGATCTTCAGCTGAAAGAGATCAGCTCTCCTGGAGAAAATGGCTGCTTTGAAGGAAAGACTCTATGGTAGGGGTGGCCAACGGTAGCTCTCCAGATGTTTTTTGCCTACAACTCCCATCAGCCCCAGCCAGCATAGCCAGTGGCTGGGGCTGATGGGAGTTGTAGGCAAAAAATATCTGGAGAGCTACCGTTGGCCACCCCTGCTCTATGGCAATGTACCATGCTGAAACCCCTCCCATCCCCAAACCCCGCCGTCTCCCAGATCCACCTCCAAAGTATCTAGGTATTTTTCAACACAGACCTGGCAATCCTAAGGAACCCCCCCCCATCCCACCCCAAACAATTTGAGGAGCAGGAAAAAATGAGGGGGGGGATACCATCAATGCTGACAATCTATGAATTTCCCCTAGTCTCTGTGGTATGAATTTCCCCTAGTCTCTTGCAGGGCTGGGAATTCAGTCTTTATCTGGGCCGAGGGATGCAGATGATGAATTGCATAATAGTAACCATTGAGGCTACAGCTGAATCAAGGCAGGCAAGCTTGTGTGTGTGTGTGTGTGGGGGGGGGGGGTCCTTAAAAACATGATCTCCTACAAAAACCCCATTGACATGGACAGGAGTTCTCTGGGAGCATGTGGGTTTATGTAGGAGTACTTCCTGGTGGCTCATGTTTTTGGTCTCTCTGCTTGCAAAGCATTTTGTCCCCATGATACTGAATGATTTCCTTTGAATAGTTCCTCTGCTGCATTAATTTGGTATCAATATCTGTCACCTCTGTGTACTATTCCCCCTCCCTATAAACCTCTCTGCCCCTTCACCCATGATTTTAAAATAAAACAACTTCCTACTATGCAGGGAAATGTTCGAAGGAAAGAAAATCCTCAAAAGATGTGTTGCTCTTTGCAGGAACAAATCAATACAACATACTGTAGAATGATATTCTAAGGGCCTGACTAAAGATTTTCACCCAATTATCTGTCATATTTGAATCCACAGGAGGACCAGCTCTGAGATGGATCCTAATGTCTGTTTGCGTACATTAATTACACCTCCAGATTTCCTCTTGCTTTTCCTTATTGCCAGTCTGTACTGGCAATGTCCTTTGGCCTCAGAGAGCTTTGACTGCATGATGCAAGGGATTGCCTCCAGATTAAAAAAAAATTAAAACCCTCTCTGCTTATGTGGTGAGTAAAGCTTGAGAGTAAGGAAGTGGGTTTTTCATTTTTAATTTTTAAGATTTTTAAGCAACAACCTAAGCTTACAAGCAAAAAGCTTCTCCATCCATTTCGTCTTAGAACAAGGCCCCAAAGCCACAAAATAATCCCTTTAATGTTGCAGATCATACCTTGTATTGCCTCTAATCATATTACACATTAATGGAGAAAAATAAAAAGGTAAGACTCGTGTTCGATGTGGTGGCTATCTGCTATGCTTAGATGTGGGCTGATGAGAGAAACCCCAGTTCTCAAAACATAAGACTTCAAAGAAACCTGGTCTGTTATGGGGTATTCTCATCTAAATGGTTGAAGGGTTTATTTTTCCTTTACCAAGATCCCAGAGAACCAGTGGAATTTAGTAGAATGTCTATATCTTTGCAACTACAGTTCAAAATGAAACTAATTATTTTAATGTAAACTCTAGGGCTGCTTTTGTGCACAATTTTTAAAAGGGGAAGCAAAAGGGTACTTAGATCAGGAACTCAAAATTTGTTATCAATCGCTGGGCCGAGGGAGGAAAGACTCAAAACAACAGGAGAAAGAGCCTTCTCAATTGCTGCCCCCTATTGGTGGAATCAACTCCCAGAGGATGTCAGAGCCTTGCAGGACCTTGCCCAGTTCCACAAGGCTTGTAAGACTATGCTATTTCAGCTAGCATTCAACTGAAATGACAGCCATCGCTGAAGACATTAGACCTGAATGGATGTTTTAAGACCACTGAATGCCATCTTTATATTTAGTTACTATAGTATTTAATTGTATAGAATTTAGCATCTGAATTGTTTTAACCTAATGTTTTTAAACTTAATGTTTTATTGTTGTTTTATTAGGAATTGTCAGCTGCCCTGAGCCTGCTTTGGTGGGGAGGGCAGGATATAAAACAAAGAAACCTAACCTAGCCTAAAATACTGTAGTAGCAGCATCTTAGTAAACTATCTTCCACCATGTAATGACTTCTGCCTACCACTGGGGGTGCTGGGGCTCCAGCCCTGGCAGCTCATGAGCAACAGGAGCTAACTATGATGGACTGGTTCTGGCAATTCCTGGCAACACAGTCAATGGTCTATCCAGGGACACCAGCCTGAGGTCAGCGTACTGATAGGCTGCCAGGGCTGCAGGAAGGATCAGATTTTTGATTCCATTTTGTGTTGATACTTGATGAAGCACACATTGCTCTTCACCATGGTTTATAATGCAATAAATTATGCCCCCCTACAGTAGGGTTGCCAACTTCCAGGTGGAAACCTGGTGTTCGCCTAAAATCAAAACTCTAGACTACAGGTATCAGATCCTCTGGGGAAAATGGCGCCTTTGGAGAATATACTCTATGGCATTATGACCCACTGAGATTTCTCCCAACTCCATGCTCCCATTGCTCCACCTCCAAATCTTCAGGAATTTCCAAACCTGGAGTTGGCAACCCGCTCCCAAAGTTTCCCCTCTTAGGATTGCCAACTTCAAGGTGACACCAGGAGATCTCCTGCTATTACAAATTATCTCCAGGCAACTGAGATCAGTTCCCCTGGATAAAATGGCTGTTTTTGAGGGTGGACTCTATGGCATTATATGGCAATGATGTCCTTCCTCTCCCCAAACTCTGCCCTCTCAAAGCTCCATCCCAAAAATCTCCAAGTATTTCCCAGTCCAGAGCTATCTTTTTTCTTGCAGCCAGATCCCAAGGACTATAGAGCCAGCTCATATGTTATGAAACACACAGCACTAGGGTTGGGAAACACCTTGAGATTTGGGGGGTGGAACCTGAGGAGGACAGGGTTTTGGGAAGGGAGGGGCTTCAGTGGGGTATAATGTTATAAAGTCCACCTTCAAAATGGGCATTTTCTCCAGGTGAACTGATCTCTGTTGCCTGGAGATCAGTTGTAATAGCAAGATATCTCCAACCCCACCTGGAGGTTGGCGATTCTACCTTGGACACACAGCCATAGGAGTTGCAGGTCCTCCTTAAATCCTGGATATGCAGTGCCCAGTTTGGATTATGACTGCAGAGCATGTGGGAAAAGGGCTTCAGCCTTCCCTGATACCATTTTCCTGATTTGCAAGGTTGGGCAATTTCACCCACTGGGGAAACTCACATGTTCATTCATGGATTCCCCCAACAGGCCAAATTAGCACCCCTGCCTGGATTGTAATTCCCTTGACTTTACTGTCATCAGCCATTTTCCTCAAGCTTGACACATTGGCAAAGGGCTCTCTCAACCTTTCTTCCTCCACTGCCAACCACAGAGGCTCTCTTTTTGCACATCTCACTTGCTCACATTTGCAAACTCAAGCAACCAAGATGCCTGTAGGAAAGGAGACACTGAAGCTGCCATTGTTGCTCATTCTGGGGGAACAGGAGCTAAAGAACTCTCATTCTTTCCCAGTGTTGCCTTTGCTGTGCTCAAAGGGCTCTTTGCTTCTGTCTCCCCTCCTGGCTTGCTTTTGCTTCACTCAAAGGGTTCTTTGCTTCCGTCTCTCCCCCCTGTGTTGCCTTTGCTCCGTTCTAATTATGCCTCTGTTCAAAATGAGTTGCTATCCAAGGCATTATGATGGAATCCCATCTACAGGTGGTGGCTTGAGCTATAGATTTTCATCAGCCAGGGAAATCAATGCACGCACCGAATGAGCAGCTGTTACTTCTTGTTTGACATGCTTAGCAAGCTTACCCAGTAGGAGTGGGAAACAGGTTTAATTCAACCCTTTTGTCCTCTCCAGTGTGTCTGCCTGGCAGAAAGTGAGCAAAAGAGGCCATTATGGAAATAGCCGAAGAGATCAGACAAAAAACGATGAAAGAACCTTATATTATCATATCTATTTTGCTATCTCCCTAAGTGACTCTAGGTGCTAAAGACTAATTCCTCCAACCATCAATCCTTGATGTCCTGGCCGTGCTTTTTAAAAATCTGTAAGAGGATTGGGTTTTGGATTAAATAATGGGAGCTATTGTCAATAAAGAGGAAGCTTGTTAGCATCCGGCAGACCTTTTGATGGAGGCTTAGAGAGCTACCGTCTGCTGAAATCCACCAAGAAAATGGTTGTACAGAGACAGACACTGTCAGTTGCAGCCAATTCATCATGGATCTTTTTTTAAAAAAATGCATGGGCCCTGTTGTTGTACCTTTAATAGCAATTTGTCATGCAGAAATTTAGCAAGGAAGAAGCTTCCCACCACCACTGTTTAATTCCATAACAAACAAAAAAACTTCACTAGCTAATTTTGAGCATCTCAGGTCCAGGAGTATAGCCAGCAAAACAGGTGCAACAGCAGCACCTGCTTCTTTCCATATCTGACTTCTGGGATTCACTGTAGTGAAGGTGGGGAAAGTCTGATAGATTCCTTCATGCTTCACCTTCCCTGCTGTTACCCACTGAATTGGGGATAGGTATCTGTGTTTCCTGAACACAGGAATAAAAAAAGATCCTGCTTTCCAGTGGATAGCACAACAGCTATAAAGCCACAATCTGGGAAATTTAGGTGTCCATCAGAAACTAATCAAAAGTTCCTCCATAAGAAAATCTAGAATGGTGGAAATGCTTCTTTCAATAGTATCCAGGACTGGCTTCAGGGTGTCTGGCACCCAAGGCAAGGCCTTGCCCCTCCACACCTGCACCCTTCCTCCCCTCCCCTCGCCCCAGGTGAGGGTGAGTGCCATGGCAGTGGTGGGCCTCAGCTCTAGCGCCTCAGAGTGCTGCCATTGCTCAGCCGCCTGGGTCTGTACTTCCAGAAGCAGAGATATGGGAGGCTAAGCAATGGTGGCCAGGCATCTGTGCACAGACCTAGGAAGGCTAACCCTCCCTTGCCACCCAGGGCACCAAAACCCCTGGCATCAGCCCCGGCTGGGGTCCACCGCTGAGTCACTGACATGGCCGTTGATGCTATCAGAATCAGCTAGTTCACGCTGAGGCTGACCCACAGCAGGGTCACCATAAATCAGAAGCAACGATGAGACATTCATGCATTTTACTAAAGGTGATCTAAAGTAGAAGCCATTTTCTTTGGCAGTCACACATTAATTTGGCCAATTATCATCATTGATCAAAAGGCCTTGACTATGGATATTAAAATGAATTGGTGGCAGAGAATGCAAGTTGAATCCAGATATGCCAAAGACAAGGCGACAGGTTTTAATACAGAACAATATCTATTTGACAAAAAATTTTTGGGTCCTCACGAAAAGCTAATCTCCAAATTATATGCATACTAACTTCAAATGAAGACACAAGATGAAGTTGCAAAAGACTGTATGGTCCAATGGGCAAAAAATTTTGGTTATAATATCACATTAGAAGAATGGGAGAGATTGTGGAAGCTTAATGCTAAATTAGCTAGGTCAGTAACTTTTAAAGAAAATTTGTATAAGATGTTTTATAGATGGTATTTGACCCCTCAGAAACTGTGTAAGATTTATACTAATATGTCTAACAAATGTTGGAAATGCACTAAACAGATTGGTTCTTTTTACCATATGTGGTGGACATGTGAGATGGTGAAAGGTTTTTGGAAAATGGGGCATGAAATGTTACAGAAGATTATGAAGACACTGATTCATTTCAAACCAGAACTATTTTTATTGAACATATATCCTGAGGACTATTCCAAAGAAATGAGACATCTGTTGGCACATTTTAAAACAGCAGCTAGAATTCTTTTGGCGCAGAGATGGAAATCTCAGGAAATTCCCACGAAAATGGACTTGGTAGGAAAAGTTTTGGAAACAGCAGAGCTGGACTTTCTATCTCAACTGTTAGCTGGGAAATCTAAAGAAGAAGCAAGAAAATATTGGATGAAATTTTATGCCTGATTAGACATTCAAGTCTCTTAAGATTCTCTGGTGTGAACTTATTTCTTCTTTTTTCCCCTGTATTTTACATTATAAAATTACCTTTACTGGAATTGTCAAAACTATTAGATAATTTTAACAAAAGATTTATACTATAAAATTTTAAAATGGATGATGTTTAGTTTAGACAAAATAATATGGGACAATTTATGTAAAGAAAGTATTGTAGAATTAAGTTTGTATTCTCTGAAAGTATTTTTATGTAAAATAAGGCCAGAATGTATTGTGCTTTCTATTCCCCCTTATCCCCTACCTTTACTTTTTCTGAAACTAATACAACTTTTGAAAACTCTAAAAAGGCCTTGACAATATTTCTTTGGCTGTAGGAGCCAGACCAAAAATTTAGGAGCCAGACTAATTTTTAAGCCTTTATGATTTTGTATTTTGATGATAATATTTTCTAGCTATTGCTATCCATCCTAAACTCCTCATAGCTTCTCATGACTTTACTAAAGTTATAGAAAAGAGTTGTAGCATAAAAATAAATGTGGAGTGCTCCTGGTTGTCATTGTTATAGCATAATATGCAGAAACGTTGTGCCTGAAGCTTCTTGGTATGGAGCAAATTGTAGATGCCTCAACATATGAGAGGAGAGCCACTTTGTGCAGAGGAGTAGTGGGGATTACTGGGATTTCTTTAACATGCCAAGAGCAGCTGTGTGCAAGCCAGTCTGTTTATTTTGCACTGCCTTTGGAATTTGCAAATTTGCATCTTTTGTTCCCTGTAAACTTCCATCAAGTTCATTATGTCCCCTATCCTCTCTTGGTTTTGTGGTTTCATAAACAGCTATCTTCTCCCGCTCCATGGAACCACACAAAATCCAATCAATAGCATAAAATAAAATCAATTAAAAATACATAAGCACAGTCAGTCCACCCCACCCCTTGCCCTCTAGTAATTTCTTTCTTACTAAATACTTGTGGGGATTCCTTACAATAACTATCTTTTTTTTAGTTGTTTAGACTGAGATCCAAATGTACTACAGTTAGCTGTGGTTATTTCTCCGCAAGTACAGAGGCAGATGGATAAACACTTAAAGAGAAGCTGACGTCTCTTGCTGTGTATACAAATGCTGTAATTTTAGAAGCAAGGTTTAGTTAAAAACAAGCAGTTTATAAAGGATAAGACAAGTAAAAGATACTGAGGCTGCAATTCTAAGGGTACTTTCAAAGGAGTAAGCCCCACTGGGCTTATTTCTGAGCAGATCTGTTTAGGATTGATGATTTTGGTTGTCTGGAAATCAATTGTAATAATGGGATATCTCCAGGTGCAACCTGGAGGTTGGCAGCCTTTCTCACAGGGTAGTTATGAGGATATAATGGAGCTGATTTTGTGCGTAAGGGTTGTCATTAGTTCTTTTTCAGCCTTTTTAAGCATCCCTGAGACTTCCTTTGAATTATATGGCTGAATGTGAATTGAAAATACAAGGAAATAAAATCAATCAATCATGTAAATGACCCTTTGCCAAAAATGATCACGGCAAAACTCATACCACCACCACCCCGCTCCAGTCTTTTAGATTCTGCAAGTCATTTACTGAAAAAAGGCATTTTTTAACTCAATGCACCAGTGGCTATTAAAATGATAAGTGGCAGTAAAAATGAAGATTGATAGTTCCTCTTTTTTTTAACCCTTCTCTTCATGCTTCCTGAAAATGCAAACTTTAAAAGCCATCAATGAGGCATAAAATGGAGCAAAGAACAACACAGCCTTATTTGTTTGGGTATCTAACACAAGTGGAATATCCTTGTTCATTCCAGGGCAGTCAAATGTAATTCAGCCCATTCCAAGCCGCGCTGCAACAGCGGCCGTAGGCTGGGGGCCGCAGTTGCCTCCTTGTTGGAGAAGGAGACTGTGGGCTTCCCAGGCATCTGGGGCTTTCAGACAGGCAGAACGTCAGGACTATAAGAGTCCCAGCCCCGCCCTTAGCCACGCAGTTGTTTTGTGGCTCTTGGCCAGGGGGTTCCCTTTTGCGGCTGTTTGAGCGCGTCAGGTGGCCGAGAGCCTCGGGGATGTCGGCGAGGCGAGCAAAAGGAGCCTGTCAAAAGCGGCAGCTGGCATTGCAGTGGTGAATTGGGTCTTCCCCTTGGGGCCTCCGGCCTGTTTGGGGGTGAGGACTGGTAGCGGGGCAGCAGCTCGGTGGCCTCACGGCTTGCGTTGTGGCGCTGAATCGGGTCCCTCCCTTGGGGCCTCAGGCCTGTTTGGGGAAGGACTGGTGACAGAGTGCCAGCTGGGCGGCCTCGCTTTTTGCGCATTGGGGTCAGCGTGTGAGCGCAGGGGGGCTGACGGCCTATTTGCAAGGGGGGCTGCTTGGGGCAATCTACCTGTCCCTCCTCCCCCACCCCCTCTTGGTGTTTGAGGGGGGTGAATTTGGTAGAGAAGGAAGCCTCCCCTTCGTGTGTCTCCCTCTTTTTTTTACCCCCACTCCCAACCCCTATCAATTGATATGGGGCCGAAGAAGGGGCAAGGAAATTCTAAGGGGAAGCAGCCTGCCAAGGCACCTGGGAAGAGGGGACAGGAGACTAACCCTGACGATGGTGCGGATGAGTCGAAGCGCTTGCGCCTGGCAATCATAGATAAGATCAGTGCCTTAGAGTGACAAAGGGGTTCTGTTGGGGAGTGCTCTGGATGGACGGGGCGGCCTAGGGTCACTGGATGGTCGGGCACTACGACGTTTGAATGGGAGGTACTTGCACGGCTCTCTGCATTGCAGGATAGCGGAGGCGGCGGGGAGCAGTCTGGAGGGCAATCCTTGGAAAGGGAACCTGACATTGAAGACGAGTTGGATGGCGGTGTGGAGGTACCAGAGCTTTTGGTGGAGCAGGAGCGGCTGGCCTAGTTAGCACCGGTAGATGTGGTGGTGGCTCCACCCGGTGTTGAGAGTAAGTATTTGCAACCACAACAGGCGCAGGCATGGCCATGGGGTTTCCCTGCAATGCCACTGGGTGGGGGCCCGGTCAGCGGGTCTTCTCCCTTGGTCGGGCAGGGGGCGCTGTGGTCGTATCCTGGTCAACCTGGTCCATCATGGGCAGTGCCCGGGCCTTCTCAGCAGATCATGGGTCAAGGTGGCCTAAGCGGGAGCCCCCAGTCTCAGGTGGGGGTTACTGTACCTGCAGTTTCATAGGGTGTTTCAGGGCAGTCAGCTACTGGGGTCTTCCCATGGGGGGGTCAGATGATGTTGCATCAGCCTGGGGGATGGCCCAGTGGTCAGTGGACCACTTGGGTTTATTTGCCCAATCCTTATGGGTCAGTCCCATTTCAGGCCATCCCCTCTGGGGATACGGCGATGCCTTTGGGGGACCATTTGACCCCGGCCACTTGCAAGAAAATTTTATGGGGGGAATACATGGACATCTTTAGTTTGTTATACAGGGAGCTTGAGAAAAAGGCTGTCCTTTAATAGCAATTTGATCTTGATGAGAAAGAGAAAGAAAAGCTGAAGCACAGGGAAGTGGACAGGACCTGGGCCAACTGGTTGCCTGGTTTCCTGATTTATGCTGGGGTTATTGCGCAGACACAGCCTTTTAGGGCTGCACCCCTATTTCAGTACTGTGATATTATCTATCGGGCATACACTAACTTTGTCAGTGCTGCGTGGTTGCAGTACGATGATGCTTTTCGTATGAGGGCGGCAATTAACCCGGCTCTTCCATGGAACCAGATAAACCAACAGCTGTGGCTCCAGCTGATGTCCCCAGAAAAACCCAACGCGGGTGATCGGGTTGACAGTGGTCACATTGTACAAAAATTGCAGAGCACGCCGGGAGCCTGCACTATGGCGGGCCAGTCGGTTCAACCCCAACTGTTATGTTGGGAGTTTACATCCCAGGGGGTTTGCTCGAGGAAAGCGTGTAAGTTCAAGCATGAGTGCCCGTTGTGCGAGGGGTCGCATGCTTTTTCGTCCTGCACAAAAGCCAAAACCAGAAGTGGTGCCAAGTGAGCTGGGGGCGGGGGCAACCTTTCACAACCTGGCAAAGGGTCCCAGTCCCATTCGGGTGAAAGCACTTAGGGAGTTATTGAAGGGGTATCCTTCAGTTGCGGACCACACCTATCTGTTGGAAGGTTTTACCCATGAGTTTCGGATCCCGTTTCAGGGTACTTGGGCACCTAGTATGACGTCCAATCTTTGTTCGGTTAAGGGTATGGAACAGGTGGTACGGGAAAAAATCACCAAGGAGTGTAGGGAAGGCTGGGTGATTGGCCCCTTCGATGCCCCTCTGGTGCCTAACTTAAAAGTGTCCCCCCTAGGGGTGGTGCCGAAAAAGGCACCCGGGGAGTATCGCCTCATTCACCATCTTTCATACCCCAAGGGTGGCTTGGTGAACGATGCCATCCCTGACCACCTTTGTTCGGTGCGATACACCTCCTTTGACCAGGCGGTCAAAGTGGTGCATGGGTGTGGTTTGGGCACTGAAATGGCAAAATGCAACATTAGGTCGGCATTTTGCTTATTGCCTGACCACCCCAGGGATAGTGAGTTGTTGGGGTTTATGTTTGACGGTAAATATTTCATGGACCGCACCCTGCTAATGGGTTGCTCAATTTCTTGCGCAGCCTTTGAGCGTTTCAGTTCCTTTTTAGAATGGGCACTTCAGGTTAAGTTGGGGCTGACCGAAACGGTTCATTGCCTTGACGACTTTCTTTTTGTGGGCCCAGTGGCCTCTGGGCAATGTGATAGGTTAATGGAGGCATTCGTTCAACTGGCAGCCGAGCTAGGAGTTCCACTGGCGCACGAAAAGATGGAGGGCTCGTCATCGGTTTTGACATTTTTAGGCATCGAGTTGGACACCTGCAAGCAAGCGTCATGGCTTCCGGATGACAAGGTCCAGAGTTTGAGGGCACGAATTGCAGCATTTATGGGACAAAGGAAAGTGACTTTACTCGAGCTACAGCAGCTTATTGGGCATTTGAATTTTGCATGTAGGGTAGTCGCCCCGGGGACGGCGTTCCTTAGGCGGCTAAGCGATGCAATGGGTTCCCTCCGCTTGCCTCATCATAGAATGAGGATAACTGCGGGCATGCGTAGGGACCTTGAGGTTTGGGAAAGGTTATTGGAATTGTTCAATGGGATTTCCTTTTGGAGGGAGGACATGCGTATCGAAGCTGACCTCCAGATAAATTCTGATGCTGCTGGATCCATTGGATTTGGGGTGTTTTTCAGGGGACATTGGTGCACCGAAAGGTGGTCCAGGGAATGGTTGGCTGGCCGGCTCTGCAGAGATTTAACATTTTTGGAATTTTTTCCTATTGTGGTAGCATTGTGGCTCTGAGATGAGCAATTGGCCAACCATGTGGTGCATTTCTGGTGTGACAATCTGGCAGTGGTTCAGGTGATTAACTCATTGTCCTCCAGATCTGCCCCAGTAATGAACCTGGTCCGAGCCTTTACGTTGCACTGTCTTCAATTGAACCTGTTGCTAGGCACGTTCCGGGTGTGGCAGACGCTCTGTCTTGCCAACAGATGGAGCATTTTCGCCAGCTGGCACCAGAAGCCGACCCATTGCCGGTCAGGATGCCTCAGGACCTGTGGCAGCTTGGAGGGTCGAAGCTGGAAGGCAATCAGTTTAGCCTTGGTGCCATTTCCGGGGGTTTAGAACCAAAGCAGGATTACCAGGCAGTTGGCCGGTGTCTGTGCCCCACTTGATGCAGTTCTTGGTATATCAAAAGGAGAGGGGCTTGGCAGTTAAGTCTATATGGGGGCAGTTGGCAGCAATTGCCTTTGTAAGTAAGGCCCACGGAATTATCGAAAACACCGGCGACTTCAGAATCAAGAAGATGCTGGAGGGCTGGTCCAGGGAAAGAGGGTCTAGAGCTGACTCATGGCAGCCTATTGCACTCTCCATGCTTAGGGGGCTGGGTCAGATTTGGCCAAAGGTGTGTGTGTCACCCTTTGAAGTTGCCTTGTTTCATGCAGCAGCGCTAACAGCCTTTTTTGGGGCCTTGAGAGTTAGCGAGCGGGTGGCTCGGTCCCGTAGGGATCAGTCTAACAGCGCTTTGAGGACCAGCGATATCACCTTTAAAGGGGAGCAGGTGGTAATAATAGTCAGGCGGTCCAAGACGGATCAAGCGGGCAAGGGCGCAGCTATTATACTCAGACCTTGTAGCGAGTCTGAATTGTGCCCGGTTAGGGCACTATGGCAGTATGTTTTAATAAGGGGGAAGGCAGAGGGTCCGTTATTTTGTCATTGGGACGGGTCTCCGCTTACCAAATTCCAATTCTGGGCGGTAACTGCTCAGGCTTTGGATAAGCTCGGGCTCTGGGGGTCAAATTTGGAACCCATTCATTTAGGATTGGAGTGGCCTCCATAGCGGTGGCGATGAGGTACCTGGGTCCTGAAATACAGAGGGTTGGTAGGTGGCATTCTGCGGCCTACCGCTCATATGTGCACCCTTTGCTTCCTCCAGTTTAGGCACGGCTAACCTTTTCTTAACAAGGTTAGGCTGTGATTGGCTGTTTGGTTCTTGGTTGACTGTTTTTTTCCTTCCAGGTGTGGTGGCTCGTCAGGAGAGGCTGCGTATCCTTGTCTGCAGGCACAGCTTTGTGTTCTGGGCGGCCCACTTCGCTCGGAGGTCTTCAGTGGGTTCTCAATTGGGCCTCGGTGAATGGGCCACGGTGGAGTGGCAGGGTCGCCGTGGGCTTCGTTGGCCTGGCCTACTGCCTCTCTTATTTCAGGGGAGGAGCGGCTTTCCTCCTGAGGGAGGGAATGACCTTGGGAAAGGAAAGGCCCTTTCTCTACAGGCGGTGGCGGACCTGCAGGTCATCGCCTGGTATGGTCTGCCATTCTGCCTCGGCTGGTCTGGCGAGGGGCGTGGGATCCAGTGCGCATAGAGAGGGCCAGGAGGAAGGTGAATCGGGCCCTTCAAAGGGCTATGGAGGGTGGCCTTGGGATTTTCTTGTTGCACCCAGCAATTCGGGTTGGCTGTGGCGCGCTGTATAGACCAGACAGAGTGCATCTATCCGATGCGGGTAACAGGGCCTTTTTAGAGGAGCTTCGGCAGAGGCTTCGGGCGGCTCTGGGCTGCCCAGTGGGGCACTAATGCCTAAGCGGAGGCTTGGCATTTGCATTGGCAGAATGAGCAAGGGGTTACGGAAGCCCAGGTGAGTACCCAGGGCACTGCACCAGGTGAGTGCAAGCTATCGGCAGGAGCAGCAGATGGGCTCCACAGCTCAATGCTGCAGAATGCCGATTGTGTGATCCCTCCCCACAAGACTGGCTCTTCCTGGGTGATTATGCCAGTGTGGGGTAGGATGATCTTGCCTGGTCGGCCTGCCATGGGCCAAATCTGTGGCTCATGTCAGGGGCAGGGTGGCTCACTCACACCTGGACAAGGAAGGGTCATGGGATGACCCCGGGGCTTGTCTGGCTTCTGGTAACCCTTGCAGGGCTAGTTACAGTATGGTTATATATTCAATAAAAGGCCCATTTTACCAAACATACGTTGTCAGTCTCTTCGTTCCAAGTTGTGGGGCAACTGCACTTACACAAAGATGGGGCACATTAAAAATGCATGCGCTTTGGCAGAGAACAGATGAGTGTTTTAAGGAGAATTAGAAGCACTTTCTCTTGACAGTGCATATAGAAAACTTGTCTCTGGTTCAGCAAGTTTTGAAGGGTTTTCTTTTTAAAACCATGGCTAGACAAATTCCAGGTTCCAAGTCACCATGGCACCTAGAAACTTCATTGTGGTGCCTAGTATTTTCAGCAATGATTCTATTGTAGTGTCTGTCAATGAATTTCAGAAGTACAGTGCTTATTTACCAGTTTACATCAGAATGTTTTTTTTTGTATGATATAAAAATACATGTCTATGAAGTTCTTATGAATGTTTATTTATATGTTAACTTTACATCTTTTGGTGGTCATAAATAAATTCATTTCTTAAACAGTTGCTTTTCTCTACAGCCTCGAATATTGAGTTAAATGCTGCTTTATATAGCAATAATGAAATTATTAGAAATTGACGACACAAGTTAGAGATAAGTTTATGGTATAGCAAAAGGATAAGTTTAGAAAACGGCAGTAAATTTAGAAGGGGGGCCCACTTCAGAAAGTTTGAAAGCTGCTGTTACCTGAAGTGACTCACAAAAGCTCATACCCTACCACAAATTTTGTTAGTCTTTAAGGTGCTACTGAGTTCTTTCTTTTATATCCTGCTATTCTCCCCAGTGAGTACCCAAAGCTTTACAACATTATTCTCCCCAGCATTCATGCCTCTTACAAAACAGCACTCATCAGAAAATCAACACACAGACCTCTTAGGCCCCGGTAGTTTGGGGTGTGTGGCTGATGTGGGTTGCAGCTTCCTTGTTTGCGTGTTGGTTGTGCTTTGAGACTATAAGTGAGTTATGTTTAAGGGCTATTGAGTCTCATTCTCCAAGGGTGTGTGTGCACGTGCATGCACAGACGTGAACCCTCGATATGTTCTCTCACTTCTATTATTTGAATTAGAGTTGCCAGTCTCCAGGTGACACCTGGAGATTGATTTCCAGGTTACCTAGCTCAGTCCCCCTGGAGAAAGTGGCTGCTTTAGAGGGTGAATTCTATAGCATTATACTCTGCCAGGGTCCCCACCCCTCCTCAAAAAATGCCCTCCCTAGGCCCCACCCCAAAAATCTCTAGGTATTTTGCAACTCAGAGCTGGCAACCCTATATCTGATCCAAGCTCACTAGACTCCTGGAAGATCTCACTCCCCTGATATCACTTAACTTTCTGCCAGTCTCCAGATGGGACCTGAGGGTCCCCTGGAATTTGTTAGCCAAAATGCCCTTATCAAGTTAATTTAGGGAATTTTAGACAATGAGGCAAAATGGCAAAAAGTAACATGGGGTCAATCTCTCGGCTTGGCTTCGCGAACGAAGATTTAAGAAGGGTGCAATAGTCCACGTCTGCTGCAGGCTCGCTGGTGGCTGACAAGACCAATGCGGGACAGGCAGGTCCGGCTACAGTGGCTGCAGGGAAAAGTCTGATTTAGAGTTGGTGCTGTAGCAGTGCGATTCTTCCTCAATCTCCTTTTGTCCTCAAGACCAGCTATGCGTGCGTTCTCAAAAGAAGAGACAGCCTGGTGGATGGTGTGCCTCCAGGCTTTGCGATCTGAGGCTAGGTCAGACCACTGGTGATGGTTGATGCGACAGGTGCCAAGGGATTTCTTCAAGGAGTCCTTGTACCTCTTCTTTGGTGCCCCTCTATTTCGATGGCCGGTGGAGAGTTCGCCATACAGGGCAATCTTGGGAAGGCGGTGGTTTTCCATCCTAGAAATATGCCCTGCCCAGCGCAGCTGCATCTTCAACAGCAGTGCCTCGATGCTGGTAACCTGCGCCCGCTTGAGAACTTCAGTGTTGGTCACAAAGTCACTCCAGTGGATGTTGAGGATGGTGCGAAGGCAGCGCTGATGAAAGCGCTCAAGGAGTCGCAGGTAATGACGGTATAAAACCCACGATTCGGAGCCGTAGATGAGGGTTGTCATCACAACCGCTTTGTAAACATTGATCTTTGTGCCTTTTTTCAGATGCTTGTTGCTCCACACTCTTTTGTGCAGTCGGCCAAAGGCACGGTTTGCCTTTGCCAGCCTGTTGTCAATCTCCTTGTCGATCTTAGCATCTGAGGAGATGATGCACCCCAGGTAGCTGAACTGCTGGACTGTCTTCAGAACTGATTCACCCACAGTGATGCAGGGAGGGTGATAATCTTCCTGGGGTGCAGGCTGGTGGAGAACTTCTGTCTTCTTCAGACTAACTTCTAGGCCGAATAGCTTGGCAGCCTCTGCAAAGCAGGACGTCATATGCTGCAGAGCTGATACCGAGTGGGAGACGAGTGCAGCATCATCAGCAAACAGTAGCTCTCGGATGAGTTTTTCCATTGTCTTGGAGTGGGCCTTTAGTCGCCTCAGGTTGAACAGGCTGCCATCGGTGTGATAGCAGATGTAGACACCATCGTCATCATCTAGATCTACTGCGGCTCTTTGAAGCATCATGCTAAAGAAGATCGTAAAGAGAGTTGGCGCGAGAACGCAGCCTTGCTTTACACCTGTGCCTATTGGGAAGGTCTCCGAGAGGTCGTTGCAGTGTCTGACTTGGCCTCGCTGGTCTTTGTGTAGCTGGATGATCATGCTGAGGAACCTTGGGGGACATCCTAAACGTTCCAAGATTTGCCACAGGCCTTTCCTGCTAACGGTATCGAAAGCTTTGGTAAGGTCGACAAAAGTCACATACAGAGCCTTGTTCTGTTCCCTGCATTTCTCTTGGAGCTGCCTGAGAACAAATACCATGTCGGTGGTGCTCCTGTTAGCTCTGAAGCCGCACTGGCTCTCTGGGAGGAGTTCTTCTGCAATGGCGGGCACCAGTCTGTTCAGGAATATTCTGGCAAGGATTTTGCCTGCGATGGAGAGCAGGGTTATCCCCCGGTAGTTGGAGCAGTCTGACTTTTCCCCTTTGTTCTTGTATAGGGTGATGATGATTGCATCGCGAAAGTCCTGTGGTAATTTGCCTTGTTCCCAGCAGGTGACAAGTACTTTGTGAAGTGAGCTATGTAGTACTGTGCCCCCATGCTTCCAGATCTCTGGTGGAATTCCATCAACTCCTGCTGCCTTGCCACTTTTCAGTTGCTTGATGGCTTTAACAGTCTCTTCTAGAGTGGGGATCTCATCCAATTCTGTTTTCACTGGTTGAAGTGGGGTGAGGTGGATTGCTGAATCTTGAACTACGTGGTTGGCACTGAAGAGAACCTGAAAATACTCCGACCACCGGTTCAATATGGATGCCTTGTCTGTGAGGAGCACTTGGCCGTCTGCACTACGCAAGGGACTCTGAGTCTGATATGATGGACCATATACTGCCTTCAGGGCTTCGTAGAACCCTCTTAAATCACCAGTGTCTGCACACAGCTGGGTTTTCTCAGCAAGCTTGGTCCACCACTCGTTCTGAATGTCTCGAAGCTTGCGCTGGAGGTTGCTACATACAGTGCGAAAGATTGCTTTTTTCCCAGGACAGGAGGGCTGAGCAAGATGTGCTTGGTAGGCAGATCTCTTTTTCGCCAGTAAATCTTGGATCTCTTGATTGTTCTCATCAAACCAGTCCTTGTTCTTCCTTGTGGAGAACCCAAGGACTTCTTCAGAGATCTGCAGGATGGTAGTTTTTAGGTGTTCCCAGAGTGCTTCTGGAGAAGGGTCTGTGGGGCAACTGGGGTCCTCAATTCTTGACTGGAGTTTTGCCTGGAAGGCAGCTTTAACTTCGGCTGACTGGAGACTGCCAACCTGAAACTTCCCCCGAGGGATACCTCCTCTCCTGGGTGTGGGTTTAAAGTGAAGACGGAGATTGCAGCGTACAAGACGATGATCCGTATGACATTCTGCACTGGGCATTACTCAGGTGTGTAAGACATCTCGACGGTCTCTCTGGCGCACCAGAATGTAGTCGATAAGGTGCCAGTGCTTGGACCGCGGGTGCATACAGGTTGTCTTCAGACTGTTCTTCTGCTGGAAGATAGTGTTGGTGATGGTGAGCTGGTGCTCCATGCACAATTCTAGCAGGAGGCGCCCGTTGTCATTGCAGTTGCCAATGCCGTGTTTGCCAAGTACTCCTTTCCAGGCTTCCGAGTCTTTACCTACTCTGGCATTGAAGTCGCCAAGGATGATCACCTTGTCCTCTGTAGGGGTCTTCCGTACGAGGTTGTGTAGATCAGCATAGAACTTGTTCTTTTCTGCAGGATCTGCTTGAAGGGTTGGGGCATACACACTGAAGAGTGTTGCATGCTGCTTGTTTTGAAGTGGGAGGCGCATGGACATGATGCGATCTGAGTGACCTGTTGGCAGATTTTCGAGTTTGGAGGCAATGGAGTTCCTGACCATGAAGCCAACGCCAGAAAGGCAGCTCTCAGCCTTTGACTTACCTGACCAGTAGAGGGTATAGCCAGCACCGTATTCTTGAAGACTACCTTCCTCAGGGAAACGGACCTCACTGAGAGCTGCTATATCGATATTCAACCTGAGAAGTTCGTGGGCAACTAGAGCAGAGCGTCGTTCAGGGCGACCACTGTGTCAAGCATGGTTCTGATGCTCCAACACGCAAGCTTTAGTCTTTGCACACTTTGTGAGGCAGGTGCATGCCTTTTCTTTGTTGTTATTTTTCGACTGCAAGTAAGGATGCCCGTTGACCGCGGCTAGCCAACTGGGGTGGAGGAGACGAGCTTTGTTTAGGCCACCTTTTCTAGGCCCCTCTCCGTGTGGAGCAAGCAGTGCTGTCCCTAGATAAGGCTGCTTGGTCGTTCAGGGTGCTGCCGAAAAATGCTTTCGTCTCCGGGTTAGCATCAGGCGACCAATGCCCTGAACCGCCTACATGCAGGATCGGGACTGCGGCTTCCAGTGGCACCTTCCACCTGCCATTTCGCCCCTTGCCCATAGCTGCAGGACTTGATGCGTTATGGGTTGTGTACGTGGATATGCCCTTCAGGCCTGCGCAGAGGAATTTTTTAGGTGAAGCCCAGTGTGCACAGTACTGGCTCCCCCCTTTCACCTGGGGGTCATCTGCCATGGCCCAGTAAGCCGGGATGCCGGCAGCGAATCCTCCAGGTGGTAGGTGTTACATTAACAAGCTCTATCTGCCCGGGTTTGATGTTAGAGTTTTCCTTCTCGTAGGCTGGCGAGGTTGGTGGGCCCAGCCTGCCCATCCGGTTATACCGCCGGACAATTCGGTCGCACCATGACGTAGCAAACTCTGTGAAAAACGGGGGGGACCATCGAGAAGGTGTTGCTATGGATGCAGTAATGCAGGAGAGGCCATTGCAGTGACCATCTGCCAGGCATAGCCAGACAGTGACCACGCGGCGTTCACTACACCAGGAGAGGAGAGGCTATGTATTGCGCATACACTTTCCCTGGGGGGGTAGGATACCCAGAGGGAGCTCACCCCCCCCACCCCCCCGGGGTCAATCACACACACACACACACACATATATATATATATACCAGAGCTGGTATTTCCCAGGAGCCCTTAAGTCAATGACAAGAGTTTGGATAAAGTAAACTTTATTTATTTATTTATTGAAGGAAACTCAAGCATACAAGGGGAAAAACATACATTCAACACACAGTTTAGAACTAAGTAAAATAGCTGGGAAAAGATAGGGACATTTGCAATAGCAGGAATATTGTTGGTGGGTAATATGTTATCTATCCAGGCAAGAAGCAGCGATCCAGCAGCAAAGAAGGGGAGGGAGAAAACTTACAAAATGACCAGCATCACATGGACCAGAGCCCAAACTGATCAGGAGTGGGGGTAGCTCTTCCAGCAAGGTAGTGGTCAGGAGGAAGTCACACCTGAATGGCAGAAGGTTCTGCCATAAGTAGTCAGATTTATGATCTGAGGTAGGGCCCTATAGTGGGATTACCTGGCCAGTCACTGGTTCTCAGGAAATTTGACAATAGAACTCAGAGAGCAATTAATGTTTCTCTGAAAAGGGTCTGATCGTTTGCTGTAGTGACACCTCTTGGGGAATAATGGAAAACAAAAGGGAATGGGAGGGGAAGAGATAAGCAGCAGGATTTGGCTGATGATCATCAGAAGGTAAAGAGATTAACCCAATGATGGTCTATTGTCAGAGGTGCTGTTTGAATGAGTGGCAGGAAGACTCCTTTGTCTGCAGATATTCGCTATGATTGCCTCACATCAATTTCTTTGTCTTTAGCTGGGCAGCTGGCATTTGCATTACCAAAGCTTGATGTAAGGCTCTGGGATGTAGTAAGTCATGAAGATGCAGCCTCTTCATGGTGCTACAGGAAAATAGTGTATTGTTTTTATCTTCAGGAACATGGCTTCACCCAAGTCTGCTGCCGGTCTTGTCTCTGTGAAGACATGGCTGCAGTGGTCTGCAACAAGATGACTGGACAGCTGGGGATGAAGCACAGTCCGAGGTCCTTGTTTCTGTGGGCAGCTCTGTTCACAATGCAACAGTCCATGTGAGGAGTGCCTTATGTCTTGCTTGACTCAGCACCAGGATAGTCCAGGAGGGCCAAATGCCCAGAAGCTGGTCTGGCATAGGTGCCAGCCCATGTACAGTCCATTAGAGCCCAAGTCAAGTGTGGGGGTTGCTAAAAATCATGGCTTTTTGGTAACAAATTATAGCTCATCTCCAGACTATAGAGATCAGTTCTCCTGGTGAAAATGGAGGGTGGTCTCTATGACAGTGTACATCACAGAGGTCCCTGTCTTCCCCATGCTCCATCACCAAATCTCTGGGAGTTTCCCAGACTGAATCTGGCAACCTTAATTCCCATCCCTGTCAAGCATCGATATTTCGTAATACTCAAGCTTTTGTTCTTTAATCAAAGACTTGCTTTATTGAAACTCCAAGACTTGCTCCAAGGATGGATTTCTTGGAAGTAATAATTGACACAGTATTGAATAGTATCTTATAGACTACTTCAAAAGGCAGGGTTACAGATAACTTCAAAAGAATAAAATAAGGATGCAAATTGTGTTGAAGGTTCAAAAGCTACTCACTAGTATCTCTTTTATGACTAAGGAATGTTAACATCTCCATTTCTCACACATTCTCTGCTAGCTGATAAGACATGGCTGTGTGAATCTGGGGGAGAGGCACTTTACACCGTTAATACAAGGTTACACTAAACATCCTGGAGTCAGAGGGATTTATTATGAATCCACGGGCGGGGGGGAGTGAAGAAAGGTATGGATAAACCAGCACTTAGAAATAGCATGCTTGACATACTGCCCCCCCCCCAAGATCTTCTTTGGGGTTTAGAAGGGTGAGCGTTATAAAACTTCTTTTATTAAGTCCGGGGCTTTGACATGCGAGCCCTCAACCCACTCGTCATGGGTCAGTGGGAAATGCTTCCATCGGATCAGAAAATACAAAACCCCTTGTTCGAATTTAGCATCTAATATTTCTTTAACTTCATGGTGACTCTGACCCCCAATCAGGATAGGTTGTGGAGCTTGAGGTTGAGGGCACCAAGACGTAGCTCCAGGATCTCATTGGAGTAGACTGCAATGAAAAACGGTGTATTTTACTAAACAGTTTGGGTAACTCAAGTTCCACTGTCATTTTTTTGATCACTCTTTTGATATGAAAAGGTCCCAGGAATTTGTATACCAGTTTCTTAGAAGGCTGGGGTAAAGGTAAGTTCTTGGTAGACAAAAAGACTGTCTCTCCCACTTTAAAATCCCAAACTGGAGTATGGCTCTTGTCATAGTGCTTTTTGTATGTTTCTTTGGCTAATTCCAGGTTTTCTTGGATAACTTTCCAAACTTTTCCTAGTCTCCCCCACCATTGTTCAAAAGAGGAAGGCACTTCTGGTGTTACTCTCCCCGGCAATAGTGGGAATAGTTTTCCTTCGTACCCATTCACTACCAAGAATGGAGAGGTTTTTGTGGAGCTATGCACACTGTTATTGTATTCATATTCTGTGAACGGCAGGCGTTCCACCCAGTTTGACTGCTGATAACTCACAAAACACCTTAAATATTGCTCTAACAACGCATTCACTCTCTCTGTCTGTCCATCTGTTTGAGTGTGGTAAACTGAGCTTAATCCCTGTTCAATCCTGGTCAATTTACAAAACTCCTGCCAGAAGTTGGCAATGAATTGCGGGCCCCAGTTGCTAATTATCTTCTCCGGGAATGAGTGTAGTTTCACCACATGTTGAAAAAACAATTGGGCTAACTTTTTAGCCATGGGGATTTGAATGCAAGGGATAAAATGGGCTTGTTTAGAGAACGTGTCAACTATTGCTAGAATTACAGTTTTCCCTTGCGACATGGGTAATTCCACAATAAAATCCATTGAGACTACTGACCACGGTCGTGTAGCTGTCTCCAAAGGTTGCAACAATCCAAGGGGTTTCCCTCCCTTTTCTTATACATATTGGGCATGATGCTACATAGTTGGAAATGTCTTTCTTCATGAATGGCCACCAGAACTGTCAGTTTACTGGGTGCAGTGTTTTCACATATCCAAAGTGTCCTGAAAGTTTATTATTGTGACAGAATTGCAGGACTTCTTTTCGGAGGCTCTCAGGTACAAAAAGTTTACCCTCTTTGTACCAGAAGCCTCCTTCTCCTTTTGTGACTCCCTCTGGTTTGTGGTCTCCCTCTTTCTCCACTTCGCTGATTAATCTTTCTCCTCCCCACTTTTCTTCTAGTTTTTCGCGTTTTGCTTTGGAGCGGATAGTTACTGCCCCTCCTATATGGCTCGGTGGGATGGAGGAGTCAATCACTTCTTCCCTTTGGCTATTATGTTGAGGGAGTCTGGATAATGCATCATCTAGAAAATTTCTAGAACCCGGGATGTGTTTTAAAGTAAAGTCAAATTTAGCAAAGATTTGTTTCTCAGTTAGCTTTCTTCGTCCTATGAGGGCTTCCAAGTTCTTATGATCTGTCCAGATTTCAAACGGAACCTTCGCTCCCTCTAACCATGATCTCCATGTTTTTAAAGCGAAAGTCACTGCGAAAGCTTCGTTGTCCCAAACCAACCTATTTCTCTGCTCATGAGTGGATATGTAGGTGCAAGGCTTTAACACCCCCTCTTCATCGGGTTGCATCAGAATTGCCCCCACAGCGATGTCATTAGTGTCACATTGCACCACAAAGGGCTTTAATTCATTAGGGTGAATTAGGATGGGTTCACTAGTGAATAGTCTTTTCAGTTCATTGAATGCCTCTTGATATTTAGCCGTCCATTCTAATTTAGCTCCGGCCGTTTCGCTTCTGGACCCTTCCCTTTCGTTTTCAGGAGATCTGTTAAGGGTAGCATTTAGGGGTGTGCATTCGGTTCGGCCAAACCGCATATACAGCCGAATCACCACTGATTCGGCTGTATACGAAATCGGCTGTAGCTGATTCCCATTGAAGCCTATTATGCGGCAGCTGAATACGGCTGTCAATGCAAAAGACGGGAAAGTAGCTTCTGAAGCCTCAGGGGAGCAGCTTGCCTACTTTCCCGCCTTTAGTAGCTTCTTCCCGCCTCTCCCATAGCCTCCCTGGGATCAGGTGGGGGGGAGGGGGAAGAGGAGCCCCAGCAGCCATTCCAAAGCATGCATTCGCAAAATGCATTGCAAATGCATGCTTTGCAGGGCTGTTGTTGTTATTTTGATCTTTTGCTTACTTGGGTATCCAAGTAAGCACTGTTGTCTGGCCAATCAGAGAGCAGTGCTATTTTTTGAAATTGCTCTCTGTATGGCCAGAGAACCTTTTTAAGGAGTCTTCCTGGCTGGACTCCTCCATTGCTGCTGTGTTGGTGTATGTTGGTTGGTGTGAGAGAGATTGTGCTGCTGCTGGCTGGCCCTTGGCTTCAGCTGCTGCCTGCTGCTCTCTCACTCAGCCTTACCTGACTTCCCTGGAGTAGAGAAGACAAGGTAAGACAGTTTTGGGGTTCTTCTTGTTTTAGTTTTTGTTGGTAAAAGGATTAGAGTCCCTTTACTTATCCAGATTTGGGTGGGTGAGTACTGGGTGGGTAGCCTATTTGGGGTTGGGGTTAGGTTCTGCTGGGGGTGGGGGCCTGGGGTGGGGGGGTTGCTAATTTTCCCATATCTTAATTTAGTGAGAGGACTTTTAAAAGTGCAGTGTCCTTTTACTTCTCCTGATTTGGGTGGCTTGGATTTCTTGGGGTTAGGGTGAAGGGGTTTTTTTTTGGGGGGGGCGGTTTTGGCAAAGTTCCTGTATTGTTAAAAGTTGAGTTTTTTACTGTTTTAAAAGTATTCAGTTTTTGATTTGTTGCTGCTGTGTTGTGCTGCTGCTGTTACTCTTCTCTTCTGGTACTTGGGGGGGGGGTGCTGTTTGGCTTAATTTCCTAAGTTCCTGTATGGTTAAAAGTTATTTTTTTTACTGTTTTAAAAGTACTGTTTGATTTGTTTACTGTTTGATTTGTTGCTGCTGTGTTGTGCTGCTGCTGTTACTCTTCTCTTCTGGTTCTTGTGGGGGGGTGCTGTTTGGCCTAATTTCCATTGTTTAAAAGGCCACTTTTGTCCCCCTTTTCCTGGTTCAGGTTTTGGGGGGGGGGGTGTTGTTGACTTATTTGGCCTGAGCTTTCTTGTTGGTGAAAAGGCCACTTTTTTCACTTGGCCTTTTGTGATTCTGCTGGTTTTGTTTTGGTTTTTTTAAATTACCTCTGATTGGTGTGGGGGTTGGCGAGGGTGTGTAAGGGCTGTGTGTGCTGGGTCACTTTCTTGTTTTTATAGAGTAGATTGTGTGTTCTGTGGCAGGGAAGCTGGCACCTGTGTGAGAGACCCAGAACCAGCAGGCTTGTTGTCGTTGGCCAGCTCTCCCCGTGTTGTTTGGGGCAGGGCTGGAGAGCTGGCATCTGTAGATTGTGTGTTCTGTGGCAGGGAAGCTGGCACCTGGGTGAGAGACCCAGAACCAGCAGGCTTGTTGTGGTTAGCCAGCTCTCCCCATGTTGTTTGGGGCAGGGCTGGAGAGCTGGCATCTGGGTTTGCTGCAGCCGATTGTGTTTTCTGTGGCAGTGATGTTGGCAACTGAGTTTATATTGGTTCCAGGCCTGCAGGGTTCATAGAGTAGATAAAGGGATGTAGTGCATTTGGGTCCTATAGAGATTCTCTGGTGTGAAGTTAGGTTTGGCTTTGGGTGCCCCAGGAATTGGACCCCCTGGTCCAATTTTTTTTTGGCCTTGTGGGTTTTGTGTGAGACAGTGCCTGAAGCTGCACAGCAGTTTGGGGGGCTCTCCTCAAAACCCCCTGCTCCCCAGAGCCACTTTTCCCACGACAATTACAGTGAGGAAGTGGCTAATTGGGCTTTCCCCATCATTGTTGGCAATGGGCCTTTTGGGGAGCCCAAAGACAGGGACCCCCTGGCCCAATCTTTTTGGGACTTGGGGGGGTTGGAGGGGAGAGTCTCCTGCAGGTCTCCTTCAAATTTGGGGGCTCTCCCTCAAACCCCCTTCCCTCCAAGCAGCTTCAAATATACCCTATTTGCCATTGATTTCAATGGCCCATAGGGTATAATAGGGTCGTATATTCGGAAATAGCCGCGCATCTACCGTATATGCGGCTATTCCGAATGCGGTATTCGACAGTATACGGGGATTCCGAATTTTCTCCCCCATATACTTCCGAATCCGTGTAATACCAATTTTTTTTTGCACATCCCTTGTAGCATTGTGTGCACGAGCCCTTGTATAAAATTACAATAAAAATTCACAAATCCAAGGAAGGATTGGAACTGTCTACATGTTCTCGGGGGTTCCCAATCTAATACTGCTTGGATCTTAGCTGGGTCCATGGCCCGCCCTTTCCCAGACGCTCTATATCCTAAATACTCCAGTTCTGTCTTGTGAAATTCACATTTGGATAGTTTGGCGTACAGTTTCATAAATGGTTCTTAATACTTCCCAAACCAATTTCACATGAGATTGCAAGTCCTTGGAATAAATAATTATATCATCCAGGTACACCACTACCCCTTTGTACAAGTACTGGTATAGGACTTCATTTATAAAGTTTATGAAAACCCCTGAGGCTCCTTGTAATCCAAAAGGCATGACGAAATATTCAAATTGTCCCATGGGTGTTTTAAACCCGGTCTTCCATTCATCTCCCTCTTTGATGCACACCCGGAAGTAAGCATCTCGCAAGTCTAACTTGGTGAAAATCTTTCCCTCGGACACTGTACTGAGTAGGTCTTTTATCAGCGGTATGGGATATGCATTAGAGGTGGAAATCCATTAATCCCCCTAAAATCTGTGCAAAGCAGAAGCCTCCCATCCTTCCGTTTCTGGAAAAGCTCTGGAGCGGCTTGGGGTGGGGTGGCGGTTCTTATAAAACCTCTCTTTAAATTTTTGTCCAAAAACTTTCGTAGCTCGGCTTTTTCTGCCCACCCCATTGAGTATAGTTTAGCTTTCGGGAGTTCCTGTTCTGGGATTAGCTCTATGGCACAATCAGTATTCCTGTGGGGGGGAAGTTCATTGGCTTCCTTTTCACTGAACACTCGTTTTAAGTCTCTGTACTCCTTAGGGATCGACCGTACTTCCTCAATGGTTAAGCACAGTTTCTCGTTCCTAGGGGGTGGTTCTGGGCCCCAATCTCCATTCCAGTGATGGTGTTCACACCTTTTATCGGTAAAGTCTATGGTTTGTTCCCCCCACTTTATTTCGGTGCTCCCTTTCACTGATTCCTTCGGTCGGCTCTCGGTCTTCTTCGCCTTGGGTGCTTCGGGTTTTGGAGTGAGGGGGGGGGCCTCGAGGTCGCTCTGGGCAATTGACGGCCAAATGGTTTAGGTCTCCACACCTAAAGCAGCATCGGGGAGTGGCTGGCTTAGTTGCTCCCCCAGCGGTACTGGCCTTTTTCCCATCTGGTTTTGCCCCCGACTGAGACTCACGTCCCCTGCCATGGAAGCTGGACGAGTGATTTTGGGTCAGTCATTTCCTCATAGTCTAGCCTACCTCCCAGGGTTCTTGTGAGGATAAAACTGAGGAGGGGAGAATGATCTATGGCACTTTGGGTCTCCAGTGGAGAGAAAGACAGAGTATAAATGAATAATATCCCCATATCTCAACATGCCAGGAAAATGTTCACTTGCTAAATTTATGTATGGGTCAGATTGGATGACCTTCAGGCAGATGCCTTCTAACCATAAATACAGATTATGCTTCAATTTTGCCCATTTAACAGCACTGTAATCATTTACATTTGGAAATTGAGCTTTAGGTCTGTTTGTTCATTTGCAGAACTCAATAGACAAAGCCTGTGGTCAACATGAGGTTTTTTTTTTGCTGTTTCACCAAACAGGCATCTAAATTTAGGCAGCTGCAGCTCTCCTCAAGCAAAAGGTACATAAAAATAATAGAAAAGTTTCAGAACCCACAAATAACATCAGTGTCAGGGTGTTTTGGTTTTTTTTTAAATATACCTGAATCCATGGCAACTGAAGAATTATTTGGGTCATTTTATTTTATTTTATTTTATTTTATTTTTTAAGCACATTATTTTGGGCTGGCAAAAGGAAAATAATACTGATAATGTGCTCCCACCTCCCTTGCCCTAGCCAGATGCATGAAATCAACCGCAGATAGTTAACAGAGAGTGGGGAGCCAGGAGGAAAGGAGCAATTATTCAACTATGCCCTGCTCTGCTGCTTTGCAAAAAAAAAAAAAAATTACATAGCACACATGCATGAACACATGATATTGAACCAGACCCTTGGTCCATCAAGGCCAGTATTGTCTACTCAGACTGGTAGGAGCTGTCCAGAGTCCAAGGCAGAGGGTTTTCACATTGACTGCTACCTGGTGTTTTTTCTTTTTTTCTTTTTTGGAGATGCTGGGGGTTGAACCTGGAGCCTTATGCATGCTAAACACATGCTCTAGCATTGAGCTCACAAATTTTAAAAAGAGGGGGAAAACAACTGACGAGAATCCAGAATGATAAGCAGGGCTTTTTTTTTTTTTTTTTAGCAAGAACGCACAAGAATGCAGTTCCAGTTGGCTTGGCATCCGGAGGCGTGGACTAATATGCAAAAAGCAAAGCAACAGTGATGTCAAGGGTGTGGCCTAATATGCAAATGAGTTCCTGCTGGGCTTTTTCTACAAAAAAGCTGTGATGATAAAGAATGAACATGAATCCACTGGCATAGCATCAGTAATTAGATACCAAGTGGTACCAAGTGCCACTGGTTGTGGCCAAGACCATAGAGACTAGGGAAAATTCATAAAGGGTCACACTACATGGAGGCAATTTTTTTCTTCCACTTCTCAATTCTTTGAAGGTGGGAAATTGGGAGTGGGAATAGGTAATTCCTTACCTTGGCAAGAAAATGGGAGGCCCAGCCAACCCTGACTAGTGATTCATGCAGAAGTCTGCAACCTGTTTGTGTATGTTCTGGGGATGGTTGGGTTAATTTACAAGCTCTTTCTGTCACTTTCATTAATTCATTTATCATGCCATACTAGTAGTTATTTTATGGCCCATGGAGCAGCCCTGTGACATAGTTTAAGATGTGAGAAAAAAAGTGGTAGATGATCTCTTTGACATGCAGAAGGCCCCAGGTTCAGCCCCCAGCATCTCCCTGTGATCTTAATTCCCAGACAGGAAAACATGGGGGAAGATACCCCAGTCTTAAGCAATGTTCCCTCTAAGCTGTAGAGTCTTGTGAGCAAAATTTTTACTTTGTGAGCTATTGGCATTAAAGTTGTGCATAAATTCTACTTCATGAGCTACTGGCATTAAAGTTGTTTGCTACTGCATAATTAGTTTGCTCTTGGGCCAATTTTTCCAGAGCTAAGACAAAAATGTGTGAGCTAGAGGCTAAAAAACTGTGAGTTAGCTCACACTTACTCAGTTTAGAGGGAATACTGGTACCAAGCCATGTAGGACTTTAAAGGACAAAAACAACACATTGAATTGTTCTCAGGAGTGGATCAGTAGCCAACGGAATTGCTGTAGTATCAAGGTCATATGCTCCCACTAGCTGATCTTAACCAACAGTCTAGCTGCAGCTTCTGAACACTCTTCAAGGGTAGCCTGAAGTGGAGTACATTGCAGTAGTCCAGCCTCAATGTAACTAAGGCATGGAGCACTGTAACTAGACATGACTGAACCAGGAACAGCCATAACTAATTCACCAGCTGAAGCTGGGCAAAATTCCTCTGAGCCACCACTAGGGTTCCCAGCCTCCCACTGGGGCCTCCAAACCACTGATACAGACCTGGCACCTGGGGGATCCCCACCCCCAAAGAGCTCCATTGTGTCCTAGAGTAATGTCATTACACTGGGCACATTGCATGGGGGATACTCTAGCAATTTTGGTAAAAACTCTATGGTGCCATCCCCCGCCCAGAGCCAAGTAGGGCCTGGCAACTCTAGCCACCACAGCCACCTGATTTTCTAAAGTGACTGCTGCATCAAGCGACATGCAGGAGCTGCAAACCTGGCTTTTCAAGGAGAGCACGACTCCATTCAACAGGAGAGATCTCAAGTCCCTGGTCTATCTTTTTGCTAACCTTTGGTTTGTCAGAATTAAGTTTCAGCTTGGTCACCATCATCCAGTCCATTACTTCCTGGTCCCTGCCCAGCGTTCTAGCCATTGTACCCCACTTGCCTCATTTTGTGGCATACAGCATGGAAATTGGTGTGGCATGACTGTAAACCAGCAAATCAGGCTCCTTCTCACTTTGCTTGTGTCCCTAAATTCCCTCCTGTTGTAGATCCAACTCTTCTTCACTTACAGATGCAAACGGAATACCCACAAGTTTCAACTCTCTCATTTAGTCAGTCTCAAATGATTGCTGGCTGCCTTGGACTACTTCAGGAAAGCTATTACTAAGTTCCAGCTGTCTAGCTGATGTGGAAGTACCATAAACATATTAGGGGGAATGCTTCATGTTCCTTTTTTGACAGAGCAACATGTTGAAAGTTCCCTAGATGTCTCAATAATCAAAGTGTCTTAGACAATATGAGTGCCAAATTACAGGGTCTGAGATGGCATGGGACTACAGGTGTGCCACTCAGACAGTCTCAATCCCCCCCCCCCCCAACTCTTAGCTGAGATTCTGGGAGAGATCCATGAATGTAACAGTTCAGTGATTTTTTTTTAATGTAAATTGTCCCTGGGTGTGAAGTTTGCCCTGGGGCCATGTTGCTAGGGGAGAGGACTTAACAATCCTTTCCAAAATTGGAAAGAAACTCCCAGATTTCAAGAGAACATCTCTTTGCCATTGGCTCCCATTGACTAAATGGCAACCAATCACCATAGCTGCCCTGAGCCTGTTAGGGGAGGGCGGGATATAAATTTGATAAAATAAATAGACCTGGACTGTTACCAGTCAAGGATAGTCTCTCAGCACCCAAGAAGATATTTTTGCATTAAGCTTTTGTGCACTTAGGAAAATTGGTTCACAGGTCCAAATGCTATTTAGACTGGCTCACATCTGAAATGTACATCACTTGATTTCTTGGTTGTGCACTTGATCAACAGTTAAATTCTAACCCAAAGCATCATGTCTGAAGTGATAGGAATCACCTTGTCTGGTGTCTTGCCTTTAAATGAGAAAAAGAGACCCCCCCCCAATTTGGGAACACCTTCTTCCTCTGCCCTTCCTGTGCCTTTAAATTCTTTAGAAAACATGTACCACTAGCATCCTCATGCCAGTTTGCTTATATAAGCACAACATGAAATGCTGATACATTACCGGTTCTATTTCTTTTGATCACTCAGTTGTACATTTGTCTAAAAGATCATTCCGGCAACATATAATTTGGAGCTTGGAGAAATGATGTATAAGGACGATGTTTTAACAGCCCCCAAGTTTTCCTGTGCGCATTTGCACAGCAAATTATATACTCCCAGCTGTATACAGGGTGCTATTAAGGTGTTCTTGCCATTTCATCATGCAGAGAGGCAGAGCTGCTGTTTGTTGGACGATGGGTTACCTAAGTTACCATTTCCTTCCTCCCTTAAATTGTGAGTCTGGCACACGGAAAGAGCTGTCAGCTCAATTGATTTTGATTTCTTTCTGTACAATGCAGGAATAAATGCCAATGTAGGGAATTGGCATTATGCACCTCCCAAGAAATGGGCCTGTGACCCATGAGCACCTACTTGAAAAATCCTTCTATTTTCCAGTTAAATTTTAAAAAATAGCCTTCATTTTAAAAAAAACACACGAGTTTCTGGCCCTCATTGTCTTAGACATGCATTTGAAAATAAAATATGGCAAGGGAGAGAGGAGAGCAAATGAAAGGAGAAAAGGACAAACAAGCCAACAAATTAAATGGCCTCTAGACACTGAGGACTAGTAAACTGCAGTGGATAACCTGGGTTGCAAGACTGATTTAGTATATTTTTATTCTGCTTCCCAGTGGGGACCCAAAGTGGTTTACAAAAAAGAGAAAGAAAAACGTTTACGTGAAACATAATAGAACAAACTGCCAAAGAGTAGAGATGATATTCTGGTAAGGTTTGATATCAGACCATATAAACATCTATAAGGAAGCCCCCATATTTCAGTAGAATTCAAATGGGGCTTTAGTAAGACATTTACCCCAGTATGACAATAGGGAAGCAGTTCAAATACTCTGCCTAAAACACTTCCTAATGTCACAAAAGGGAAACAGCCTGTTGTGTCTTGCATTTCAGTCCCTGAATTTCCAACACAGCACGACTACATGCGCTGAGGTGACCAGCGGGAAACTACGGGTCACCTAATGTAAGGGACAAATGCAATCCACCTATGAAGATCTGTGGTGGAAAGTTTAACTGGTCAGGATTGGACCTGACCAGGAAGGGGGTTGTTCCAGATAATGTATATAATCGGGGACCTGGCCCTGCCATGTTGTCTTTGTGATGTACTAGCTAATAAAGGATGTTGACTGTTACTCGTGTCCGAACCCAGAAGGTTACACAGCCCAAATCCCCTGATCATTTGCCTTTTCTTATGGTGTTGTATTGTGCCAATTACTATAATATTTAAGATCACTGAGTTGTCTTTTAATATTACTACATTATGTAGTACTAGTACTTACACTGTATTTATACTGTATTTTATCCTTTTCCTTTTTTTGTGAAATTTGTGTTATGTTATTAAAGTTTTTGGAATTGGAATTGGAACAGCCTGAATAGGAGTTGTGGATTGGCCCCTTCCCCACCCCAAAAATGCAGGCAATATCTCAGTGATTAGCTATGATAATACCCCCATAATGCATGGAAGGATCAACTCAGCGATCAACCCTTTGTGGTAAGCCTATTGTTTCCCCCAGATACCACCATCAGTTCACGCCTTTGGTGTGTTATTTTGCATCTATGATTTTCCTGCCTGGCAGTTAGAATCGAGTTGACCAGTAAGATTCCAGCTTTTTGGCTCGAAACCAATCCTGGGTTTGGAGCCCACTTGATGTTCACTTTCCAGCATTTTTACAGTATGAATATAGCTCCCTGCCCAACTCCTGAATTTTGCAGCAACCATTCCCCTGGACCTCCTTGCTACTGTCCCTGCGCAGCTTTGAACACAGGACCCACAGAGATCTGGAGCTGTTCCCCTGCTTTCTTCTTCTTCTTTTTCTTCTTCTCTCTCCTTCCACCCAGAACACCCAGAGCACATCAGATCAGGCTTATATCGTTATATTCTTGTATTCGCCATTATATTGTATTTGTTATATTTTCCAAGAACCCAATGATTCTGTTTTAGCGTTGAACTTTGAGTCTGTGTAAGAAATTATTGAAATTGAGTTCCATTATAACAGCCTGATTAGCTGAAGAAGACCAGTATTGAAACATCTTGAAATCTAGAGGAGACATCTTATAAAGACTGCAAGGATTTCCTGGCCCCTCCATTTGAAAGAATTTCACAAGAAGTTATGGACTGCATTATGAAATTTGTTTATTGGAGGGAGGATTTCTGAAAATCCCTCTGTTGGAAAGAATTGGAACTAATTGTTGTTTGTTAATAATTTTATTATTTAATTTAATAATTTTTAATAATTTTATTATTTAATTAAATATTTAATTTATATGCAGAGTACATCATGCGGAATGCTGGCCTGGATGAAGCACAAACCAGAATTAAGATTGCCAGGAAAAACATCAACAACCTCAGATATACAGATGACACTACTCTAATAGCAGAAAGTGAAGAGGACCTAAAGAACCTCTGTTGAGGGTGAAAGAGAAGAGCACAAAAGTAGGCTTGAAACTCAACATAAAAAAAACTAAGATCATGGCATCTGGCCCCATCACACCTTGGCAAATAGAAGGGGAAGACATGGAAGTAGTGACAGACTTCACATTTCTGGGATCCAAGATCACTGCAGATGGTGACTGTAGCCATGAAATTAAAAGACATTTGTTCCTTGGGAGGACAGCTATGGCAAACTTGGGCAGTATAATAAAAAGTAGAGACAGCAGCCTGCCAACAAAAGTCCGTATAGTCAAAGCGATGGTATTCCCAGTAGTAATGTATGGCTGTGAGAGCTGGACCATAAAGAAGGCCGAGCGCAGTAGAATAGATGATTTTGAGCTGTGGTGCTGGAGAAGACTCTTGAGAATCCCTTGGACTGCAAGAAGATCAAATCAGTCAATCCTAAGGGAAGTCAACCCAGACTGTTCACTGGAAGGTCAGATGCTGAAGCTGAAGCTCAAATACTTTGACCACCAAATGAGAAGGGAGAACTCCCTGGAGAAGATCCTGATGCTAGGAAAGACAGAAGGCAAAAGAAGAAGGGGACGGCAAAAGATGAGATGGCTGGACAGTGTTACTGATGTAACAAACACGAATTTAAGCAGACTTTGGAGGATGGTGGAAGACAGGAGGGCCTGGTGTGACTTTGTCCCTGGGGTCACAAAGAGTCGGACTCGACTGTGTGACTGAACAACAACAAAATAATTTTAAATTTTCTGGAGGGAAGAAATTGGAAATTGATGTTGATATTTGTATACACTGGTTTAAAGTTGTATATAGGATAAATCATATATAAAGAGGATTGAAGTATACTCATTGTTTTTCAGTGGCGTTCTATCTGCTCCAACTGGAAATTGGCAACCCTATTTCTAAATAAAAATTTAGACTCTGATTCAGTTTCCCACCTGGTTTGTTCCTAAGAACCTTTACGTTCCCATAGTAAAGTGCTACTACCAAATTCTGGACCTTGTGGTACCTAATGTAACCATACCTGTGAACATATCTATGTGCTCTTAATGAGCAAGGGGAACATCCCAAGTGTTGGGGGCCACACACAGGTAAGCCTTTTGGGGAACAGGCTACCAGCTTTCCCACTCTGATGGGTGAATCTCCTGCCCTTCCTCCCCCACCTGCTTTAATGAGCAGCGGGAGCAAACAGGGAGAGGAAACCATAGATCATAGAGATTGCGGAGGGTGAGGTTCTAAAGCATCTTGAAATATGGTGATGTCACTTCAGGTTTTTCAGCCAGAAATGATGTCACAGTGTTGCACAGTTCCACTGCTACCTACCTTGGACCTCTTCAGTCTCCTTCTGGGTTGATGTTGACCAGGTTAATCCATCAGACCAAAGCCATGGGCTGTGATCCATGGGATAAGGCCAAGAGCCCTTAAGTTCTTGCTCTTCAGTTTGTGCCCAAGAGCTTACATCTGGCCAAGCCTCAGCTTTGAATGCCTCAGGACACTGAGAAACACTCAATCAAGATGTTTTATGCCTGCAGAGTTTTGCCCAAGCACAGGAGAGTGCTTCTATATGAATAAGCATCACACAAAAATAACCCTGAGGCAATCATTCCAAGGATCATTCCTAGATTTTTATGTGGTATTTTATCAGTGTTTGTATTTACACGTGAGTACTGTAGAATGGAGAAAATATATAGGGTTGCCAGTCTCCAGGTGGGGCCTGGAAATCTCTTGCTTTTACAACAGATCTCCAGCTGGCAGAGATCAGCTCCCCTGGAGAAAATGGCTGCTTTGGAGGGGGGACTCTACGTCATTGGACCATGCTGAGGTCCTTCCCCTCTGTAAACCCCACCCTCTCCCAGACCCACTCCCAAAGTCTCCAGATATTTTCCAGCCCAGACCTGGTAACCCTAATGGAGCAGAGGTGCTGAAACAGAGTTGTCACCTCTAACTTGGAAATTCCTGGTGATTTAGGGACAAAGAACTTGGGGATGTCAGGGAGCTCAGCAGGGATGCAATGGCACAGAGTCCACCCTCCAAAACAAGCCATTTTCTCCAGGGGAACTGATCTCTGTACTCTGGAGATCAGTTGTAATTTCCAGAAAGCTCCAGGCCCTACTTGGAATTTCGCCACCCTAGACTTGAAAGCTGTTGCAAGCCTAGACTTGAAAGCTGTTGCAAGCCGTGCGTGATCCAGTTCTGACATTAACTTTACAAATTTGCCTATTTAAACTGGAATCACAGAGGAGCAAATCTCTGGAACCTGGAAGCAATTGATTGCTTTTTCTCCATTCCCAATCACACATTTAGAACTAAAGGCTTGGGTGCAGTGAGAGAACTCAGAATGGCCATGGGAGGCAAGGAAAGATTTGTGATTAGTTGCTTCACAACATCAAGTTGTATGGGCCAGTGGCAGGTCTTCATATCTGATACGTAGGTATTTACATCAGAGAGAGAGAGAGAATGAAACATGTTTTATAAGCTGATTCTTTTCTCCTGCTGTGCTCACTGTACATAGCTCTCTTGGCAGCTATTTCCAAGAGTTCTTAATCAATATGTGATCTATGCTACCTCAGTACAGACAGAATCAAAGGCAGGCTTGCTCAGGAATCAGATCATGTCTACGGCTGTTTCACCCTACCTGCGAGAAGCTACAGGAAGAGGATAATTTCCAAGATACAGTCCCAGAGGTTATGGAAACCATGGAGCTCCTACTGAAACCTGATCACAGTGTTTTCCAAAGAAATAAATTTGCCCTAGAGAAATTATGTAGTTGGTGGCATTTCCCAGTCTAAAACAAATATAGTGCAGATTTCCGAACAAGGGGCAATGTTCAGGTCAGAGGGCAGACCACCCAAAGAGGAAGCCAGTGGAAGAAGAAAGGGAGAGGTAAAAGACATTTTCCTGGACCAGCACGTAAGCCAGAGTTGCCAGCTCTGGCTTGGTAAATTCCTAGAGATCTGGGGGTGGAGCTTGGGGAGGGCAGAGTTTGTGGAGGGGAAGATGCTTGGCAGGTATAATGCCATAGAACCTACCCATCAGCATAACCATTTCTCTAGGGGAACTGATCACTGTTGCCTGGAGACCTGTTGTAATTCCACTAGATCACTAGGCATCACCTGGAGGTTGGCAACCACCAATTCAGCAACAGAAAGGATGTTCACAGGGTGGAGACATAATCTGAACCTGAAAACTCTGTCATAGTCATATGTGATTTCTGTGTTCTACTCCATTTCCCCATGCACATTTCCTCTCTGCACTGCACATGTAATATCTCTGGCTAGAACCGGTGTGAGATCCAAATACAGTATTTGAAGAATAAGAAGAATAGGTTGGATTTATAGCCACCCCTTCACTTGGAGTCTCAAAGTGGCTTACAATCTCCTTCTCTTCCTCTCCCCCCAATAGTCACCCTGTAGCATAGTGTCAGAACTTGAAGAACTTCAAACGAGACCCATTACTTTGTTGCAAAAGTATAAGGCGTTTATTGAGAACTGTGTTCAGGGAAGGCACAAGTTGACTCTGATAACAGGCTCAGCGATTGATACATTTTTATGCAGTTGTTACAGAAACAATAAAACCATTTCTCACACTCTGGGAGACAGTTGTCTGTTCCCAGGGTCCCTTATTTCCAAAGGGAGGAAGGAGCCCTGCTGTGATGCTCTGGCAGGCTAGCTTCAAAGGACACCTGCAGATGTTTTCCAGAGGCTATCTGTCACCCTTCAGTGGTTACAGTTTGTTTGAAATACAAAGCATTTAGTTAGTGGGCCTAGCTACAAGGACATAGGATTAGTATGCAGTTACAATATGGAGTCAGTTAGGCTAACATTGCCCAGCTCAGTATATATAACAGATACAAGTTCTGACATACTGCCCCCCCTAAGCTCTTGCTCGGGGCTTGTGTGGGTACAGTAGGTGGAATTTCTTGAGCAGTTGCGGGGCAGACACATCACTGGCTTTGACCCACTCGTCGCAGCTAGGAGGAAAGTACTTCCACCTTATTAGGTAGTATAATACCCCCCGCTGGACCCTGGAGTCTAGGATCTCCTGCACCTCATGGTGGCTCTGGCCCTTCACTTGAGTAGGTGGTGGCTCTGGAGGGCGAGGGTGCCAGGACGTAGCTCCAGGATCTTTGCGAAGAAGGCTGCAACGAAAAACAGGGTGGATCTTACTAAACATTTTGGGTAGCTCCAATTCTACAGTCACCTCATTTATCACCCGTTTTATTTTGAAAGGGCCTAGGTACTTGTACGCCAGTTTCCGACAGGTCTGGTGAAGGGGAAGGTTCTTAGTCGAGAGGAATACACTTTCCCCTTCCTTGAAAGTCCACTGGGGGGAGTGCTTTCAATCGAAGTGTTTTTTATAGTCCTCTTTTGCACTCTCTAAATTGTCCTGTATCACCTTACACCCCTCCCAAATTCCCTCCCACCATTGTTGGCATGAAGTTAGTTTCAGGGCCCCAGCCGGCGCCGGTAAGAGTGGGAAGGGTTTCCCCTCGTAGCCATTGACTATTTGGAAAGGGGAGGTCTTGGTGGAGCTGTGCAGGCTGTTGTTGTACCCATACTCCGCAAAAGGTAAGAGCTCCACCCAGTTAGTTTGTTGGTAGTTGACATAGCACCTGAAGTACTGCTCCAGTAGCCCATTCACCCTCTCTGTCTGTCCGTCAGTCTGGGGATGGTAGGTGGAGCTGAGTCCCTGCTCCATGCCTGTGATTTTGCAGAACTCCCGCCAGAAGTTGGCAATGAACTGAGGCCCGCGGTCACTAATCACCTTACCTGGAAATGAGTGGAGGCGGACCACGTGATGGAAGAACAAATGGGCCAACTTCTTAGCCGTGGGCAACTTCTTGCATGGGATGAAGTGGGCCTGCTTCGAGAAGGTGTCTACCACCACTAGGATCACAGTCTTTCCCTGGGAGGGTGGTAGCTCTACTATAAAGTCCATTGAGACCACCGCCCACGGTCTCGCGGCGGTTGGCAATGGTTGGAGGAGCCCAGGTGGTTTCCCCCCCCCTTCATTTGGCCATGATGCAAGTGGGGCAGGAGCTCACAAACTCTGAAATGTCCTTTTTCATTTGCGGCCACCAGAATTGCCGTGTTAATAAGTGCAATGTCTTTACGTAGCCGAAATGCCCTGCCAAGTGGCTGGAGTGGCATTGCGTCAGGACTTCCCCCCGTAGGCATTTCGGCACGTATATCTTCCCGTTGTAATACCAAAGTCCGCCCTCCCCCTTTTCCACGCCCTTGGGTCTTTCTCCTCCCTCTGCTTCTAACTCGACCATGAGGTGTTCCTTTTCTCTCGGTTCCGGGGTCCCCGTTCGCTTCCCGGATCAGGTGGTGACCCCTCCGCAACCTGGGATGGGGGAATGAGTGAGTCTATCACCTCCTCCCTTTGACTTTCATGCTGGGGCATGCGGGAGAGGGCGTTGGCCAAAAAGTTTTTGGTTCCGGGTATGTGCCTCAGCACGAAGTCGAATTTAGCGAAAAACCCCGCCCACCGGATTTGCTTGTCTGTGAGTTTGCGCCGACCGGTCAGCGCTTCTAGGTTTTTGTGATTGGTCCAGATTTCAAAGGGGACCCGCGCGCCTTCCAGCCACGACCGCCATGTTTTCAGGGCGAAGGTGACAGCAAACGCTTCCTTGTCCCATACTGACCAATTCCGCTGTTCATTTTAAAATTTGCGGGAGATGTACGCGCAGGGCCTCAATCCCCCCTCCTCGTCCCTTTGCATCAGTATTGCCCCAACGGCGACATTGGAGGTGTCGCATTGCACCACGAACGGCTTAAGTTCGTTGGGGTGGGCTAGTACGGGCTCGCTCGTGAACAACCTTTTCAACTCATCAAACGCTTCCTGGCATTCGGGCGACCAGTCTAGGTGGGCCCCGGGTCTCTTGGCCTCCTCCCCCTTTCCCTTGGTCTTTAGGAGTTCGGTGAGGGGCAGCATGACCCTGGCGAACCCTTTTATGAACCCGCGGTAGAAATTTGCGAACCCCAAGAAAGATTGTAGCTGCCGTCGGGTTCGGGGTGCTTCCCAATCTAGTACCGCTTGAATTTTGGCGGGGTCCATCGCCAGTCCCTCCCCCGACACCCGGAACCCTAGGTAATCTAGTTCCGTTTGGTGGAATTCGCATTTGGTCAACTTAGTGTACACTTTGTTCTGGTACAAGGTGGTTAGTACTCTTCTAACCAGGGGTACATGTGATTCTAAGTCTTTTGAATAAATAATGATGTCATCCAGGTACACCACCACCCCCTTGTACAGGTACTCTCTTAGCACTTCATTTATAAAGTTCATAAACACCCCCGGTGCCCCTTGTAGCCCGAACGGCATCACCAGGTACTCGAACTGTCCCATGGGGGTGTTAAATGCCATTTTCCACTCGTCCCCCTCCTTGATCCGTACTCTAAAATATGCATCTCTGAGGTCGAGCTTTGTGAACACCTTGCCCTCCGCCACCGTGCTAAGTAAATCTTTTATGAGCGGGATCGGGTAAGCGTTGGACATAGAAATCCCGTTTATCCCGCGAGAATCGGTAAAAAGTCTCAGGCTCCCGTCCTTCTTCTTCCGGAACAGGACCGGGGCCGCATGCGGTGCGGTGGCGGAGCGAATGAAACCCCATTTCAGGTTTTTGTCTATGAACTTCTTTAGTTCTGCCTTCTCCGCCCACCCCATGGAGTAGAGCTTGGCTTTTAGTAGCTCTAGCCCGGGGATAAGCTCAATAGCACAGTCAGTGGGGCGGTGCGGGGGTAGCTCGTTGGCCTCCTCCTCACTAAACGCCCGCTTCAAGTCCCGGTACTCCCTGGGGATTGACTTAACTTCCTCTATGGTTAGGCATAGCCTCTCGTTTTGCGGCGGGGGTTTGGGTCCCCACTCCCTCCGCCAATGGTGGTGCTCGCACCTCCAGTCTGGGAAGCTGATGATCTGCGCTTCCCACTGGATGTCGGGCTGGTGCCTTGCTAGCCACCCTGCCCCCACTACTACATCGAACGAGGACGAGGGGGCTATCACAAACGTCTCTATCCCCCAGTGTTGTTTCGTCCCCACCGGCACTGCCTGTGTCTCCTCGGTGCAGGGTTCCCCCTTCATCACCGTCCCGTCCATCTGCTCGAATTGGATCGGGTGGGGTAAGGGGGACTTAGCCAGCCCTAGTGCCTCTACTAGGCGGGGGGTGATGATGTCTCTGGTGCACCCCGAGTCTATTAAAGCCTGGGCGTGCATGAATCGCTTTAATTTAGGGTTCAATAAAGTCACAGCCATAAACAATAGTTCCCCGGTTATTCTCACCATCATCGGTGCCGTCGCTTCTTGGACCTGCTTCGCGGCACCCATTAAAGCAGGTCGCTGTCGTTTCCCGCCAGCTCGGGATCCCAGGACTCTTCACTCGACTCCTCGATAGTTATAACATCCTCGTCAATCGCCATGGACATGGCTACGGCGCCCTGACTGGGCTCCTTTGCTCGTCCCCCCCCTTTCTTTGGGGTTGGCGCAAGTGGCTTGGGGGGTGGTGTCGCAAGCCGCGGCTTCTCTGGGCAGTTAGCGGCTAAGTGCCCCGGGTCCCCGCATCGGAAGCACCTTCTCCCGCCCGGTGGCCCCGGCGGCGCCAGGGCCGTCGAGGGCTTCTTCCCTTCGGGTTTGGTGATGGAGGGGCTCACTTTCCCCCCTTTCTTCACTAGTTGCTGCTGGCGGCGAATCCCTACGTGTTGTAGGTTCGTCTCCACTTCACCGGCGAGCTGAATCCAACCGACCAGGGTGTCGGGCCTCCCCTGATGGTAGCACCGGTCTAGGATGTTGGCGTTCAGCCCGTTCTTGAACGCGGTGTACTTCATCAGTTCACTCCAGCCTCTCACCGTGGTGCAGTGCATCATGAACTCGGTGGCGTACTCCTGGATGATGCGGTTCCCCTGCTCGATCCTCTGGAGGGCCTCTATGGCCTTCACCTCCTTCAGCGGGTCGCCGTACTGCTGTAGCATCGCCTGGAGGAACTCTGCCATGGTCGTCAGCTCCGGCTTCCTCCCGGTGTACAGCCCCACATACCATCTTCTCGCAGCCCCTTTTAGTTTGGAGGCTATGTGATCCACTCTGCTCTCCTCCGACGGGAAACTCGCTCCCCAGTGGGTCATGAAGTTGTTACATTGTATGGTGAAGTACTCCACCTCCTCTGCGTCCCCGTCGAAGGTGATCTGAAGTTCCCGGTTTCGCGCCCCCTCTCCGGCTCCCAGGGCGGCCGATGCTGCCAGGCCCGCCGGTGCCGGACCTGGCCCTGGCGGCGGCCCCGCGGGTTGCGCCGGTGGCGGCCCCACCGGGGGTCTAGCTGATTGACCGCCGGGGACCCCTTCGGGTGGCCCGGCGGGCCCCTCCCTTCACCGGGCAGGGCCGCCGGTTGGCCCGGCACTCTGCCGTCAGGCGCCACCAGCTGCCCCGGCCCCCCGTTGGGCGGCGCCTCCAGCTGGCCCGGTGCTCCACCAGGCGGTCCGGCCGACACCCCTCTGCCGGGCGCTCCAGCTCCCTGTAGTGCCCGGATCTGCTCCTGGATGGCGTCCATTTGCCGGTGCATCTCCCCGGCGAGTTGTACGCGGCTCTCATGGACCTCACCGTGGATCTCTCTCACCCACTGGAACAGCTCGTTGCATAGTGCCTGGGCATAGTCTTCCCCTCGTGGGATCGGGCCCTCCTCTCTCTTGGGGTCTTGCCCGTCACCAACGTCTTGTAGCGCTCGTTCGCTGCGTCCATGAGCATGGTTGACTTTCGCAGGCTCCAGCTCCTCGGGGTAAAGATGAGCATGGAGAAGTGCGCCAGTTCCTTCGCCTTGCGCCTCACTACCGTAACTCCGGGCTCGATCGGTCGCTCCCTTGGTGGGGTGCTGGGCTCTCCGTTATCTGGAGGCTTTGCTGCCATTCAGCTAAGTTGCCAGTTCGGATAAGCTCCAAAAAAGATCAGAGTCAAAATGTCAGAACTTGAAGAACTTCAAACGAGACCCATTACTTTGTTGCAAAAGTATAAGGCGTTTATTGAGAACTGTGTTCAGGGAAGGCACAAGTTGACTCTGATAACAGGCTCAGCAATTGATACATTTTTTATGCAGTTGTTACAGAAACAATAAAACCATTTCTCACACTCTGGGAGACAGTTGTTTGTTCCCAGGGTCCTTTATCTCCGAAGGGAGGAAGGAGCCCTGCTGTGATGCTCTGGCAGGCTAGCTTCAAAGGACACCTGCAGATGTTTTCCAGAGGCTATCTGTCACCCTTCAGTGGTTACAGTTTGTTTGAAATGCAAAGCATTTAGTTAGTGGGCCTAGCTACAAGGACATAGGATTAGTATGCAGTTACAATATGGAGTCAGTTAGGCTAACATTGCCCAGCTCAGTATATATAACAGATACAAGTTCTGACACATAGGTGGGGCTGAGAGAGCTCTGAGAGAACTGCTCTTGAGAGAACAGTTGTGAGAGGATTATGGTTGGCCCAAGATCACCCAACAGCTGGATGTGGAGAAGTGGGGAATCAAACTGGATCTGCCCAGATTAGAGTCTGCATTAGGGTTGCCAATCTCTAGTTGGGGGCAGGGGATCCCCAGGTTTGGAGGACCTCTCCTGCTTCAGTGCTATCAGAAAGTAGAGGGGGAGGGAAATGTCTGCTGGGAACTCCATTATTTCCTATGGAGGTCTGCAAGTATCTGGAGCTCTGAAGAGGCTGTTTTTTGCAGTAGAGGCACCAAATCTTCAGCATAGCATTCAGTTTCAAAAAGATTGAACCAAGGGGTCCAATTCTATGAGCCCCAAAAGGAAGTGCCCCTATCCTTCATAATTTTCAAATGGAGGGAAGGCATTTAAAAAGCATATGGTTCCTTTAAATGTGATTGCCAGAACTGCTTTTGGAGTTGAATTGTGTTTGTCACACCCTTGCTCCTGGTTCCACCCCCAAAGTCTCCTGGATCCACCCCCAAAGTCCCCAGATATTTCTTGAGTCAGACCTGGCCACCCTAGTCTGCACACTTAACCATTACACCAAACTGGCTATTTGGGGCCAGAAACATTGTCAGAAACACTTTGGGCAGTTAACATCTTGTGGAGTGCATTGCAGTAGCTCAATTACAAGTGATCAGATCCATCTAATGCATTTATCGGGAAGGAGAGACTGTGATATTGAGAAGGCTCCCTGAGCATTAGTGTTCTGCTTAACCTCGGCCTACTTCCAAGGGAAATGAGGAAATGAGGCCACACCTCCCAGAGTATTTACCGTATTTTTCACACCATAAGGCACTCTGGACAATAGGACGCACCTTCCTCCTGGGGGGTGATCCGCTGCCTCCGATCCCGGCGCTTCCTCAGTGCCTGCCTGCCTGGCTCCAGCTCTGATGCTTACAGCAAGCGCCAGGATCGCTCCCTCTGCCCTCCGATCCTGGTGCTTGCTGTAAGCATCAGAGCTGAAGCCAGGCAGGCACGGAGGAAGCACGCTGCCCTCTCCACAGCCGGTGCTCACAAAGCGCTGGGTTTGCGGAGGGGGCGGGTACTTCCTCCGTGCCTGCCTGCCTGGCTTCAGCTCTGATGCTTACAGCAAGCGCCGGGATCAGAGGGCAGAGGGAGCGATCCTGGCGCTTGCTGTAAGCGTTAGAGCTGAAGCCAGGCAGGCAGGCGCAGGGGAAGCGCCGGGATCAGAGGCGGAGGCAGCGGATCGCCCCCCCCCGAAAGGTCTCTACCGGTACCTTCGCTCCATAAGACGCACACACTTCCCCCCCCACTTTTTTTTTGGGGGGGGGAGTGCGTCTTATGGTGCAAAAAATACGGTAACTACTTTGCAAAAGACTCTGCAAAGTTGTTTACATCCCAAAGGGACAATTTAAAGTATCTTATCCCCAAAACTCTTTCAGCAGATGTGCCTTTGTGCACCATCTCAATTCCTGGTGGAACGTCTCTCCTTTCCAGAACCCACAGTCCATGAAAACAGAATAAATACCCAAGGACTCACTTATCACACACCTGTTCAATTATAATTTTGCAGCTGGAAAAAAAGGAAACATCTCCACCACCTGCCTGATGGCCCAGCAATTCTTGAATCATCCTTTGGGAGAAAGTCTCTGAATAAAAGATTTTTACCAACAACTTCTCATGCTTTTGCAAAGAAAACAAGACAAATGTCTCAAACAAGGTTGAGGCGAAATGCAGAGCTGAGGCCTGGTACAAATTAAACAAAAGAATCCTGGGGCACCTTAAAAACTAACACATTTAAGATTGCCAAGCACTTGACTGGAACCCCAGGAGACTTTTGGGGAGAGGGCAATGGAAGAAAACTCACAATGCACCCTGTTAATTCTGGGTAAAAACCTGGAAGACATGTCAGCATATCAAGTGACCTTCTAGGAATTCTACCAACTCCTATGGTTCTTATTACTGAGACTGGTGGGTTTCCTAAATTGTCACATAGGGTAGCCAGCTCTGAATTGGGAAATACCTGGAAATTTTGGGAGTGGAGCCTGAGAAGTGTGGGGTTTGGGGATGGGAGGTATGTCAGTATGGTATAATGCCACAGAGCCCACCTTCAAAAGCGGCCATTTTCTCCAGGTGAACTAATACCTGTTGCTTAGAGAGAACTTGAAATAGTGGAAGAGCTCCAGCCACCACCTGGAGGTTAAAAATACAGTAAAGAGAATCACGGAAAAAATGAGAACCCAAAGAAAAACCATGACAGAATAACAAATGCAATCATTAGTTCATTTATGTATGAAACTTCAAAGTACTTGATTATCATGATCCAATCCAACAATTAGTATTTTAAGGTAAGTCCATATAATTAATTTACAAAACGCATCTAAGCACAATTGCATCAGAACAAATAGCTTAAAGTGCTTAGTGCTACAAAGTGCTTGTAAGTCAAAGTGCCTGTGTAGATTTTTCTTCCAAAAGAAATATATCTGAAGATTCCCCGACGTCCCTCTGATGGAACCTGGAGTCAGCAGGTTGCTTGTTGCACTGTTTCCACTGTCTTTATCAAAGAGGGATATCCAAAAAGATGTATTTCAGGGCAAGGACTGGAGCTAATACAAGCATGTAGTATCATTCCCAAAGCGTATTACCGCCAAATACGCCTTGGGAATGATACTGCGTGCTTGTATTTGATAAAGACAGTGGAAACGGTGCAACAAGCATCCTGCCGGCTCCAAGCTCCATTAGAGGGATGTCGGGAATTCCCCCCCCCCCCCCAAGTTTGAATGAAGAGTCAGACACAATGCATTGGCATAAATAATGGGCCACTTTATTAATCATCATAATAAAACGGCAAGAGCACCCAAACTGCGGCCTGGTCAGGGTTAGGGATCTCAACAGACCACTCCCCTGCCATTCACGGGCGAGAGACCCAGCCCCCAGCCAGAGCTGTGTGACACAGCTCCCGCCAGGCCAGCCCAGCTGGGAGGCATGCCTCAGAGGGCCCAACCACCAGACGCACGTCTCAATGGAAGGCACCCTCTAGTCGAGCCTCCAGGACGGTCTGCATTCTCCCCACCCTGGGTCATCAAACTCCAAGGTTGATCATGCCAGACCCCTAATTCCCCAAAAGGGGGATGCTTCATGGTCCTCCCCTAGCCGCATAGTACCCTAATCCAGAAAAACCTGCCACCACTAAGGCCAAGTCTCTACTTAGGGCTTAGCACCCATCAGGAAGCCCAAAGCTACCCACAGCGCTTGCCAGAGATCCCTCAAGAAAAGCATATTATCCTTTTCCAAGAGATGTACCCCATCCCCTCTGTAGAGGTAAGGAAATTCCGTAGAAATGTCCAGATGGTGCAGATAGTGGCCCAACCCTCCTTCCAATGTCTTCCTAATTTCTTTATTAGCTTTGTAGCGTGCCCTCTCAATAGCTGCAGGGTCCCACGCACTGCGCCAAACAAGGCGGGGAATCATGGCTGAACAAATTATAGTGGTCCCAGGCTATCGCTCCTCACGGGCCTGCCAGACTAACGCCTTGCCTTTTACTAGCCCAAGATCATTCCCTCCCAGGTGAATAATTAAAACCTGAGGAGGAAGGCCCATACTCCCTTGGACTAACAAAGGCAGCAGGCCCAGCCACTGAAGGCCCTGGCGCCCCTGCCACTTGATAGAAACATATTGGCTGAGTCCCAGCTGAGAGCCGACCAAAGTTCTCTGCACCTGATGAGCGGCCCAAAACACATGTCTATGGCCACAGATGAGAACTCGGCTCCTCTGGCCAGGAACAACAGCATCTAAAAGGAAAAAACAGTCAAACAAGAACATAACCAATAACTTTTCAACCAACAAGCAAACCTAGGGACTGAGCAAAGGTTGAACATAAGATTTGTAAGCTGATGAGCGCCAAAGGCCCAAGCGGTGAATGGAGGAGGAATGATAACCCAGGGCAGCACCTGTCGAAGCTGCCCCAATTCTAAAGGACTGGGTCCCAAACCGCACCCCAGATAACCCCAGCTCACCTAAAGCCCATGACGTCACAGCCCAAAACTGATGCTTTGTCAACAGGCTACCATTATTGTGACAGACCAAAAACCCTTCCTTGGACCCCTGAGCTGCCAAATAAGCAGCCAAAGCAGAAACTGGGCACAGCTCAACCTCGGAGCAAGTGCCAAGCTCAAGCACAGTACCTCTTTGACCCTGGTCTGTCTTAGAACGACAGACAGCAATGACCGCTTTGCCCTCAGATAATAACAATGCCACTTACGAGCCAATAACACTGCCTAGGGCAAACCCACCAAATGGCCTCCTTACAAGAACCTTATAAAATGGCCGCCTTCTAACACCACCTAGGGTAGATCGACAAAATGGCCTCCTTACAAAAACCTTATAAAATGGCCGCCTTCCCTTGAAAAGAAAGGGAACCCAATATGGCCACCACCCCACATGACTAATAAGGGAAGCCCAGTATGCTGACTCAGTCAAAGCAACACACTTCTCAACCCATGCAGGGAGTCCAAAAAGCCCTTTTTGCCCCAAAGGAGGGAGAGAGACGCAACCCAAAGCAAAGAAACAATTAGACCGCCCATGATACACCAGCCTTAAATTAAGCTTGCAGGCAGCCTCCGAAACCCAAAGAGCACACAGCTCAAGCTCTGATTTTCTTCCAGTGCTGAACCAGCCACAATAACACCCGGGAACAAGTGGTTCCCGACCCCGCTGCCTGGCACGCTGACGCCAACAGAAGCAAAGGCCACTCTCCCAGAGCCCTGACAAACACTCCTTGCCCCGACTGATCATCGCCAAGACTGAAAACAGGGAGCGGAGGTCTGGCCATTACAATAGCCTGGCCCTGCCCCCTTAAATATGCGCCCAAACGGGCTGAAGATCCTCTCTTCCCTCCCAGGGCAGCAAACTTTGCTAGTGCAGCCTAGCAGCATTGCTGCAGGCTGCACGGATCGAAATCTTCAGATATATTCCTTTTGGAAGAAAAATCTGCACAGGCACTTTGACTTACAAGCACTTTGTAGCACTAAGCACTTTAAGCTATTTGTTGTGATGTAACTGTGCTTAGATGCGTTTTGTAAATGAATTATATGTACTTCCTTAAAATACTAATTGTTGGATTAGATCATGATAATCAAGTACTTTGAAGTTTCATGCATAAATAATTATAAATGAACTAATGATTGTATTCATTATTTTGTCATGGTTTTTCTTTGGGTTCTCACCACCTGGAGGTTGGCAACCCAAGTGTCACATGACATTGTACATTGCTCAGTGTCAACCCCCCTCCCTCGTTTCCCCCTTTGCTGCTCTATTGAACATAGGCAGGAAGCACAGCCTAGCCAGAGCCCACTTCATCCAGTGCAGGAAGTCTTCCACATCCTACTGGCAGACATATATGCCCCAACCTATGAATAGTGAGGGAGGGAGGGACTGCAAAAAGAGAACAGAAGTAAGATTGCCAATCTCCAGGTGGGGCCTGGAGATTTCCTGGAATGACATCAGTTCCCCTGGAGAAAATGGCTGCATTGGAGGGTGGACTCTATGGCATTATCACTGCTGAGGTCCCTCCCTAGGCTCCACCCCAAATCTCCGGGAATTTACCAACCCAGACTTGGCAGCCCTAAGTGTCAATTAAATCACAATGCAGAAGACAGGTGAAAAACAGATTCATGCAAGAGCTACTAAAGTGCCTCTGAAGATCCAAACTTCTGTTCACCCTCCCCCTTCTGCCATAGCAACACAACAATGTTTCCTGTTTACTGGAACTTTTTCTTGCTGGTGCACAGAAATTCTAATATGCTCCCTGTGGAGAAACACCATCTTAGAGTGTTGGTGCTTCATTGGCAGGGATCAGTAAATCCCTCAGCAGGCTTTGTAGCCTTCCTCTCACTCCCCCCCCTCCCTTCCAGAACCAAACCAACAACGCTAGGGGGAAAATCTCCTAGAGAGGCAGGAAGTGCTTTTGTTCTTGCCATGTGTTAGGCAGGAAGAGAGTTCAGTTCTCAGCTGCAGCTCGAAGGAAGAGGTTGCCAGTGGGAGAGCTCCTGCCTGTGCATGCGGCCTATTCAAAAGAGAATGAGGCCTCCAGGCAGTAAGACAAAGTAAGTAATTCACAAGACAGGGCAAGTTTAGATCAGGGCCAGCAGGACGCGTTTATAACACATTTTGTTTGTCAGGCTGTTTGCTGTGCGTGTGCTGTGCTAACTTTTTAAATGCAACTGTTTTTGTTTTGTTTTTCTTTTCCTATCTGTTTCTCTTTTTAAATAAATATATTTTTACTGTTTAAATGCTGGCAGTCAATCTCTGTACCACATAGATCCCCAGACCGCTTTAGACCACGCTGTTTTTAGGAAGGGGGCCCCAGGGAAGGGGGAAGGCATGCAGTTGGATAAGGTGCCAATCCTCCAGGGGTGCCCCAAAGAAGTGCTGAGGTCTCTGTGAAACCCAAGTACAGGGTGGCAGAGGACCTGGAGGCCTAGCCTCACAGCTGGAGAGGGGGATTGGGAGTCCTGTTCCTCTCAATCTGAACCCCGGGACTGAGCAGGTGGTGGCAGCGAGCCCAAGGGGCTGGAGGAGAAATAGCTCCCTCCAGGAGTTGGCGACTCCATAGGGAGCAGACGGGACCGGGTCTGAATGTCAAGTCGGCTGAATTCAATAACGAGTCTCTTGATAGAGTAGCAAGTTTATTGTAATCAGAACTAGAGACCATGGCAGAGATTGAAGGACTGAAATACATATGCACTAATCCAGTATTTAAGGTATGAATCTAAAGGATTCCTACGGGGGGGGGCAATCTATGCAACACATCTTCACACTAGGATGCTACTTCTTTCGTTCCCAGGCCGAAGCCTTGACACCCCATACTCCCCACAGAGAACAAGGCTGGGAAGGCGCCACTATCTTGTTCACATGTTAGCATTTCAAAGCAGGTTACACAACAAAGGCCTTTCTAGTGAGGGGGCAGGAAAGTGGGCTAGCAGCCCCCGGTGTACACTGTAAAGTACCCAGACTCCTTTACTTCAGAACCAAACTTAATACAGATATTGAGTAACTCATAGCAGACTTGACATACTGCCCCCCCTAGGGCCCCCCCTTGCCGGGCGGCCTTGCAAGGAGGGCGATTCACATTTATGGCTCCGGAACTCGGGCCCCGAGAGGCTCCGGCACTCCCCCTTCGAGGGGAGGGTTGGTGAATCTTGCAAATGCCATTTGGACGGCCCCGGAGATCTGCGCAGTAGGCTGCAATGAAAAACAGGGTGGACTTTACCAAGGGCAGGGGGGAGGTCTAACTCTACTGTCACCGGGTTGATCACCCGCTTGATTTTGAATGGCCCTAAGAACTTAAAAGCCAATTTCCTAGACGGTTGTGCCAGAGGCAGGTTTTTTGTTGACAGAAATACGGAATCCCCCACCTTCAAGTCCCAGACTGGCACATGGCTTTTATCGTACTGTTTTTTATACGCCTCCTTAGCCAGCTTCAGGTTTTCTTGAATGGCTGGCCAACATTGGCTGGGACCTTGCCACCATTGCTCGAAACTTGAGCCCATCAATCCCTCCCCCCCTGGCAGCATGGGGATCGGCTTTCCCTCATACCCAAACACTGTTGCAAAGGGAGATGCTTTTGTGGAACTGTGAGCGCTGTTGTTGTAAGCGTATTCAGCGAAGGGGAGGAGGTCCACCCAGTCTGACTGGCGTAGGCTCACAAAGCACCGTAGGTACTGCTCTAGCACCCCGTTCACTCTCTCAGTCTGTCCGTCCGTCTGGGGGTGATAGGCAGAGCTTAGCCCCTGTTCCATCCCTAATAATTTACAAAACTCCCGCCAGAAGGTGGCAACGAACTGAGGCCCCCTGTCACTTATGACCTTGTCAGGGATGGAGTGATGCTTGGCCACGTGGTCGAAAAATAAAGTCGCTAGCTTCTTGGCCATGGGTAATTGGCTGCAGGGGATGAAGTGGGCTTGTTTTGAAAACGTGTCCACTACCACCAGTATGACTGTTTTCCCCCGGGAGGATGGTAGCTCGACTATGAAGTCCATGGACACTATGGCCCATGGCCGTTTTGCTGTTTCCAGAGGCTGTAGGAGTCCCGGGGGTTTCCCCCCCCTCTTTTTTGCCATCACACACACCGGGCAACCAGCTACAAAGTCCGACACATCCTTCTTTAGGGACGGCCACCAGAACTGCCGGTGCACTAAGTGCAAGGTTTTTACATAGCCGAAGTGCCCAGCTAATTTGGAGCAGTGACATAGTTGGAGAATTTCTTTCCTTAATGTTTCCGGGATGTACAGTTTCTCCCCCTTGTACCAAAGAGCGTCTTTTCTTTTCTGCAACCCCTCCGGCCGCCCACCTCCCTCCCGTTCGGCCTCTAGGGTGATTCGTTCTTTGCTTAGCCCACTCAATTCCTTTTTCCTCTGCGAGCGGGTAGTGACCATAGCCGCCACTTGTGTGGGGGGGATCAGGGAATCTACCACTTCCTCTCTCTGGCTCTCATGCTGTGGGAGCCTGGACAGGGCGTCTGCTAGAAAATTGCGGGTCCCCGGGATGTGCTTCAGGGTGAAGTCGAATCTGGAGAAGAAGCCCGCCCACCTGATTTGCTTTTCACTCAATTTTCTTTTCCCTGTTAGTGCCTCTAGATTTTTGTGGTCCGTCCATATCTCAAAGGGCACCCTGGCTCCCTCCAACCAGGACCTCCAAGTTTTCAGTGCAAACATGACAGCGAAAGCCTCTTTGTCCCACACTGACCAGTTCCTCTGCTCCTCTGAGAACTTTCGCGAAATGTAAGCGCAGGGTCTCAGCTTCCCCTCCTCATCCCTCTGCATGAGAATGGCTCCTACGGCGACATCGGAGGCGTCGCATTGGACCACAAACCCCTTCCGCTCATCTGGGTGGCTTAAGACCGGCTCGCTTGTGAACAGTTGTTTAAGCCGGTCGAAAGCCGCCTGACAAGTCGGTGTCCAATTCAGCCTGGCCCCTGGTCGCTTTGCCTCCTCCCCCCTCCCCTTCGTCTTCAGGAGGTCTGTTAGGGGCAGAGCGATCTGGGCGAACCCTTCAATGAATGTCCTATAGAAATTGGAGAATCCGATGAAACTTTGGAGCTGTCTATGTGTCCTCGGGGGGGCCCACTCTAGAACTGCCTGAACTTTAGCTGGATCCATGGCCAGCCCGTCCCCAGACACCCGGAAGCCCAAATAGTCTAGTTCCGTGCGGTGGAACTCGCATTTAGACAGCTTGGCGTAGAGCTGGTGCTTCAGCAGGGTGGCCAACACTTCCCTCACTAGTTTCACATGGGATTGTTCGTCTTGCGAATAAATAATGATGTCATCAAGGTACACCACCACCCCCTTGTACAGAAATTTCCGCAATACATCATTTATGAAATTCATGAACACCCCAGGTGCCCCTTGCAATCCAAACGGCATGACTAAATATTCAAATTGCCCCATCGGGGTGTTGAACACCGTTTTCCACTCATCCCCCTCCTTGATGCGCACTCGGAAGTACGCGTCCCGCAGGTCAAGCTTTGTGAAAATCTTCCCCCCCGCCACCGTGCTTAGCAAATCTTTGATGAGGGGGATGGGGTAGGCGTTTGACATGGAAATCGCGTTAATCCCACGAAAATCGGTGCAAAGCCTAAGACTGTGGTCCTTTTTCTTTCTAAACAACACGGGGGCCGCGTGGGGGGCCGTCGCGGGTCTGATGAACCCCCTTTTCAAGTTCAAGTCTAGGAATTTTCGCAGCTCCTTCTTCTCAGCCCACCCCATTTGGTAGAGCTTGGCCCTGGGAAGGCTTTCCCCGGGGATTAGTTCTATCGCGCAGTCTGTGCTCCTGTGGGGGGGTAGCTGGTTGGCCTCCCGCTCACTAAATACTTCCATCAGGTCGCGATAGGCGTCCGGGACATGGTGCACCTCTTCCACCAGGACGCACGCCCTCTCCCGAGCGGCTGGCGCTCGTGGCCCCCATGCTGCCTGCCAAAGGTGCTGGTTGCAACTTGGGTCGGGAAATCTGATGGTCTGGGCTCTCCAGTGGATGAGGGGCTCGTGCTTCTCCAACCACCCCACTCCCAGGACCACGGGGTAGCCACAGGCGGGCGCGATCACAAACGTCTCTGAGTCCCAGTGGTCCTCAATCCCCAGGGGGCACGGCTCAGTCTCTTGCGTGCAGGGTTCCCCCCCCATTACTGACTCATCCATCTGTTCAAAGTGCATGGGGTGGGGCAGTTGTAAGCGTTTCAACCCCAGAGCCTCCACCACCTTGGGGGAAATCAGCTCTCTATTACAGCCCGAGTCTATGAGGGCCCGGATCTGTAGGAACCTTTTTAGCTTTGGGTTCAACAATTTGACCACTATAAAGTACAACCTTCCCGTGGGTCTCACCGTTAGCGGTGCCTCCTCTCGGTCGACCTGCTGGTTGGCACCGTTCAAAGCAGGTCGGCGTCGTTTCCCGCCGGCTCCTCTTCCCACGCCAGCTCGGCCAGCTCCTCTGACAGACGCACCTCCTCCTCTTGTAGGTCGTCTTGCACCAGGAGCGCGCTGCTCTTCGCCGTGTCCTTAGGGCGGCCGGTGGTTTTCTTGGGGCCGGGGGTGCCCGGGCGGGTGGCTCCCTGCGGTGGGGCGGCCCCGGTGGCTGATTGGGGGCAGCCGGAGGCCAGATGGTTGGGGTCCCCACACCGGAAACAACGTCGGGGCCCCCCCCGGGGCAGCCACCGCCTGCTTCTTGACTTTAGGTGGCTCAGCCTTCCCGGGGCTTGCTTTCGGCGTTCCCCTGCCGGCGGCCAGTGCTTGGCGCAGCATCGCCACTCGTTTCAGGTTGGTCTCCACCTCCCCCGTCAGCTGAATCCACCCCACCAGGGTATCGGGGCGGGCTTGCGTGAGCGCTCTATCCAGGATGCTCGGGTTCAGCCCATTGGTGAAGTGCTCGATCTTCATCACCTCGTTCCAGTTCCGAGCCCGGGCGGCGTTGGCCTGGAAGTCGGCCGCGTACTCTCGGATGGATCGGGCCCCTTGCTTCATGTTCCGCAGCGCCGCCAGCGCTCGGGTTTCTTGCAGGGGGTCCTCGTACTGGGTCAGCAGGGCTTGCACGAAAGTTTTTACGAAGTGGAGGACCGGGCTGTTGGTTTCGCATAGGCTCACATACCACTTCTTCGCTGCGCCCCGTAGCTTCGACCCGAGGTAGTCCACGCGGCTCATCTCATCGGGGAATGAGTCCCCCCAGTAGTGCATGTAGCTGTTCGCCTGGATCGCGAAGTAGTTCACTTCCTCCGGGTCCCCGTCGAACGTGGCGTCCAGCTCCCGTCCTCCCCCCAGGTCTCTCTGTCTGACCGGGGCAGGAGGGGGCGCCGCTGGGGCTTGCGGAGCCGCTCCGGGTGGAGGGGTGGCGGGGCCCTGTTGAACCGGGGGTCCCCGCGGACCCGTCGGGGCTGGCTGTTGCTGGCGAGCCCCGGTCACCCCCAGCGCTCTGCCCAGCTGCGCGGTCAGGGTCTGCATCTGGTCCTTGAGGTCTCTCACCGCCCCGTCGATCTCCCTGCGGACCATCGCGCGAAACGCCTCGTACTCCTCATCGGTCTGGTCCTTGGGGCTCGCCCCTCCGTCATCCGCTCCGCACTCGGCCCCTTCGCTTCCACTCCCGGGGGCTTGCGCCCCCGCGGCTCTGGCGCCTTCGCTCGCCTCGCCCGGGTGGGCGGCGGCGGCCTCAGCCAGTTGGACCCGCTTGGTGTGGCGGGTCATGATCGCCTCCCGTCGGACCGGGGCTTGATCCATCAGCGTAGTGGAGGTCCTTGGCTGGTATTGCCGTGGGGTCACCACCAGCTGAAACTGTGGAGGGGAGGCCGCGGTCCTTCTGGCAGTATGGATGTGCCAGGGTGTCTCGGCCCCCTCCACTCTGGTTGGGAATCCTCCATTCTCCGGAGACTGTTCGGACATCGCCTTTTCAGTTGCCGGAAAGGTTGAACTCCAAGATAGAGGAGTCCTTCAAAATGTCAAGTCGGCTGAATTCAATAACGAGTCTCTTGATAGAGTAACAAGTTTATTGTAATCAGAACTAGAGACCATGGCAGAGATTGAAGGACTGAAATACATATGCACTAATCCAGTATTTAAGGTATGAATCTAAAGGATTCCTACGGGGGGGGGCAATCTATGCAACACATCTTCACACTAGGATGCTACTTCTTTCGTTCCCAGGCCGAAGCCTTGACACCCCATACTCCCCACAGAGAACAAGGCTGGGAAGGCGCCACTATCTTGTTCACATGTTAGCATTTCAAAGCAGGTTACACAACAAAGGCCTTTCTAGTGAGGGGGCAGGAAAGTGGGCTAGCAGCCCCCGGTGTACACTGTAAAGTACCCAGACTCCTTTACTTCAGAACCAAACTTAATACAGATATTGAGTAACTCATAGCAGACTTGACACTGAAGGCAGAATCGGGCCGGTTCCGTCACACTTGGCGGCAGCGGTGGGATGAGAACAAACAGAGAACTTGATTGGCCAGGCATTTTTGGTTTTTGATACGTGCAAGCACCCAGAGGAAGCAACAGCGGTTTTGTTTTATTTTCGGGTCAACTGGAGTAGGGAAAGTTTAGCTAGTTAGGATGGAGCGTGCTAAGATGCGGGAAATCCTGAAGATGACAAAGCCACAGCTCCAGGAAGAGTGTGCAAAGCACAAGCTGGAGTGTGACAACATGACTGTAGTAGATATGAAAGACCTCCTTTTGGAGTATCATCAGCATGCAGGGGCACTTGCAAAAGTGGCCCCCACCCAGTCAGAAGCAATCTTGCGGCTACAGTTGGAACTGGAGAGAATGCGTATCGAGGCGGACCGAGACCGCAGACAAAAGGAACGAAAGAGAGAGGAAAGACAAGCAGAGAGGGAGCTGAGACAAGCTGAGATCCGCAGACAGGAGGAAAGAGAGAGGGAGCTGAGACAAGCTGAGATCCGCAGACAGGAGGAAAGAGAGAAAGCTGAGATCCGCAGACGGGAAGAAAGAGAGAGCTGAGATCCACCGACGGGAGCAGGAAGAGCAACGTCGCCATGAGCTTGAGGTGCTACGTCTGGAAGCTGAACTAAGCAAAGAGATCCAAGTCACCCCCAAGGACTTTGCAGTGTACCAAGAGGGAGAAGACCCCTCCATATACCTCTCCAACTTTGAGAGGGCAGCCAAACAGTGGGGGATTGCAGAGGAGGACTATATGTCTTACCTCTGTAGCAACCTGACTGGAGAACTCTCAGCCATCTATCACAGCATGCCTATGGAAGATGGGGGGATAACTTTTGCGGCCTATAAAGCCACTGTATTTAAAAGGTTTAAACTGGGGCCAGACCACTCCCGAAAGCAGTTCAGGGGTTTGGCTCCACAAGAAGGTAAATCCTATGCTGAATGTGGGGTAATGAAGGAACAGACAGTTCCAGTGTTATTGGGCCGGGATTTGTTGGTTGGCCAGTACTCTATCAATGCTGTAACCCGCAGCCAAACCCTCAGAGGAAAGTGGGAGGAGGAAGGCAACGTTAGGGAAGCCACCTCACCACCAACCAGGGAGGGGGAAATAGCCCAGGTTACTGAGGATGAAGAGAGGGCAGTCACCCAGGAGGGGGAGGACCAGCCTGTCTCAGGCCCTGGAGTAGGGTGTTCCCAAGGGGAAGAGGGGTGTAGCTTTCCCCAAGTGCAGCAAGAGGCTGTGGATGTTCCTAGCGAGGAAGGGAACCTGTCTAGCGTAAAGGATGTGCAAGCTGAAGAGACCGAGGTAGAGAGTGGAGATTTCACAGGAGGTTCTGAGAGCAGCAAGGCTAATGTGGGCTCAGAGGAGCACATAGCTGAAGGCTTGGGGGGACGGGAGCGGTTCCAGAAGGGGGTCCGGAGCGGCCTTAGGTTGGAACCGGTTCACCAAGTAGCTGTGGATCAGGAAGTGGGATCGTCCGAGACTCTCTCGGAACAGGTTGTCTTGAAGCAGGGCCGACAGGAGTCCTGGGAAGCTGTGGGACCTTCCAGGCAAGAGGGGGGTCAGTTTGGTAGTGCTGAAAAACCAACCGAGGGGACTGAGAACCCAAGCCAAACCCTCAGGGGAAGGTGGGGGGAGGAAGGCAACTTTAGGGAAGCCACCTCACCACCAACGAGGGAGGGGGAGGACCAGCCTGTCTCAAGCCCTGCAGGAGGGTGTGCCCAATGGGAAGAGGGGTGCCAATTTCCACAAGGGCAGCAGGATGCTGTGGAGCCTTCCAGGCAGGAAGGAGCTCAGTTGGCTGACACTGAAAAACCAACTGAGGGGGCGGAGAACCCAGATCAAACTTTGGCTGAGTGTTCTGGAAACAGTGGGACTAGGGGTGGCTTGAAGGAACAGGTGACAGGAAGTCTGGGGGAGCCAGAAATGTTCCTGTCTGAGGTTCAAAGTGACCCTAGGCTGGAACCACTGTGTGAGGTGGCAAGGGACCAGAAAGTGGAGTTCTCAGAAGCTGAGACAGGGGATAGGGTGATGGATTTCCTGCCCCTTCATACTGGTGAACGGAAAGTGGAATGGGAGGGACCCCATATGATTGTGGATGACCTGGACGATGCTACTTATGTGGTGGCTATGGAGAAAATGGGAAAGGCAGTTAAAGTGGTGCAGGTGAATATGCCACAGCCATTCTCTGCGAGGTCCATGGTGTTGCATATAGGTAGGAAGGAAGGAGACAAAAAGAAGCTGGGACAGCAATTGTTTGGAGCTCCAGAGGTGGTTTTCTGGGAGGTCAGAGTGGACAGAGGGAATATTCCACCAATGAGGGATAAAGAAGAAGCAACTGTGTGGGAACTGGGCAGTTTCCAACCTCATATGTGGGGCCAGGGATTTCCTCCTTTGATGGACCACTCACCCCAGCAACAGCAGCAACGAAGGGAGAGCACCAAACTCCAGAGGTGGTCCTGGGAGATGGAGGAGTACATCTTAGACTGGACATTCCTTCTGAATGCAGCAATGCGACTTGTTGTCCAGAAGGGACATGGGCACCTAGGGTGCTGGACTTTGTGTATTATTGGAGAAATACCTGAATGTTTGTGTAATATTTTGGTTAATGGGTTTCTCCATGTTTGATTGGATTCTGCTACGGGGTCACCTCTGTAGGAGGCAACCCCTCCGGCTCAGAATTTAAGGAGGAGGACGTGTGGAGAAACACCATCTTAGAGTGTTGGTGCTTCATTGGCAGGGATCAGTAAATCCCTCAGCAGGCTTTGTAGCCTTCCTCTCACTCCCCCCCTCCCTTCCAGAACCAAACCAACAACGCTAGGGGGAAAATCTCCTAGAGAGGCAGGAAGTGCTTTTGTTCTTGCCATGTGTTAGGCAGGAAGAGAGTTCAGTTCTCAGCTGCAGCTCGAAGGAAGAGGTTGCCAGTGGGAGAGCTCCTGCCTGTGCATGCGGCCTATTCAAAAGAGAATGAGGCCTCCAGGCAGTAAGACAAAGTAAGTAATTCACAAGACAGGGCAAGTTTAGATCAGGGCCAGCAGGACGCGTTTATAACACATTTTGTTTGTCAGGCTGTTTGCTGTGCGTGTGCTGTGCTGTGCTAACTTTTTAAATGCAACTGTTTTTGTTTTGTTTTTCTTTTCCTATCTGTTTCTCTTTTTAAATAAATATATTTTTACTGTTTAAATGCTGGCAGTCAATCTCTGTACCACATAGATCCCCAGACCGCTTTAGACCACGCTGTTTTTAGGAAGGGGGCCCCAGGGAAGGGGGAAGGCATGCAGTTGGATAAGGTGCCAATCCTCCAGGGGTGCCCCAAAGAAGTGCTGAGGTCTCTGTGAAACCCAAGTACAGGGTGGCAGAGGACCTGGAGGCCTAGCCTCACAGCTGGAGAGGGGGATTGGGAGTCCTGTTCCTCTCAATCTGAACCCCGGGACTGAGCAGGTGGTGGCAGCGAGCCCAAGGGGCAGGAGGAGAAATAGCTCCCTCCAGGAGTTGGCGACTCCATAGGGAGCAGACGGGACCGGGTCTGAAGGCAGAATCGGGCCGGTTCCGTCACACTCCCATTTGTCTTTGGCTGAAGGCCGCGGTCACACTCAACATTAAATCCATCCCTAACCTGTCTCTATTATACCCCGCAGCTTTTTTACAATGAATTTCCTGATCGGACATCCCTCCATCCTTCGGTTCTAGGCAGCGTTGGTTCCATCATTGGTTGATCAGAGGTCTCAACCAGACCTCATTTTTTGAGATGGCATTCCACACTCGCGCAAGCTCTGTACTGTGGGATATCGTGCTTGGCTTTTTTTTTTAAAGGTGCCAGAAAATATGGGCGATCTGCCCCCCCCCCCCATTTCGGCCAGGGAGGGGAAGCCCAGGAGTTCTCTTTGCTGTCTCTCCACCTAGTGGGGAGACAGCAAAGGTGGGTGATCTTCCTCCCCCCCATTTAAACACCTCGCCGTGGTGTTTAAATGTGGGGGGGGGAGCACGGCAACTCTCTTTGCTGTCTCTCCACCTGGCAGGGAGATGGCAAAGGTGGGTCATCGTCCTCCCCCCCCCACCGTGGTGTTTAAATGGGGGGGGGAGCACGGCAACTCTCTTTGCTGTCTCTCCGCCTGGCAGGGAGACAGCAAAGGTGGGTGATCTTCCTCCCCCCCCATTTAAACACCCCACCATGGTGTTTAAATTGGGGGGAGCACGGCAACTCTCTTTGCTGTCTCTCCACCTGCTGTCTCTCTTTGCTGTCTCTCCACCTGCTGTCTCTCCACCTCCCCACATTTAAACACCCCACCGTAGTGTTTAACTGGGGTGGGGAGCACGGCAACTCTCTTTGCTGTCTCTCCACCTGGCAAAAAGACAGCAAAGGTGGTTGATCTTCCTCCCCCCCCATTTAAACACCCCACCATGGTGTTTAAATGGGGGGGAGCACGGCAACTCTCTTTGCTGTCTCTCCACCTGGCGAGGAGATGGCAAAGGTGGGTCATCTTCCTCCCCCCCCCCCCAATTTAAATGGGGCAGGGTAAAAGCCAGAATGGGCATCAAACAACGTAGACTGTCACAAAAAATGAACACCCCACCAGGGTGTTTAAATGGGGGGGGGGAGCACAGGAACTCCTTTTGCCGTCTCTCCGGCTGGCAGGGAGAAGGCAAAAGTTGGCCGATCTGCCTCCCCCCCCCATTTTAGGAAAGGTCCCCTGTGCAAGCACCAGTTGTTTTTGACTCTGAGGTGATGCTGCTTTCACAGGGTGGTTTGCCATTGCCTTCCCCAGTCATTACACTTTCCCCACCAGTAAGCTGGGTACATGTAATGTACTCAGAGACGAGACGCGTTGAAGGCACCATACTTTAATGTAAGGTACATCATAACAGAACTGGGCAACGCAGGCCGGGACCCGCTTTATAAACATTCGGCCTGGAACAGCCCTCCGGCTGGCCAGTCCAATCCTGGCCAGTCAAACTTCCCGCCACTGATCTTGATTGGCGGAGTCTTTTCCCGCGCTGCGCAGGGCGACCAAGGGACTTCCCCTGGTCGCCTCTGCTGCATTGCTGCGCGGTGCTTTAGTTAAGCCCAAGACACTACACTCCTCCCCCCCCCTAGTCTATGATACATAATCCTGCAAGTAGGCCGGCGCCCTGCGTTCCCGGGTAGATCGCCGCGAGGTTGCTAGCGGCGTGGAAGCGGGCACCGAGGCGGGGGTCTCCTCCTGTGGATTCGCCCCCGGTGGCTGGCAGGCCGTCTCTGGTTGCAGTTCAGGATCGGCCGGCCTTGGGGGATCGTATGTAGGCAGACTCGGTGCTGGGGGGCCGCTTCTGGGGCTTCCGTCGCTGGCTCTTCCCTGCTCATCGCTTTCCCCACCTCTGGTGGTTCCTCCGGCAAGGTGCAGCGGTGCAGCTGGTCGATGTGCCTCCTCAGAACCTGGCCCCCCTCGGTCGCTACCTCGTACGATCGTGACCCCGTCACCCATTCTGGACCACTTGCGAAGTTCTTCACATACACGGGATCACCCGGGAAAAACCCCCGCACCGCTTCCCTGACTTCTGGGGAACTACGGGCATCTGTGGCTCGGTCCGGGTGTAGCCTGTCTAGCCTGGTTGTTAATTTCCTCCCCATGAGTAGTTCTGCGGGGCTGGACCCTGTGGTTGGGTTGGGGGTAATCCTGTTATGGAACAGGAAGGCTGCGAGGCGGTGGTCCCAGTCCCCTTGGATAATGCGACCCAGCGCCTCTTTGGTGGTTCGCACCATGCGTTCTGCCTGGCCATTGGTGGCCGGATGGAAGGGGGCAGACCTAATATGCTTTATGAGGTATCTCCCAATGAACTCCCGGAACTCCCGGGAGGTAAATGCGGTACTGTTGTCAGTGACCAGGGTATCGGGGATCCCATGCGTGCAGAAAACTCTCCGTAAGGCTCTGACGGCTGCGGCCGTGGAGGTAGACGCTACCGGGATTACCTCGAGCCATTTTGTATAGGCATCAACCAGGATAAAGAATATTTGACCCTGGTATGGCCCGGCGAAATCTAAGTGAAGATGGGACCACGGCCACCTGTTTGACTCCCATCGGTGGACTGGTGCGGAGGGCGGATCGGGCCTGGACTCCTGGCATGGTTGGCACCTTCTCACCCACCCCTCTATTTCCTCATCCATGCCTGGCCACCACACATAGCTTCGGGCCAGGGCTTTCATCCTTACAATCCCCGGGTGGGTTTCGTGCAGAGCTTCGAGTACCTGTTTGCGCATGGGGGGGGGGGGAAACCACCACCCTGCTGCCCCAGAGTATGCACCCCTTGTGGGAGGATAGTTCGTCTCTGAGGGATGCGAATGGCCTGAACTCACTGTCCACCTTGCCCGTGGGCCACCCCCTTCCCACCCAGTCCAAAACCCGAGCGAGGATACAGTCCCGGCCTGTTGCTCGAGCCACCTCCGCGGCGTGGAGGGGGCGCTCGGGCAGGGACTCGATGAGCATCACCCCGTGGGCCGGGGCGGGATCTGGGTCTGTCGAGGGCAGCGGCAGGTGGCTGAGGGCGTCAGCGTGCCCCATGGCTTTGCCCGGGCGGTGCACCAATGTGTACGTGTACGAGTTCAGAAATTGGTTCCACCTCAGGACCCGCTGAGATAATATTTGTGGGGTCTGGCGGTCAGGGGCAAGGAGACCCAGGAGCGGCTTGTGGTCCGTGGCTATGATGAAACGCCTACCATACAGGTAGTTGTTGAATTTGTGCATCCCCGCCACGATTGCCAATGCCTCCTTATCGATTTGAGCATAGTTGCGCTCCGCAGGGGTCAGGGTCCTGGAATAGTACGCCACCGGGACTTCCCTCCCGTCCGGGAGTTGGTGCCCCAGGACGGCGCCCACTCTGTACAGGGAAGCGTCGCAGGCCAGGATCAGCGGCAGGCTCTCGTCGAAGTGGTGAAGCACGGCGTTCGAGACTAGGAGGTCTTTCACTGCTTGGAACGCAGTGGCTTGGCGCTTCCCCCAAACCCACGGGGCTTGTTTGTCCAGCAGCCGGTAAAGCGGTTCCGCTATGGCAGCTTTGTGGGGCAAAAAACTCTGTAGCTCCGCTTTGCGCGTGGGGCCTGGGGCCTGGACAATAGCCCTGGTCTTGTCTGCCGTAGGGTGGATTCCCGCTGCGTCCACGGCGAACCCCAGGAACTCCACCCGCGGCACTCCTAGCAAGCATTTTTCTTTTTTGACCTTCAGCCCCGCTGCTTGGAAGCGGCTGAGCACCTCTCTCAGGCGGCTGCTGAACTCTCGTGCGTCCGGGGCGGCGATTAGAATGTCATCGAAAAATGGCTGCACTCCGGGGATCCCTTTAAGGAGAGAGTCCATTATGCTCTGAAAGATCCCCGGAGCCACGCTAACCCCAAATTGTAGCCTCCGAACCCTTAAAGCTCCCCTGTGGGTCACTATGGTCTGTGCCTCAGCTGTCTTGGCGTCGACCGGTAGTTGCTGGTACGCTTGAGCTAAATCCAGCTTTCCAAAAATTTTGGACCCTGCTAGTGCCGCCAGTACATGGCTAACCACCGGGACGGGGTAGGGGTTGTCCTGGAGCGCTTTGTTTATTGTGCACTTGTAGTCAGCACAAATTCTCACGTCCCCATTGGGTTTCACCGGCGTGACTATGGGGGTTTCCCAGGCCGCATATGGCACTGGTTCTAGGACACCTTGGGCTGTGAGACAGTCCAGTTCCGCCTCTATCGTTGGTTTTAAGGCAAACGGGACTCGCCTCACCTTAAGCCGGATCGGTCTGACCAGGGGATCGAACGGCAGGGTGATGGGCGGCCCTTTGTAACTCCCCAGGGACCCATCGAAGACTGCCTGGAACTCCTGGCAGACGTCCTCAAAACTGCCCGTCTGCACTTGCTCCACCCCCACTAACTGGATCCCTAACGGTTGGAACCAGGCCAGCCCCAGTAAGGTTGTGAGCTGGCGCTTGACCACCAGGATGTCCAGTGGCCCCCAGAAGTTCCCTCTCTCTACCTGTACCCGGGCCCACCCCACGATGTGCACCGGGTTTTTCTGGAAATCTCTCAGAACAAAATCAGCCGGCCTCAGGTGGAGGCAGCGGCGAGGACAGAGTTTCCTTAGGGTTTCCTCCAAAATTATGGAGATGGAGGAACCCAAGTCCACCTCCATGAGACATGGGGCGCCCTCGATGAGGACTGTCATTTTGACCTTGTCGGGGGCGGAGAGGGGCAAGTTCAATACCTGCAGGCTGGTTGATGCTGTCGTGTGGGCCTCAGTGGAGTCGTGATGCGCTGTCGGTCGCCGGCGGCTGTTCTTGGCCCGGCAAGCCCGAGCAATGTGGCCCATCTTCCCGCAGCTTCGGCAGTCCATGTTGCAGTATGGACAGTCCCTCCTCTCGTGGGGGTCGCCGCAGCTGGCGCATTTGATGGCGGGAGATCTCTCCATCGCTCGCTGTCTTGTGGGGGCTCTTGGGTCCGCTCCTTGTGGCCGCCGGAGCTGGAAAGCCTCTTTGTCCTCCCGCTCGCCCGGCACCATCTCTTCATGGTGGACTGCCTCTCCACGTGGGTGGCTGTACGCTTTGGTGGCCCTCTCGAAGGCCGTCGCCTTGTTGAAGGCTTGTTGGAGGGTGAGCTCTTCCTTGGCGAAGAGCTTCTGCTGCAGCCTTTCGTCACGGAGGCCCCAGACAAATCGGTCCCTCAGAGCCTCCTCCCGCTTGTCGAAACTACAGTTTCCTGCGATCTGGCGGAGAGCGGCCAAGTAGACTGCAGCCGTTTCCCCGGGCTTCTGATCCCTCTTGTGAAAGAGGAATCTGCGGGCGACAAGGGACGGTTGGGGCAAGAAGTGCCCTGTGAGGTGTCTGACGACTTCCCCGTATGTCCTCTCAGTGAGCTTCGCTGGGGCAGAGAGGCCTCGTGCGATTTCGAAGGTTGCCTCTCCGCAGACGCTCAACAGGACGTCCCTCATTCGGTTGTGGTCCGTGATCATGTTGGCCCTCAGGTAGCATTTGACCCGTTCAGTGTAGGTCTCCCACCGTTCGGGGTGGTCGGGGTTGAATTCAGCAAGATGGCCCATCGTTACGCTAGAGTTCGCCATTGTGGCGGCGGGTGTCTCAGTTTCTTGCGGTCCTGCGCCTTCCTCATCTCCAGCCAGGTCAGCTACTATCCACTGGGGAAGCCTTCCTAGCTAGATCCCATCCTCGTCGCCAGTGTAATGTACTCAGAGACGAGACGTGTTGAAGGCAACATACTTTAATGTAAGGTACATCACAACAGAACTGGGCAACGCGGGCCAGGACCCGCTTTATATACATTCGGCCCGGAACAGCCCTCCAGCTGGCCAGTCCAATCCTGGCCAGTCAAACTTCCCGCCACTGATCTTGATTGGCGGAGTCTTTTCCCGTGCTGCGCAGGGTGACCATGGGACTTCCCCTGGTCGCCTCTGCTGCATTGCTGCGCGGTGCTTTAGTTAAGCCCAAGACACTATAGTACATATTTTACCGACCTTGGAAAGTTGGAAGGCTGAGTCAACAATTGCTGGCACAATGATATCATTTGGAGTGGGCTCTCGCAGGGAAGCAGATGTGCGCTTGCGACGAGTCGGCTACAATGGAGCGTTCAAACATAGAAAGTACGCGCGGGAGTCATCGGAAGCATTCTTATTCTGGATTCAATGTACTATCAAATAAGTCCGCGTCTCAGTCATGGCAGTTTGGGATACGAACAAGCCCAACGACCATTGCCAGATGCTGATGTTTGGACAACCACATAAAACCTGACATGCATCTGGCTTTCATCCATGCCCATGTCGTCAGTTTATGTACATCTGACCTCGGCCTAAGCTGGTTTTCTGCAGGCCCGCTGTTTGCAGTGCAGAGTGGGAAATATGGTTTATGACATGTCACATGACTTTTCCTAGCTGGAGCTGCCAACTCTAGTTAGGGAAACTCCCAGAGATTTGGGGGTGAAGTAGGGATGGTGGAGTCTAGAAAGGGTAGGGGGGGGGACCTCAACAAGGTATAATGCCATTGAGTCCAAAGCTCTGAAGCGGCCATTTTCTGCAGAGGAATTGATCTCTGTGGTCTGGTGATCAGTCATAATTCCAGGAGAACTCCAGGCCCCACCTGGAGGCTGGCACCTCTAATCCTAGCCTATATCCCCTTCCCCCCACATCGCTACTCCCTGAATCTATCTTTTTATCATCAGGAACTCAGTTTCTTCTTTTGGGGGGGAAGAAAGCTATTTTAACCATCACATTAACATGCAAATGTAAAAATGAAAGGACCGCCCCACATCTCAGCTAGAGTGACATAAATATGCAGGGGAGGAAAAAAAATAACAGCGCATTAATGCTAATTGAAACAGTGCGGCTTCCACTTATGCAATCTGAATATGCATCAATTGAACCAGGAATTAATAGAACTTTTTCTTTTCATACAGACCCTGCTTTCCATTTCTGCACCCATACCAGCCCTAAAACTGGCAAAATGTTTTAATCTGGGGAGCAAGTGTCTGATTTGGATATGAAAATTAACCCCTAAATCCCTGTTATGCTGTGCATTGAACCTTTTCTAATTTTTTAAAAAGTGACTGTAGTTGTTGCAAAAAATGAGCAAACAGATTAGCTTGCAAGATTGCTCCATAGGAGGTGTTTTAAAAAGGAAAAAAAAAACAACAACACACGTTGTCATTGAACCTGGCTGTCAAGAACCTTACAGGTGAACTTAACAGAGTTAAGCATAATGGAGATCCTGATGCAAGGGTTATTTTCTGTCGAACTTTACCTGGAAAAATACATGGTCTGCATGCAAAATGCTGTTTTAATCACAGTTTATCCACTCTCTGCAACTGGTTGTAATGGTCCATTACTAGGGTTGCCAACTTCAGGATAGGAAATTCCTGAAGATTTCAGGGAAGGGCTGGGAGAGGAGGGACCTTGGTGCCATAAAATCCACTCTCCAAAGCAGCCATTTGCTCCAAGGCAACTGATTTCTGTAATCTGGAGATCAGTTGTAATTCTGGGAGATCTCTAATCCCTGCCTGGGGTTTGGCAACTATATCCCATCTCTTACACAGCCAGACAGTGCACAATATTGAATCTGATCACACATGCAATTGAGCTACAAAAAAATAACCATGGAGATATAGATGAGGACCATGCCTCTGGGGAAGGGGGCATTAACTCTTCCCCAGAGCCATTTCTTCATCAAAAATGCTACATCATCAGGCTGTTTCAAACCCCGATAGGGGGGAAAGGGGCCCTGAGCTGGATGGTCCAAGCTAGCCTTGTCTCATCAGATCTCAGAAGCTAAGCAGGGTTAGTGCTGCTCAGTACTTGGATGAGAGATCAACAGGGAAGTCCAGGGTTGCAGTGCAGCAGTGGATAATGCCAAGTCCCTCCACCACTTCAGCAAGGGACTTCTCTTGTGTGCGCTTTGCATGCATGGTGCTATGACACTACCCAAAAGTGACATCATCACGCTGGGCACATCACACCGGGGATGCTCTAGGATTTGCTGTAAATTCTGTGGTACCATTCCTATCACCACTTAGGGATCAGGCAGCAATTTGTCTCCAGGCCATATTGGCCAAGGACCCTGGAGGCTTTTTGACATCTTCTGGGCATGGAGCAGGGGTCATTGTATGTGTGTGTGTGTGTGTGTGTGTGTGTGTGGAGGGGGAGGTATTTGTGAATTTTCTGCATTGTGCAGAGCATTGGACTAGATTACCCTGGAGGTCATTTCCAACTCTATGATTATGATTGGCAGGTTTTACCTGGCTGCCAGCAGAGGAGGCTTCTTGCACAGCATGATGACATCACACAGAAGTGATGTCATTGGGCCAGGCATGATGCTCTAGCATTTGGATAAAAAAAATTCTATGGTGCCAAACAGTGGCTCTGGAGCTACATGTGGCTCTTTCACACATATTGTGTGGCTCTCGAAGCCCCAACCACCTTGTTGGCCAGCTTGGAGAATGCATTAAAGTTGCTTTCTTTCTATCTTCCCCTCCCTCCCTCCTATCTATCTTCCTTCCTTCCTTCCTTCCTTCCTTCCTTCCTTCCTTCCTTCCTTCCTTCCTTCCTTCCTTCCTTCCTTCCTTCCTTCCTTCCTTCCTTCCTTCCTTCCTTCCTTCCTTCCTTGTTTTGTGGCCTCTCAAACATCTGATGTTCATAGAATTATAGAATCATAGAGTTGGAAGGGACCTCTAGGGTCATCTAGTCCAACCCCCATGTCTTGTAGCTCTCAAATATCTGATGTTTATTCTATGTGGCTCTTATGGTAAGCAAGTTTGGCCACCCCTGTGCTAGAGCATCCCACGTGCAACATGCCTAGTGCGATGACATCACTTCTGGGTGACATCATTGCACTGAGCACATTGGACGCTGATGAAGCTCTTTGGGGTGGGGATCCCCCATTGGCCAGCTCTGCACCAGCAGGTTAGAGGCCCAAAAACTGGGGGAACTCCTGTCCCCATGGGGAGGCTGGGAACCTTAATGATTTTATGTATGGGGAAAGGGAGCTTATGCTTTTTGCCCTGTTGGAGAAACTTATGTGTAGCTCTTCACTGCGCAAATAACCTGGCAGTGTCACTTCTGGATTTGGACTGGCAGTGACATTGCAGTGTTTGTGGATGCCAATTCCCCACCTCCAGCTCCACCAAACAACAGGAGGAGCAGCAGGGCCTGCAGCAAGAAATCTACCAGTTGGTCAAACCCAGCAGGGACACTGAAAGGAGAAATTTGGAAGTGAGGCAGAAACATTTTGACTCCTGGGCGCTTGCACATTACTGTGTTCATATGGACCCCAAATACATATTGTTTGTTTCTCATCTGTGCAGATGCTAAAATAGCTGAATGTGTTTGAACTGGGGCTGTTGAGTTTATGTAAAAATGGGTTTATATATATATAAAAAAAACCCCACAATTAGATCCATTATCATATTAAACATCCTATTTTTCAAAAAAGAAAGAAAGGAAATTGTCATACAGATTTAAATAAGGATGCCCAGATTGAGAAGCCAAGCAAAGCTGGATATTGTGGTGTAAATAAGCTGAGCCTTCAGCCAAGCAGAATCATTGGGGAAGGGCCGGGCACAAGCCTGGGCTGGATGTTGCATGCAAATATGTGCAACAAAGCACTGTTCTGCAAAAGTGATGAACTTATGAGAAAAGGCCTGAACCCTGAGAAAATGGAGCTGTCTATGGCCTGCAGTGACTTCTTTTCAAGGCAGTGAGCTGGATACCTCTAGAAATGTGCAGGTTCGAACAGGGCTGTCAAGTCTCTTGCCTCAGCTTTGTTTGCTCATCTCCACTCTGACAAGCAGAGGGAGTAAAAAACCTCAGCAACGTTTGCTGGTTTTCCAAAGACTTTCCTTTCCTGCAATTCCTAGAGCTACCCTAAGTCATTTCCAGGTTTACCCTAGTAAGTGATATTGCAATGTAGCTGATGTTGCTTGTCCTCCTATTTTTCCCCAAATTCTCCTATTGATTGCTATGCTCAGTCTGGCAACCCTAGATTTTAAATATAATAAACAGTAAATTCCAATAGCTGGGAATTAAAACATCATCAAGTTCTACAGGCCCAGTGGAGCCTTAGGGTTTATGTTTCTCACAGAGCAATAACCTTAACAAATGACTCTTGAAACTGAGAGCCCTTTCATCCAAAGTGGTTTGTGAGATGACCAAAGAGTTTGCTGCTGAAAGGGGGGAAAGGCAAAAGTCTTACTGGGAAATTTAGAACAAGATATTTTCCATCTTTCTCCCTCTAATTAAAAATGGACATGTGTGTGCGTGGGAGGAGGTATTTAATTTTAAATAAAAACCAGTTCATTAAATATATGTATAAAGTCCCATTCCAATATTTGTTAATGTGCTTGTGAGTTTTACTGGTGTGCTTTTCAGAACACAGCAGGTTTACAACCCAGATTATAAACATACAAATGATAAAATAAAAGTCAGAATTGCAGTATAAAGGAGAGGACTGACTTGACCTGGTGCCAGGGGCTAAAGTACATAATCCATTTGGATGTGATTCATATGGAACCCCCCACCCTGACTTGCATTCCCTGAAGCCAAACAGCAGCTATGGGGAACTTATTGCCAAGAGTCACAGGGGCCCATCAGGGTTCCCACCTCTGGGTTGGGAAATTTCTGGAGATTTGGGGGTGGAGTCTAGGGAGGGGAGGGATATCAGTGGGGCAAGGCTTTTTTTGAGCAGCTGACTTGGTGTCAGGGGTGTGGCCTAATATGCAAATTAGTCCCTGCTGGGCTTTTTCTACACACAAAAAAGTCCTGTAGTGGGGTATAACATCCTCAAAACTACCTTTAAAAACTGTCATTTTCTCCAGATGAACTGATGTAGGCTTGCTAACTTCCAGGTCCCAGAGGCGGTTCCCCCATTTGGGGGGCTCCAATCCAGCTGGCCCCTGGGGGAAGCTCAGCCCCCATATAGGGCCGTTGTTGTGTGATGTCCCTGATGTGATGACATCACCCTGAAGTGACATCATAGTGCCAGGGATGTTGCACAACAATGCTCTGGTTTTTGGGCAAACTCTATGGTTTTATAGCAAAAAAACCCCTTATAGTGTTTTTGCCCAAAGCCTGCAGCATTGAGCATGATGTCAGCAGCATGATGTCACTTCTAAGTGGTGTCATTGTGCCTCACATGCAACATGGGCATGGAAGAAGACTCCCAGAGAGGCTCCAGGATTCCCCTGCTGGCAGCCAGGTAGGATATGGCAACCCTAGACCTCTGTCATCTGGAGCTTCATTATAATTCTGGGAGATCTCCAAGTTGCAGTTTAGTTCAGAACTACAGTGCAGGGGAGATGTTCCATTTTTCCAGTGGGGCCTGGAGATCTCCCAGAATTCCAACTGATCTCCAGATGATGGAGAGCAGTAGTCCTGGGGGGAATGGCTGGAGAGTAGATTTGAGGGCATTGTACCCCAGTGAAGTCTGTCCCCTTCCCAAACAAGCTATCATTGGCAACCCTAAAGGCAGTCCTTTAGATACCCAGACGCCAGGCCTTCAAAACAAATATAGCATTTCAGACTTCCTTCCAAACCCCATTAAAAGTGGTTGCAAGGACTTAGCTGTATTCAGACTTGCAGCCTAGAATTGTGTCTTGATTATCTTTGGTTTCAAGAGAGATTTCATAGTCACTAGCCAGCAAACTAACACCAAACTGCCGAGCTAAGCCCAAAGGCCTCATTCTGCTCAGCCGGCCACCATATATTTTGGACCTCTTGGCCTTTACATATCTGACAGAACTTGTGACCAATTCAACACCTGCTCTTCCTCATGATTTTGTCATATTGCCTCACATGACCCTGAGGTTCGAGTGCTCAATTTAAAAAATTGCTGGAGAAATTATTGCCTCTGCTAAAGGAGATGGAACATATTGAGCTGGGTTTCTAAAAGCATCAGTTGGCAGGGTTCAAATGGCTTCCTTAGAGGTGTCAAAGTACTTGTCAGGATCTGAAGTGGAGGTCATAATTAATATTTAAGCACCTTTGCAAGGAGGGGAGGAGGGAAGCTGTTTTTTTTTAAAAAAAATAATGAGCAATGCTTCGATGAACAAAATGGAGTTGAAAAGCACTAATTAAATTAAGGGGTGAAACAGAACATCTTTAATCTTGATGTGTTCTACTCCACAGAGGTCCTCTGGAATCCTTTCAGAGGGCTAGGCATACTTGCACATGCATTCTTTTGACTTGTCATGACCTTCCTTCGAGCAGGCACAGGGTACAGAAGCGAAGATGGTTTTGTTGAAAGTAGGCTTAAGCTGTGTGGTGTAATGGTTAGAGTGTTAGACTAGCTCTGAGAAAGCCAGATTTGAATCTCCATTCTGTGAGGAAGTTTGCCGGGTAACTATGGGCCAGCCACACAAACTCTCAGCCTAGCTTACCTCATAGTGTTCTGGGGAGGATAAAATGGAATAGAGGAGAACGATGCAAACTGATTTGAGTCCCCATCGTGGGAAAAGGTGGGGTGCAAATGAAGTAAAGAAGGAGGAGGAGGTATTGTGCCAGTTGTCATTGGCACCCTTGGAGCAGTGCCTAGAAGTCTTAAGAAACACCTGGGCATTCTGGGCACTGAACAAATAACACCAGCTCAGAGGACAGTGTGGCTTGGAACATGTTATGTATTGAACTGGGATATGTAGTTCTTACCTGGCTCATTGGAGACAGGAGAGCAGAGCTTGGGGGCTTGGGAACAATGGGCAGCAGGATCCAAAATACCTGCTGCCCTAAACCAATCACAGGCCCCTGCCTGTCTGAATGACCCAATGGCATGTTAGCACGGGAACCAGAGCTGTATATATGTTGGGCCTGCAGGCTTCTTAGTCAGTCTTGTTGGTGTAGCCAGTTACCATGCTGCTTCCAATAAAGAGCTGTTCTTACAGTGGCTTTGCCTCATCGATGCATTGAACCCACTATGTTATAGAACACCAAGAATCTTGTGAATATACATCTCCAACTCCCAAGAACTTGGCTAGATCTCAAATTGCAGAACATCATCTACCAGTCAAACATCTGACTGTGACTCTTCTTCTTTTTCTTTATCACCTTCTAAATTCTCAATGATGGATCATCTCGCTTTGCCATCTCTGGAGAATTCCAGAATTGTTCACATATTCTTGGGCTATTCCCTTCTGTCAGTCGAAATGGATACTTGCAGAACCTTCAGGGTGGATGCAGTTGTTCTCTTCTGTCTTCCACAGATTGGCTGTGACTGGTTCCAGTTTTTTATAGAGAATTTCTCTAATCTCAGAATTAAGGTGTGTGCAGTTTGCCCCCACTTTACCATTTCCTTCCATTCATCAGGTTTCTTGCCCTTGGGATAAGGCAGGTGGTACAAGCAGCCAAGGGCGCATTAATTCTTCTTTTCTATTGAGCATGTGTTGTGTGCATGATTGCCCCACTAATTCCTCAGCCACTTCCATTTCACCAGATCATTCCATCTGCTCTCTTGCTAGGGCTCATCTACTTTCCCTTTTGAAGCCCTCTTTGGATGGCTTGTCCTCTGTTTCCAAAGACAGGTGTCAAAACACCCCTCCCTTGAGTCAGTTTGGTAAAGTTATCATGGCAGATGATGCGAACGGACTGTGAGAAGTTGGTTCACTCGCAAGGTGTCAGCCGTGATGGAGGGGAAATGATGCTTAACTCAGACCAACAGAGCGCACTGAGTCCCCATCACATCATGTTAATATTAACACTTCCAAGGAAGAATAAAATAAGCCAAGCGACAGTCAATGTTTTTAAAGTCACCTTGTTGGTATCTGATGGGCAGACGCTCCCTTCTGCATCTACCTTCTCTTCTTGTCTCTAACCCCACCTGTTCCCCTGAGAAAGGCACACTTTCAAGGACACCTTTTAAAAAAGCATCTGCCTGTTTGGATAACCCCAAGCAGGTGTTTCAACCTGGAGAGTTCCAAAAAGGGAGTGTCTGAGAGAACGGAGAAAGGAAGAACAGGGGAGATGAACTAAAAAGCTGTTTGGAATGCGCTCGGCAACGCAGATGGTGTTTATCCATTAGGACTTAACCCAAGCCCAGTTTATGCTACAGAATTTTAATGATTTGATGCACTTTTTCAAGCAAGACTGGAAAACAATAAACCCTGAACATGTCTAGGAATGGGAAACAGAACCAGAAGGATTAGTGCTCTAATCTTAATCAATTTGTCAGTACTGGGGGTCTTTGGCATGTGGTATGTCACTGCCTGTGGTGGATCCTGGTTCAACTCTGAAGTGGTCTGGGTCAAGCTGCAATTCATCAGACTGGCTCACTGCTCAAGGTGGAATTAGATATTACAAGAAACACATTTAAGTAGGTGATTTTAACCAATTTGATTGTATTTTATTTCCCCTTTCATCTGCCTTCAGTCCTGGCTTTGGTCAGCAGAAAAGCAAACGTGTGTGTGTGTGTGTGTGTGAAATACCATCAAGTTGCAGCTGACTTATGGTGACCCCCATGGGGTTTCCAAGGCAAGAGATGAACAGCCTGCTGGGTAGCCTTGGGCCAGTCACAAATTCTCTCAGCCTCACTTACCTCACAGCCTGTGAGTCACAGGGTGTCTGTTGTGGGGAGAAGGGAAGGTGATTGTAAGCCACTCCAAGATTCCTGGACAGCCAGTTCGGTGGTAGTTAAGAGTGGCAGATTCTAATCAGGGGAACCGGGTTTCATTCCCCACTCCTCCACATGATGTCAGCTGAGTGACCTTGAACCAGTCAGTTTTCTCTGAGCTCCGGAAGTGAGCAGTGAAGTGGCCAAGTTTGTGGATGACACTAAATTGTTCAGGGTGGTGAGAACCAGAGAGGATTGTGAGGAACTCCAAAGGGATCTGTTGAGGCTGGGTGAGTGGGCGTCAACGTGGCAGATGCGGTTCAATGTGGCCAAGTGCAAAGTAATGCACATTGGGGCCAAGAATCCCAGCTACCAATACAAGTTGATGGGGTGTGAACTGGCAGAGACTGACCAAGAGAGAGATCTCGAGGTCGTGGTAGATAACTCACTGAAAATGTCAAGACAGTGTGCGTTTGCAATAAAAAAGGCCAACGCCATGCTGGGAATTATTAGGAAGGGAATTGAAAACAAATCAGCCAGTATCATAATGCCCCTGTATAAATCGATGGTGCGGTCTCATTTGGAGTACTGTGTGCAGTTCTGGTCGCTGCACCTCAAAAAGGATATTATAGCATTGGAGAAAGTCCAGAAAAGGGCAACAAGAATGATTAAAGGGCTGGAACACTTTCCCTATGAAGTAAGGTTGAAACGCTTGGGACCCTTTAGCTTGGAGAAACGTCGACTGCGGGGTGACATGATAGAGGTTTACAAGATAATGCATGGGATGGAGAAAGTAGAGAAAGAAGTACTTTTCTCCCTTTCTCACAATACAAGAACTCGTGGGCATTCGATGAAATTGCTGAGCAGCCAGGTTAAAACGGATAAAAGGAAGTACTTCTTCACCCAAATTCACTGCCACAGAAGGTGGTGGCGGCCACAAGCATAGCCACCTTCAAGAGAGGTTTAGATAAAAATATGGAGCAGAGGTCCATCAGTGGCTATTAGCCACAGTGTGTGTGTATATATAAAATTTTTTGCCACTGTGTGACACAGAGTGTTGGACTGGATGGGCCATTGGCCTGATACAACATGGCTTCTCTTATGTTCTTATGTTCTCTCAAGAGCAGTTCTCTCACAGCCCCACCTACCTAGTCACAGGGTGTCTCTGATGGGGAGAGGAAGGGAAGGCAATTGTAAACTGTTCTGAGACTTCTTTGGGTGGTGAAAAGCAGAATATAAAAACCAATTATTCTTCTTTCTTTCTGTTTTAAGGAAAGGGACATTTTTGTGAAAGATGGCTGAAATCTGAAGCTGTTTATGCTTCCTTTACAAATTCTGCCTCCTTGAGTTGGTGCTTGACTTCCCTGGGAAACAACAGCAACCTTCTGCCTTTTCACCAAAGGGCAGGTTTTTTCCCTTTATTGAAGATTCAAGGCAGAACAAGAAAAAAGAAAAGAGAAATGAACCCCACAACCCACATCAAGTGAATGAGATTTTTTTTATCTCACACAGCTTGCTGCTTCAGCTTCTTCCAAGTGTGCTTAAAGTGGGCCTCCAAGGGGCAATGGATAGCAACACGGCGTGTGACATGGACGCCAATTTGGTCCGGTGGCATCCTGTACCTTCAAGACACTGAGGTGAGAATGCTTCAGTCGTGCCAAGCTTGTAAATTTCGCAGGCATACTGCATCATAATGCTACCTCTCTTCAGGATGCCAAACAGGGAGAGCCTGTTTCCTCTTTTTTCTAACCTCTCTTCGGGAGGCAAGGATCTCTCTGGCACATGGATTAGATGAATTTCACACTAGAAGCTGCAGTTTAACCCATGCCTCATGGAGCCAAGTTAATAATAATAATAAACTTTTATTTATATCCCGCCCTCCCCGCCAAGGCAGGCTCAGGGCGGCTAACAAGACATGGCCTGGGCCTGCCCCCAATTAAAAATTGATCCATATTGGTCTCAGTCATCACATGGTCATTATCAGGCAGGTTAATAGGAAGAAGGTGGTTTAAAAGAGCCCAAGGGTGTCAGCTTGTATACATTGAAGTCTTGCTTTATGACCTGAACTGTTTATTTACTGTGAACTAACCCCATGCCTTTTGCTATACTAACCATAGCATTGTAGAGAGATGGCCAGGAGGGGGGGGGGAGCCAGAATACCAGCAGGCCTTTGAAATGCAAAACATCTAGCAGTTCCCAGGTGCCTGGAAGAGACAAGCAAGGCCATTGCAGAGGAGGGGAGGCTGCTATGTAGGTGGGAGATAACAGATAGGCGCCCTGGCTTTTCTCAGGCAAGGAGCCCAGTTTTATGGTGGGAAATGATTTAAATCCCCTGGCCTTTGATGTGTATCCTTATATGCTCATGCTTGCACCCCTTTCATTATTAGTATCAACGAACCTGTGTAGTGGAATGCATTGCTGTAATCAATAAAGAGAAACTTTGTTTTCAACAAAGCTAAGCCTGTTCCTTGTTGAAACTTCAATGTCCCTGCGCTGACAAAAGGAGGCTGCTGTAGAGTTGCCAATTTCAAAGTGACTGGAGATCCCCGAGAATTACAACTGATCTCCAGATGACAGAGATCAGTTCGCCTGGAGGAAATGGCTGTTTTGGAGGGTGGATTCTATGGTAATATACCCTGCTGAGGTCCTTCCCCAACCCGCAGCACCAAATCACCACCAAATCCCACCCTCAAAATCTCCAGATATTCCCCTGCTTCGATTTGCCAACCCTAGTCCCCTGCAAGAGTCAAAGCCTTCTAGACTGTTGCATATGGCAATGATGTCAAAGCCTTATAGACCCTTGCATGTGGCAATGATGTCAAAGAATCTAGACCTTTGCATATGGCAATTATGCTTGGGATGAAGAAGGTCCCAGGTTCAGTCCCCAGCATCTCCATCTAAAAGGATCAAGTCATAGATAATATGAAAGACCTCTGCCTGAGACCCTGGATAGCCACTGCCAGTCTGAACAGACAATAGTGACTTTGACAGAGTGAGGGTCTGATTCAATATAAGGCAGCTTCATATGTTTCTCTGTTCTATGCAAAATTTCAGCCCCTCTCTGAATCCAGATTCAGAGGCTACCCAAATTGGTCTTCACTGGGAAAGCTAGATTCAAGTCCAGCAGCCCCTTAGAGACCAACAAGATTTTCAGGGTAAAAGCTTTCAAGAGTCAAAGAAACCAATCTGTTTGTCTGATGTAGAAAGTGGAAGGGCATTGCTGACATTTGATGGCGCATATAACAGAGGTGGCCAAACTTGCTTAATGTAAGAACCATATAGAATAAACATCATATGTTTGAGAGTCACAAGACATGAACATCAGAGGAAGGAAGGAAGGAAGGAAGGAAGGAAGGAAGGAAGGAGGGAGGGAGGGAGGGAGGGAGGAAAGAAAGAAAGAAAGAAAGAAAGAAAGAAAGAAAGAAAGAAAGAAAGAAAGAAAGAAAGAAAGAAAGAAAGAAAGAGAAAGAAAGAAAGAAACTTTAACTTTAAATGCATTATCCAAGCCATCCAATAGGGCTGTGGGGGCTTAGAGCGCCACACAATATGTGTGAAGGAGCCACATGTGGCTCCTGAGCTGCAGTTTGGCCACCCCTATATTATAATATTGGAAGATGAATGAGTGCATGAACCTGAGATGGTATGGCTTGTGTTATCAGGTCTTGGTCCCAGAGTCCATGTTCATGTCAGGAAAGTCATTATTTGTTTATTTGTTGATTTATATCCCGTCCTACCCATTAGTGGGCTCAGGGCAGATTACATCACATAAAAATACATAATTCGTTAAAATATACATTGTTGTGAGTGAAAAGTTGTTTAAGGTCAGGAGGCTGTCTGTGGGCAAGAAAAGGTTTGCCTGCCAATGCCTGAGAGAGAGGAATCTCATTGTCCAGCATGGGCTGCAGGACATTAATGATGCGTTGAACCAGTTTGAGGGTCTGTTGTGCATGGCTGTCATTTCAGAAGGTTTTTAGTACATTTCCTGATTAGATCAATCAAGGCTTTATCAGCAAATTGCTGGACACTGTGTGGACAATTCTAAGCTGAGTTTTGACAAAAGGGGGGGGGATCTAGCCTCTAAGTATGGAGCCAAGAGAGAGCTTTGTGGGAATTCTGTCATTCTGGTGTGGCTTCCATTTCCTGAATAACTGTGTGTTCTTCCTGCTTAAGAAAAGTAGGATAATTTCATTGAGAAACAGCTGCAAAATTTTACAAAAGCTGTAAAATCCAGCTTTTCATGTCACCAAAGTTAATTTACTTTGGTTCAAAATTTGTTTAGGTTTGTTTAGTATAAAATTCACACCACTCATATTCCCACAAAGATAAATGGTAAAACTGGAAGCAGCCCTGATGATTTCCCAGAAATGCTATAATCCCCCCCCCCCCCCCCCTGTTCATACTGGCTTTGCATAGTTGAAGTAACAGGAGAGAAGAGCTCTTTCTGATTACTTAGTTTTATTAAAATATTTATAGCCTGATGCTTGCAATAGCTTCATGGTGGCTTTCAAGGTGCAGTGGTTAGAGGGAGACTAGGATCCAGGAGTTCCACGTTCAAATCCTTATTTGGCCATGGAATAGGGTCACCAATCTCCAGGTGGGGGCAGGGGATCCCCTGGTTTGGAGGCCCTCCCCCCGCTTCAGGGTTATCAGAAAGCGAGGGGGGGGAAATGTCAATGGGGAACTCCATTATTCCCCATGGAGACCGATTCCCACAGGGTACAATGGAAAATTGATCTGACTTCCAGGCATACACATGCACTTGACTTCTTTTGTAGAAAAAGCCCAGCAGGAACTAATTTGCATTTTAAGCCACACCTCCAATACCAAACCAGCTGGAACTGCATTCCTGTGCTTTCCTGCTCAAAAAAGCCCTGCACATTCCTCCACCCACCCACCCTATGCAAAAATCCTCCCCGCTCCCAAGAATGACTTGACACAAATTTGTGGCAGATTATGCTGCATTTCTTCTGATGTCTCCTCTTCTGTTAAGTGGAACCCTTGCCTTTGGAATGGGACAGGCTATGTTTGTGACGGTGCTACTGTCTGTGCCACCTTAGCATCATTTGCAATGTGGTGAATTTAGAAGAGCATCAGCAACCAATTAAATGGGCACTTATGGAAGAGCTCAAAGTCAAATTTTATGAAGAGTCTATGAATAACTTGCTGTCACCCGCTCATTAGCAAAGATGCTAGACAACTACACTATAAAAATTGAATTATGGTGCCAATATGCCTTTTTGCAATTTTACTGGCTACTAGAAAGACTAATAAAACAGAATGCCAGATTAAAAACGTTACACAGCAATTGAAAGAGTTGGAGCAGATCCTCATGGCTTGAGAAATATTTGTAAAGGGAAGGAAGGTGGTTGCCCAGACATGGAAGAAACACTTTGACCAATTCATTCGGGCTTCTGCCTTCCCTGGTTCAAGTGAACAGTTCCCCACCAGTTGCTGCGTGGGTGAATTTTGATCCACAGCTCCCGCCAATTTCCCTCACAGTTTCTTGCTCTTGCTTTTTTGAGATCCAGAAGCTGTGACTTGGAAGGAGGGCTTTTTTTGTAGCAGGAACTCCTTTGCATATTAAGCCACATATCCTACTGTAAGCTCTTGGAGGATTGGCTGCATCACGGGTGTGTGGCCTAAAATGCACAGGAGTTCCTGCTACAAAAAAAGCCTTGGAGCCACAGATCAAAATGGACACATGCAGCAACTGGTGGCGAATTGATCGCTTGAGCCAGGGAAAGCAGAAGCCTGGGGGCAGAGCAACTGCTAGCGAGGAGTTGGACTTCCTCTCCAAGAATCTAAAAAACCTAGGATGATTCAGGCTAGCTAAGATCTTGGAAACTAAGAAGGGTCAGCCTCCAGGGAACGCTTGGATGTGAGATCATCAAAGAACTCCAGGGGTGCGGTCACACGTCACATTAAAAGTGGGTGCATAGCGCCCAAATTTGAACCGCTGAATATTGATTCGATGCAGGGCCGTCCAGACGAGCATCCAAGAATGCGACTCATTCTGTTGTTGAGCGATCAGACATCCAATAATATCACGATCTTTTCTTGGCGCATGCGTGATCAGATGGTGATTTCTGGGAGGGGGGGGTCCATTGAGCACGTGCCCAATGTCAAGTCGGCAGAGTCAATAACCAGTCATTTGTTGATACAAAGAAACTAGTTTATTGCTACAGTTACTTGAGGCAAAGCCAGCATTGAAAGACTAAAGAATATACCTTGATACATTGCATTTAAGGGGGTACTTCTGAGGAATTCCTAGGGGGGGGGATTATGCAGGGCACATTCACACAATGATGTTACCAATTCGTTCCCAGGCTGATGGCCTTGATCGTCCCGAGCTCTCGACTCCCTCCTGAGAGCCAAGCCTGAGAAGGCACAGATAAGGCTTTCACATCTTTCCATTTCAAAGCAAAACTATCCACTACAGGAAGGAGGGGATGGAAAAGGTTTGAGCTAGCAGCATTTGGTTATACTTTGGGTCTACCCAGAATGCTCTCTGACTGAGCCAGAGTTTACAGACAGACTTGACACCCAACTGTTTGGAGGTGAGAAATCAGAAATCAAACGTTGCTTCAGAGGCGGGGGGGGGGGAGGGGGGAAAGTTTCCAGAATTAAGGTTGCCGATTCAAAGAGAACTGCCAGGAATTACTTTCCTAGAAATTGGCAGTGACAACGATATCTGGAAATCCTCCACATCGGAAAAAAAAGATTTTTTTTCTTCCTGTTCTGAATAGTGGGATAACGTTCCCCCCCACCCCCATTCAATCCTGTGTTGATTGGGGAAGCAGAAGCATCACCTCAGATTCCCAGATGATCTGGCAATGTGCATTTCTGCTGGGGCTTTTTTTTTTTAAAAAAAAAGGTGGGAGAGGCAGTAAACATTCCAAGGGGTAGTATCACACGTGAGCTGTCCAAACAGAAAAAAGCCGATATTGTGCCTTTTTTTGAAAAAGGGCTGGACTTTCTGCGCTGTCAAATTGAGGCGCAGCAAGCCAGGATGACCCTGGATGACGCTCGATTGCCAGATGTGGATGTCTGAATGAACACATTTAATCCATCAGCAAGATGGAGCTGTGTCGCCACTAATGGTACGTCTGACTGCACCCCAGGGTTGCTATGCAGAAGCAGGCAATGGCAAAGCACTGCTGTTCATCTCATGGCCCTGAGAACCCTTTGGGGTCACTGTAAATCAGCTGTGACTTGTTGGCACTTCCCACCATCACAGATGAAGGACAATGACTATTTTTTTGCAAAACAGTATTTGCAAATATACAAGAGACAGCCCCTGAAATTATATCCTAATATAATTATCTACACACCAATTGCTCAGGCAGCTACTGTTGGATAATTACATGCTTCAGACCAACACGGCTACCCGCTTGGATCTATCTACATGAAGGAATAAGACACTGTATTATGTTTTATCTCATTGTTTGCTTTTGACAGTTGGTATTTAAAGATGTTTGGCAATTGACATTCAGTAGCAGTCAGTCTCTTGACAGTATCGGGAAGTATCTAGCGGTTGACGACTTCTGCAATCCTACATCTGCTGTCTGCCAAAATGACCACAGAATCAACAAGTCTAAAAAACATTTGAGAGAGCTCAGAGGCCAAATGCTACCTTCAGAAGGCAGATGCAAGATTTCCCTTACAGATTTTCAAATGCAAAGTCTGTGGAAAAGTCAGAAAATTTCAGCCTCTTCTGGGGTGAAGAGAATATTCATTTTGGTACCCTATTAATGCTACAAATTACCATTACTGTAGAATAAGAAATCATTAATACAGGCTGCAGGATGGAGACAAAAACCCCCTCAAGATTGAGTTCCCATTTATCTGGAAGATTGTGCCAAGAAGATTGCTTTGGGCAAAAGGACAAGTGGTTTTGCACAAGAGTAAGCCAGTGACCTTTTTTCTTTAAAAAAAAGTATTGGGGGGAGTTAAACAATCTTCTCGCACCAAGGGAGAGAGAAGCAGGCAAGAGCTGGTATATGAACTTAGCTTAGTCATACATCACTGTCAGTAGCAATCTGCACCATGCCACCAACTTTTTAGAGACCTTTTCCTGACTGGATAAGGCTGTGTCTCTTCCCCCCTCCCCCCAATATATTACTTGTGCCTGCCAAAGGAGGGGGGCATTTTGCAAAAACAAGCGTGCCCGTCTCTTTCCACAGTACATAATTGATGCTTGAGGTGGGGTGTATCCCATTTTTCTTTCTGTGGCACATTCATTTGCCTTCAAAGGTCTGTCTCCCTGTTTGAAGTAGGCACCCAGGTGAGCACAAGTCATTCAAAGTCATGGCATTTTTGTGGGGAGGAGGGAATCAACCTACAGCCACTTCAGAGGTGTAAGAAGACTAGGGGGAAAGCACTTCAGAATGTTAGCCCGAGAAATAATTTTCAACAATAAATGTTTGTTATTTGTAATTCAAAATATTGTGCACAAAGCAGATAGTCAGACAAAAATGTTCTCCAGGAATATTCAAAAGAGAATATATGAAAACTAAAGAACAGTTCGCAATGATCCACGCTCCTATGCCAAAATCCTTATAATAGGACCAAAGAAGTGCAGATGGAATTCTCAAACTCCGTTCTATTAGAAGTACCCAGACCTCATTTTAGATGGAAGCTCCCAGGAGTGGAGACTATCCTTGTATGTGGCATTTCTTCTGCAAACCCAGGGTCTCTTTGCAGACCACAATAACTTGGGCGAAGGGGTTGCTTTGCCTCTATAGACTAAACTAGGGATTTTTGCAATACATTCCTTTTAAGAGATGACTCCCCCTTTCCTTTTTCTACTTTTAAAGGCCATCTCTCTGTTTCCACCTTGCTTCAGAGAAAGCCAAAGTAGCAACAGACAAAAATCAGGGTACAGTAGAAGAGAAAAGGGTAGATCAGCTAATGGTAGAGAAAGAAATGAGAAAAATCCGCAGCAGTATCATTGTGCAATATTGCCAAATTGCAAACATTTTTTTTTTAAATCCTGACCACAGCAAGTGATTTGGACACTGAGAACCAGAATTGTGCTTTCCAGCATGCGTGAAAATAACATCATGCTGAGAATATGGCAATACAATAGCACAACTGTTCTCACATCACAGACCCCATGCCTCTGTTCTGCACAAGAGGAGGGCAATCACCCTAAGAAGTGTAAATTAATAGCAGAAGGAGGTAACCTCAGTGAGAGCAAGAGCAAGTCTTCTAGTTTCATTTAATTCATTCTCTGTCTCACCCCCACAAAAATATGGACACTTATTGGACTTTTGCATGGTTATAGATTTTGTAGTTCACAAAACTGCAGGCGCTAATCAACAGTTTAAAACCTAGCAAGCATTTTCTTAACTGCTTCCATGAATTTGGCTTTTATTGAAGGCACTGCATGGATTCCCCCCTTATCCCCACCCTTAACTAAGAGTCTGGGTGTGTCTGTCTGCTCTCCTTCTATCATCAGTCAAGGGCTGATGCCTGGGCAGAGTGTATTGATCCCAACCGTCAGCTAGTTGCCAATGGGCACAACTCCATCTTGGCTTGGCAGTCAATTATTATGGCAGATGCTGTTAAGGAGTTCTGTTCAAAGTGGCCAATCAATAGGCCCAACTGAGACAACAGCAGCTTACCTCCACTGGCACTGCTGCTACAGAGCAGCTACTGATATGAAAGACCTGGCAGGGACATCAAGAGCCATGGTGATTTGAACTGATAACCCTGCAGTGTGGTGCTCTACTGACCTATGTGGCAGCGGCACAGACTCCCAGTTTCCTAAAGGGGGTGCAGGGATGACCCTGTGCTGGGCCCATACTTAGTTATCTATATGGAACTATTTCAACATGAAATTATTTGTATTTCAAAAAAATACTTTCCCTCAGCAATTAATCATCTGTCGTTTTTGTATATGCCAATAAAGGTGACTGACTGACTATTAATCATGTGGTTTTAAAATGACACGCATACACACACACAACTCATAATAGTCTGAATCAAAGAAATGGAAATCTGTAAGATGAGAGGAAAGATACAACGAGCAGTGAGAATTAGCCACTGGAGGCCACCTTCATCTCTCAACGTTACAAAAACAAACAAACATGGAGGATTCCCAGTGAGCTGGCTCACAGGGCTGCCAACATCCAGGTGGGGGCTTGAGCTCTCCTGGAATTTCAACTGATCTCCAGATTACATAAACCACTTATCATTCATTCATTTATTTAAAACATTTATTCCACTTCTCCTGGATAAAATGGCTGCCTGAGAAGGTAGATTGCACAGCATTCTATCCTACCAAGGTTCCTCCCCTTCCTAAACCCGGGGGAGGACTGCGACATCGATGGTGCTAGATGAGGATACTATAATTCTGGATGACTTGAGTGAGGAGTCGTGGGGAGCCGAGCCGGTGGGAAACGAGAGCAACCTGCACTGAGAGGTGCCGGGAGGCAGGTCGTGGATCTAACGGCACCGTTACGGGTGAGAATAACTGGATCTCTGTTTTTTGTTCCATTGACTTTGCTAAATCGGAAGCTCAAACGCTTCATGCATGCCCGAGCCCTAATTGACTCCGGGTGCACAAGGGAAATTATCACCTCAAAGTTAGTGGATGCCCTTGGACTAACCCAAACCCCCCTGCCCCACCTGATCCAATTTGAACAAATGGACGGGTCCATAATGCGAGGGGAGCCCTGTGTAGAAGAGGCTCAGGGCGTACTGGTAGGAATAGAAAACTATTGGGACGTTGAGGTTTTTGTGATCGCCCCCTCCTCATCTTTTGATATAGTGTTGAGAGTCGGATGGCTAGCCAAGCACCAACCGGATATACAGTGGGGGGATCAAACCATAGACTTTACCGACAAAAGGTGCACACACCATCGGTGGCTGGGGGATTGGGGACCTAATCCACCACCCAGGAACGAAAACATGTGTATATCTGTGGAAGAGGTCCAATCCATCCCTAGGGAGTACCGACCTGTGCAGGATGTTCAGCGAGGAGGAGGTGAATGAGCTCCCCCCCACACTGGAACACCGACTGTGCTATCGAACTCATCCCCGGCCAAGAGCTACCCAAAGCTAAGCTGTACTCTATGGGGTGGGCGGAAAAAGCGGAATTAAGGAAATTCATAGACAAGAATTTTAAAAGAGGCTTCATTAGACCAGCCACCGCCCCACATGCTGCTCCTGTTCTGTCCCGGAAGAAGGACGGGGCCTCAGGCTCTGAACCGATTTTCACGGGATAAATAGGATCTCGATGTCCAACGCCTACCCCATCCCCCTGATCAAAGACTTGTTAAGCATGGTGTCGGAGGGGTCCATATTCACAAAACTGGACCTGAGGGACGCCTACGTTAGAGTCCAAATCAAAGAGGGGGACGAGTGGAAGACGGCATTTAACACTCCTATGGGACAGTTTGAGTACTTAGTGATGCCTTTTGGACCACAAGGGGCCCCGGGAGTATTCATGAACTTTATAAATGAGGTCCTAAGAGAGTACCTGTACGAGGGGGTGGTCGTGTACCTGGATGACATCATTTTTTATTAAAAAGACCTAGACTCCCACGTACAACTGGTGAGAAAGGTGCTCACTACCTTGTATGAACACAAACGGTATCCCAAACTGTTGAAGTGTGAATTCCACAAAGCAGAACTCAACTATTTGGGGTTTCGTGTCTCTGGGAAGGGGTTGGCGATGGACCCCGCCTAGATACAAGCTGTGCTAGATTGGGAACCCCCAAGGACACACAGACAGCTACAATCTTTTATTGGGTTCGCCAATTTTTATAGGGGCTTCATTCAGGGGTTCTCCCAGGTGATGTTGCCCCTAACAGACTTGCTAAAAACTAAAGGAAAAGGGCCCGAAGCGAAAAAACCAGGGGCAAAATTGGTTTGGACCCCCACCTGTCAAAAAACCTTCGAGCGACTCAAACGCTTATTTACCAGTGAACCCGTACTGGCTCATCCCGACGAGCTTAAGCCCTTCGTGGTCCAATGTGACGCTTCCGATGTGGCCGTAGGCACCATATTAATGCGGAAAGACCCGGAGGGGAGGTTAAGACCATGTGCCTATATCTCTAAAAAATGCTCACAAGAACAGCGCAACTGGTCAGTGTGGGACAAGGAAGCGTTCGCAGTGACTTTTGCATTGAAAACATGGCGGTCCTGGTTCGAAGGAGCAAGAGTGCTGTTTGAAATCTGGACTGACCACAAGAACCTAGAATCGCTTACTGGACATAGAAAATTGACTGAAAAACAGGTTCGGTGGGCCGGGTTCTTTGCAAAATTTGACTTTACTCTCAGGCACATTCCTGGGTCAAAAAACTTTCTGGCTGACGCGCTATCGAGGCTGCCCCAGCATGAGAGTCAAAAGGAGGAGGTGGTGGACTCTATCATTCCCCCTAGTGCCATAGCCGGCATGGTGACCACACGATCGGGGGAAAAGCCCAAAGCGTCCGAACCGTGGGGGAAGGGGGGAATAGATTGATCGAGGAAACGGAGCGCGAGGGTGAAGGGAGACCAGAAGGACATACAAAAGAGGCAGGAGGCTTTTGGTATTATGATGAAAAACTGTATGTCCCCAAGACTTTGTGCAGGGAGGTTTTACAGCACTGCCACTGTAGTAAACTGTCTGGCCATTTTGGGTACGTAAAAACCCTGCACTTAGTCAACAGGCAGTTCTGGTGGCCACACATGAAAAAGGACATTTCAGAATTTGTGGCTACCTGCCCAGTGTGCATAATGGCAAAGAAAAGGGGGGGGGACACCAGGTCTCCTCCAACCAACCCCCACAGCAGAACGCCCTTGGTCGGTGGTCTCTATGGACTTCATAGTGGAATTACCGGTGTCCCAGGGACAAACTGTGATACCTGTTGTGGTGGACACCTTTTCAAAGCAAGCCCACTTTATCCCCTGCAATAAATTGCCCACCGCAAAGAAGCTGGCCTATTTGTTCTTTCAACACATTGTTAAAGTACACTCGTTCCCAGACAAGGTCATTAGTGACCACGGGCCACAGTTCGTTGCCAACTTCTGGTGGGAGTTTTGCAAGCTGACAGGCATGGAACAAGGGCTAAGCTCTGCATATCACCCCCAGATGGACAGACGGATGGAACGAGTGAATGCCCTTTTAGAACAATATTTACGGTGCTATGTTAACTACCAGCAGTCCAACTGGGTGGAGTTATTACCATTTGCTGAGTATGGGTACAACAATAGCCTCCACAGGCTTTGGATAGTGCCAGCAGAAGTAATAAAAATAACAGCTGAATCTGATGAAGAGAGAGGGATGTCATATAACCAACTGTTAAAGATTCAAGGTGATAAAGCTGAATTAAAATCAGCAGAAGAGTTAAATAACAAGTATGACTGGTTTCAAATGCAACAAATAAAAAGCTTAATGGAAAATGATATTAAATCTGTTGGAATTAGACGTGAGCAAACGGAATTGGAAAGGGTTCTGCTTGGAGATAATGAAAAATTAATATTGAAAGTATATAAATTATTGTTGAAATGGTCTACAGAAGAAGAAGTAGTAAAATCTCAAATGATTAAATGGGCAATTAATGTAAACAAGGAAATACAAATGGATACATGGGAGTATCTTTGGAAGAACTCGATGAAAATATCAACATGTCAGAGTATTAAAGAGAACTGTTTCAAGATGATGTACAGGTGGTATATGACTCCAAAAAAACTGGCAAAGATGAGTAAAAAGATGTCGGATAGATGTTGGAAATGTAAGAAACATGAAGGTTCTTTTTATCATATGTGGTGGACTTGTGAAAAAGCGAAAAGTTTTGGCAGATGATACAACAAGAAATATCAAAAGATTTTACCTACTGCACCCAGACAAACTCCGAGCAGGAGCTTAGGGGGGGCAGTATGTAAAGCAATGTTTTATCTTACTATGATTGTCTATGTTTATATAACTATGTTTATATAACTGCCATGCTGTAACTATTACTAACCTTAAAACAAAGCTGAGGCACATCAAAGTAGAGAGTTAGCCGGCGCCTCCTTCCTGCACCTCTTTCGCTTTTACTAACAATTGCAGGAATTTGTTCTTTGAAGATAAAGCCTCCAGGGACATATTCCCAGGCCAAGCCTGGGCCCAGGAAGTATAACCACAGGGAGATAAAGAAAGTACTGTGTGAATTTTCACACGTGAATACAGGACTGTTTAGTAATTGTAGCTTTGTTGATAGAACCTTTGATGTGCCTTTTGCTATTACTCTGTATCAGTTCCAATTCTTGGCTCAATAGAAGCACATGGATTATCAATAAACCTATACTTTGTTTCAACTCAAGGACTGGTTACTTTGAGATCCGCTTGCTTGACACCCAGAGCTGCCAACCTTGCATGTCTAGGAAGCTGTGGCTCACACAGAAGACTCAGCCCAGGAACTAAGTCATTGGCTCCCTGATGTAGGGATAGGGTTGCCAGGTCTTACCTGGCTCCCAGTGGGGGATGTCCCTTGCATATGTTTCACACATGCGGCTCAATAACATCACCCAGAAGTGTCATTGTGCTGGGCATATAACACAGGGGACACTCTAGCATTTAGGTTAAAAGCTCTATGATGTCATAGTTTTTTACTTCAATGTTAGAGCATCCCCTGCACAACATGCCCAGCATGATGATGTCACTTCCGGGTGACATCATTGTGCCGGGCACGTTGGACACTGACGGAGCTCTTTGGGGGGTGAGAATCCCAGCTCTGTGCCAGCAGGTTGGGGGGAAACCTCGCCCCCAGTGGGAAGTTGGGAACCCTATGTAGGGAATGACTATAAAGCTTCAGAGATTCCCCGTAGCCTTTGTCAAGTCACCACCACCACTCCTCACTGCTTTTCTGTTTGAGCCTTGCTCCTTGACTGGTGCCACTGGCTTGACTTTTTTTTTTAACTGGACTATTCAGATATTATTTTTAGATCATAGATTGTTATTTGAGAGACTTCATATTTATTAGAATCCTTTGAGCGCACTAACAGAATGACAACTTCATAATACTCCAGCAACAGGAATTGTTAAGTCAACATCCTTGACTGTTATGACATTGGGTTTTGGTAAGGTTGCTAATCTCCAGGTGGAAGCTAAAGATCACTTGGAATCACAACTGATCTCCAGACCACAGAGATCAGTTCTTTGGGAGAAAATGGCTATTTTGGAGAGTGGATTATGTGGCTTGCCACAGCTCCCAGGTGAAATCCCCCTCCAGACTCCCCCTTCCGCAGGCACCATGCCCAAACCTCCAGGAATTTCCCAGACTGGAGTTGCCAGCCTTAGCTGTGGGTGTATGATTAGCAAGGTCTTGGCTTTTGATCTTCTGGTGTCTGACCTCTGGGCTTTCCTATGACCTCAGCTCCTTGCTTGTTTGTTTTGTTCTACTTATATCCCGCCCTTTCTGCAAAGCAGGCTCAGGGCAGGTTCCATCAAAAGGTTAAACAATAAAAAACAAGATTAAAATTACAGTATAAAACAGTTAAAATACAGACTTAAAGAATTCTGCCGCAACGGTCATGATCAGAGATCCACCAGATCCCAAGATTGCCAATGGGGAGGGGGGGAGGCAAAGGCCTAATAAAGGACAACATCCACCGCCTCAACTGAAGGCCTGATGGAAGACAAGCTCTGTTTTGCAGGCCCTGAAAAACTGCAACAAGTCCCACAGGGACATGATCTCCAAGGGAAGAAGAAGAAGTTATTGGATTTATATCCCTCCCTCCACTCCGAATCTCAGAGTGTCAGAGTGGCTCACAATCTCCTTTATCTTCTCCCCCCACAACAGGCACCCTGTGAGGTGGGTGGGGCTGAGAGGACTCTCACAGCAGCTGCCCTTTCAAGGACAACTCTGCCAGACCTATGGCTGACCCAAGGCCATTCCAGCAGGTGCAAGTGGAAAAGTGGGGAATCAAACCCAGTTCTCCCAGATAAGAGTCTGCACACTTAACCACTACACCAAACTGGAAGCAAGTTGGACATCTCTGGGGCTGGGGACTACCAGAAGATGGTGAGTTGCTGATCTTAAAGACCTACAGGATTCTTATGGGGAGAGGTATGCTGACATCTGGACATATAGGGCTTTGAAGGTAATGTAAGCCGAAATGCCCTCAAAACGAGGTTGGGGAATTAGTTAGGTGGGCACCTGGCTCCCTAGGAATCTTTTTACCAATGTATACAAGGTCTAACCAGCCAGAGAGTGATGCTCAATAACCAGACTCTACTTAATAAAACCAATTATAATTTATTGAGAAAAATATAGTGTTTCATACAGGATAAAAATACAATCACACATTCACGCAGTCCTAGGAAATATAGGCAGATCGATAGGGGAACATATAAGGGTAGACAGACAGGGTGATATTACCTCTCGTAGTCTTCAAAGGAAGGCTCCGGTGGTGACAAGTGAGGGAATGGAAAGGACCCGAAACTGATCAGGAATCGGGGATGGATCTATGCAGCTGAAAGTGGGTTACTGCTAGAAGCACACCTGTGGGTAGCTAGTCCACAGGTTATAAGGACTCTCTTGAGCCCTCAGGGGATGGGAGGTATCAGGGAGGAGAAAGGGGAGGCTCTGCGATGACCATGAAGGCTGGACATCCGCAGGGCCAATAGCAAGTCCATGGGTGGCACCTAATTGGGTGCCTGCTTTTGACCAATGAACTTCGCCTTGGTCCTGTGAACCTGGAAACTTCCAAGTTGCAACAGGGCCTGAGGCGGCTCCAAGGTGTCAGACAGGGAGAAGAATGGGGAATGGCTAGATACTTAAGATTAAATGGGCTTATCTGGGAAGGTGACAATAGGGAATCAAATATGGACCTAGGTATCCCCGGTGTAGACAAAAGACTTGGTTGAGACAGGAGATGTTCTTCCTCTTTTCCATCATCTTCTGGGCAGAAGCCTTTGTCTAGGGTTTTGCCAGACAATCAGGAACAACGGTTGAGCTGTTAATCCATTCATGGGGCAGATGGGTTGCTTGCAGGCTAAGGGTGACATAGGGTGTGTACGTGAGCCTTCCACTATGAGGGAATGAAGTCCAGCCTGGCAGGAAGATGGCTACGAGTGGTGTTAGCGTCACAAGGTGGATTCCATGTTCAGCGCTGTATAACCGATCGCCTGGATAGCTCCGTGGCGGCGCAGCTTCTTCTGTTCCATGGCTGGCCAATGCAGTGACGGGGAAACGTCTGTGTGTGTTAGCAAGCACTCTGTACCGGGTTAGAATGCCTGCAAACTTGAGGCTGCTTGTACACATAAGTCCCTTGAGGTTCCTGGATAGCTTTGCCCACACTCTCTGGCCAGACGTGTGCAAGCTCACTTCTCCAGGCGCCCTGGCAACCATACTGGTGACTATGATGTTCGGGGAAAAGGGGGCTTTTCCTCACAGTTAGCACCAGCACCTTGAAACAGATCTGGTACTCAATAGGCAGCCAGTGCAGTTTGAGCAGCACAGGATGGATCTGTGCCCACATAGGTAACAAAGTCAACATCCATACAGCTGGAGTTTCTGGATTAGAGCCAAGGGCAGCCCCACATAGAGAGAATTACAGTAATCCATCCTGGAAGTGACCATCACATGGATCACTGTAGCCAAGTCATTGGGGGCGCAATACACAGGACCAGCTGCCTGATCTGCCTCAGATGGAAAAAGGCAGACTTGTCAGTGGCAGTAAGCTGGACCGCCATAGCCAAAGAGGCATTCAGGAAAACCCCTAAACTCTTCACCCCCTGACCCTGGCACCAACAGAGCCCCATCAAAGGATGGAAGCCTGATTCCCAATCCCAGTCTCCTGCAGCCCAAGCACAGGACCTCTGTCTTTAATTGGTTCCGTTTCAGCCAGCTCAGTTGCAATCATCCAGCCACAGCTTCCAATGCTCCATCCAGCTCCTCTGGGGCAGAGCCTGGGCAGCTATCCATTAGTAGATAGAGCTGGGTGTTATCTGCATATCGGTATAGTCTTCACTTCTGAACTTTTGGCTTCTTATCCACTGGACCTCATTTGTGGCTTCTGGCACAGATTCTGGCTATCTGTGATCCTACAAGCAGGCTTCATTTGGGGCAGTAGATCACAGGAGCGGAGCTCCGGAACCCCTAAATTTTATTGTGCTCTTCCTTTCTTACCCCCACCCCCAAATACCTGCTTCTGGGCTCCATTGTTCAAACCCCCTGTGAGAATTTTGCTAAATTCTATAGGATTTGACAAACTTTCTAATATTTCCCACCACAAAAAATGGAAAAATAACCAAAACATATAAAGCAGACAGAATGGAAATCTTCATCTTGCCACTGAGGCCAGATAGGAGGGTATACATGATGTAAATATGTGAAAGACCTGAGGCCTTGGAGAGCCACTGGCAGTCAGAAGAAGGAAGGAAGCAAGACTGATCTTTATGGATCAATGGACTGACTTCGTATAAGGCAGATTCATGTGTTCATCATCTCTCTTACTGTTCCCTGGGTTCTGAAGACTAAGCTTGGTGCTAGAATAATGGAGTCAAAGTTTCCAAATATGATCATGCTAAATTTTTGGGTGGGTTATGATATTAATGAATGGGGCAGAGTTTCTGCACATCCTCACTAAAAAAAGTTGCTGGGGACCAAAAGACTTACTTATGGACGGGCCTTGGCCTTTCTGTCTATCTTTGCACAGCAACTGAACCTGCCACCCTGTCACTCTTGTCCAAAGACTGGTCGAAGGACTCTTCCTCCAAACACAGGAGCTCCAGCTAAAGTTTTATGGTGTGTCAAAATCTGGGGAGTTAGGATTTTTCTTGCGGACATGCACTTGGTCACCGATTCTCTTTAGGGCCAGGACTGGAAGAGAGTTATTCTCCTTGCAGTCTGCGCTCCGGGCTGCTCAATCATTCCTTGCCAAGAAGACGCAGACGCAGAGCCGTGATCCTTGGAGAAAGATCATCAATACTGTACTAGTAATATAACCTTCAGCTTTCTCTAAGCCTCTAGTCAATCACCTGTGAGTGGAACCCATTTATCCAGCGAAGCAAAAAACAGGTGGGGACAGGGGTGAGGGGGGTTGTGATTTCTTATTAACTTCCAGAACTCCCCATGTCTTCCATTATGCAATGTTCAGGTTTGCAGCTGAGCCATCTCTGGGTTTTATCTTTGCCGTTAGTGTTAAACTGTCACCCACAGGCCAGCATGTGATTCATTTGGCAGTCTGAGCTCAGGAGAATCCTGCTTACTCCCCACCATCACCAGCTTGCATGCGAGTCCAGTTGATGTCATCTGGGCATCTGATTTTTGTGGCTCAGAGGTGGAGTGTCTGCTTGGCATGCATAAGGTCCCAGGTTCAATCCCCAGCACCTCCAGTTAATAATCAGATAGTAAGTGGTGCAAAAGATCTCTCTCTGGTGACCTGGAGTAGTCTGGGTAGACAGGCCTGACTTTGGTGGACCAGGGGCCTGATTCAGGATAAAACAGCTTAATGTGTATTCAACCAACTGCTAACAGGGCTCACTATGGCTGGTACAGACGGGCAGCTCCATGTGTGTGAGATGCCTCTCAAATTGCATCACACTAAAATGGAGCAGACAAATCTCGTTCACACACTCCCATGTGAGACGTCTGGCAAATTGAGGGTGGAGCCAGGAAGCAGGATTTAGAGAGGGGAGGGAACTCAGTCAGATATAATGCCATACAGTTCACCTTCCAAAACAGCCATTTTCTCCAGAAGTGGAATAAATGTTTTAAATCAATAATAAACAAGTGATCTATGAAATCTGGAGATCAGTTGTAATTCTGGGAGATCTCCAGCTCCCACCTGGAGGATGGCAACTCTGTCAGATGAACCAGGTAGCCATAGGAGTGGTGATGTGAGAAGATGGTGCTGACAAGCAATGCTCCCTCTAAGCTGTGGAGTCTTGTGAGCAATAATTCTACTTTGTGAGCTACTGGCATTAAAGCTGTGAGTTACTTCATAAATTAGTTTGCTCTGGGGCCATTCTTCTGGAGCTAAGACAAAAATGTATGAATTGGAGGCTAAAAAACTGTGAGCTATCTCACACTAACTCAGCTTAGAGGGAACACTGCTGACAAGTGTATCCTCCATGCTGGTCATTTTTCCTTCACAGAGGTGGGCTAGGGCTTCAGGAGAACCGCCAGTCATTCCAGTCAGAAACTACCTCAGAGCCAGCTGGATTCATCAGTTTTCAAAGGTGGAGATTTTTAAAAATTAGTCTTCTACCCATGCAGAAGTTTTGTCTCTGTTGGTTGCTAACTACCACCAGAGAGTGATTTTCCCATGACAAAAGAGCTGCTTCAAAGTCTTCAGCAGCAGAGCACTCTCTTCCCATCCTGACAAGAAACACAGGTCAAGTGCATGATCTACCACACAAGTCTGAGGAGAGGTCTACCACTGGAAATAGTGTCCCTTTAAAATTTGCAGAAGGTTGGGACCAATTTTGCGCTAGGCTTGTTTCGGTCTTGGAGCCCTTTCCCTCTTGGTGCTTCTGTCTGATTTTGCACAAGCTGCCTCGGGGCTGCAACTTGCTCTGCCTCTTTCCCATGGCAAGCAGAAACCAGTTTTCAGAGGATATAGGCTTGCTGCAGGAAAGAGGCAGGGAAACCAGTTGCCCTGGAGGGCCAAACAAACAGGGCATAGAGGCCGAGGCCCTCCCCTGCCTGCTACAACCTCCCAGTACCAGTTTGGTTTGCTGCCTCTGTATATGGAGGCTCCCTTCAGGCACTGTGGCTACTAGCAAAACAGGTAGTAGCTATGGATTTAATTCTTTTTTTAAAAGCTATCTGTGCCTGTGTTCATTGCTTCCATTAGCAGTGACTCCCAAAGATGTATCTCCTTCCCTCCCTGCTCCTCGTCTCTCAAAACCTGAAACAGTCCCAGAAATTTGGGAGATAAATATTAATTGATTAATTAAGTAATTGGTTTTTTGTATGTCTTTTTGGAAATCCCAGAGCAGACCCAAAACAGCTAATTTCAGATTTAATTTTGGCTCAGGTATATCCAAATGCACATCCTTCTATTTAAAAACATATTTGTAGAATTGGAGTAGCAATACTTGGACCCTGTTAAGCATTGGAGCCCCTGATCGCCATCAGGACTCAATTCTCAGCTCTTGTGAAAACTTGTCCACCTTTTCTTCTACACGGCATGTGTAGGGGGCAGGGGATCCTTCACCTTCCCCTCACCCACTGCTGAACATCCTGCCAAGTTAGGTTTGCATTCAAAATTTTCTGCCTTCTGCCCCTGTAGCCGTTGCTCCAACTGTCTCATACTTTCCCTTTGGCATCTGGAAAATTACCAAGGGTCACCCGGGGAGTCCAGCTCACATTTCAGAGAGAGGCCTTGACTAGGCAGGCAGGTGTCCTGCAGGGGAGATCTATTTTCGAGCGTCTTGGTGCAATCGGAATCCCAGCAGGGGCAGGCGAGAACCAGCGGGGGGCAGCGGAGGACAACGATACAGTTTGTGGCATGCCCTCCAAATGCACAATGCCTCATCTCTCCCCACCCCATGCCATTAGCAGACAAATGTCATTCCTGGGGAAATAGGAACAGCTTCAATCCATCACCTGCTTTGACTTGGGTTTATAATAAATGTTCCAGTTGGATTGGAAAAGGGCCTGAATAGAGTGTTTGGTATTAATTCAGGACTCCTGGCTGGCACCCGTAAGATTTTGGGGGATGCAAGGGGACAGAGGAGAACCTGCTTTTTTCTGCATCAAAAAAGTTGGGGAGAGCCATTTGCCAATGGTAGATGGACAAACTGCACACTGGATAGTGGTGTAGCGGTTAGAGTGTTGGGCTAAGATCTGAGAGACCCAGGTTAGGATCCCCAACTCTGCCATGGAAGCTCACTGGATGACCTGGGGCCTATTACTCTTAGCCTAACCTACCTCTCAGGGTTGTTGTGAGGAGAAAGTTGAAGTTCCGGTTCGGGTTTTATTACCACATCCAGACAATCACATCTATCCCTTGAATGCAACTCATCAGCATCCCGACTTGCCCTGGTTTGATGTCGGCGTTATTGGGCACCGGAGAACGTCCAGTCCTTTTCTGCAGAAGTGGCACACATTCAGGTTATTCCTGTTTGGACAGCTCATGCAGGATACTGCTCCTTGGGATGTTTGGCATCTGCCTTCTGCCCCTCCCGCCTTTTTTCTAAAAAGCCCCAGGAGACATGCACACAACCAGATCATCGGGAATCTGAGGTAAGGCTTCTGCTTCTCTGATCAACACAGACTCCACGTGAGTGGAAGAACAGGGGGAAAAAACTCTTTTCAATGTGGAGGATTTCCAGATATCATTGTCACTGCCCATTTTCAGAAAAGTAGTTCCTGGCAATCCCCTAGTTTGAATCGGAAACGTTAATTCCTGGAACCCCTCCCCCTTTGAAGCAACATTTGATTCCCCACCTCCCAATGTTTGGGTGCATGCTTAATGAAAACACCATGGAAGGAATCACCGTATGATTGCTCAGAGTTGCCTTTGAATCTGCTTGATCGGTTGTGCTCATGCTCCAAGAAAAGAGCGTGATAGCATTCAATATGTCTGATCGTTCAACAACAAGACGATATCAGGACGAGTTGCATTCTTAGATGCTCATCTGATCAGCCCTGCGTTGAATCAATATTCAGCGGTTCAAATTGGAGAGCTGCATGCCCACTTTTAATGTGACGTGTGACAGCATCCCTGGTGAGGTAAGTGGGGCTGAGACAGCTCTTCGAGAATTGTTCTTGAAAGAACAGCTCTGAGAGAGCGGTGACTGACCAAAGGTCACCCACCTAGCTTCATGTTGAGGAGTGGGGAATCAAACCCAGTTCCCTCAGATTAGTGGCTCACTGAAGGATTTGGGGCATACCCCTCACTATGCTTCCAAGCAAAATACCCCACTCTGCTTTTGGTTTTTCAAATAATGAACTCAGTAAAATAGCATTAATGCACTGTGTATACTGTCTTGCCCCTAATACACGCAGTTTGCACATAAATGAGTTAGATGCTGAAGTTCAAGTGCACCTCGAATTGATAGTCTTCAGCAATTCAGGCTGCTGTGTAAAGCTGTCTGTCTTTCTCATGGTCCCAGATGCCTCCTTGTGTTTGCTCTGTAACACTGCCTCCCTTCGGGGATTACCAAACCTCTGCCTGTCTCTAAGGTTCTACTGGATTCAAATCTAGTTGTTCTATTACAGACCAATATGGCTACCCGCTGAAACTGACTGCAATACTTCTATTGGCCTGCAGGTGGCAGCAGAGAGTTTTTTCAAAGGAACTGGACAGAATGAGTCCAGTGGCGCCTTTAAGACCAGCAAAGTTTTATTCACAGTATAAGTTTTTGTGTGCACGCACACTTCCTCAGATATGTGGAAATAGAAACTACCAGGTCATAGATATATGTATGAAAAAAACCTCTGTTTAAAACTTTGGTCTTGGGTGTCACTTCCTTCCGGGTCATCAGTTCAACAAGGTTGCCCACCTGAATCTATCTTCAAAAGAATGTTCAGGGTTGAGATGGAGAGTGTCAAGCATGGCTAATTCTGATCAATAACTGATGGGTTTATGGCCTGACCAAAGCAGGCCTGGGGAAGATCCCAGAGAACCAGATGCTGCTAGCTTGTTGTTCTTTCCTGGCTCCTCTTTGCTTTATGACTGTTAATTATAGGGAACAAAGTAATCAGCACCTTCCCATGAATCCTTCTACAGGAGGAGAGCCATCTGGGCAATGCAAGGACAAATGCCTGATAACGCCCTGGGAATGTAGGTAGTGTTGATATTCTATGTGTGAACGCTCCCCTGCTTCCCTCCCCGCAGGAATCCCTTTGAAGTGTATCTTAAAACTTGTGTATCAATGTATTGGTTTCATTCTTCTCAAGCCACGGCTTGAGCCACAGTATCGGTCTTTCAATAAACGTAGTCTTTGTAGCAACCTTGACTCGTCATTGAACCCGCATGCTTGACAGAGAGGAGAACCCCTTTTTAATGGGTTACCTGGATAAATTCTTCATTCCACTTGCCTGTGAGATATTGTCAAAAGTGAACAGAGCTATCTTAAGCAGAGAGATGCTGGCTGAGGAAGGCTGCTTAGTTAAAATCAAGAAAGGTCTCCTGAACCCACTCAAGACTGGTAGAAACTCTTTAGAAAGAAAGACCTATGAGGCAAACACTCTTTTGTTGTGTATCTATTTGACTGTGATAACTGGAAAACTTCAAGTTTCATTCTCTCTAGCTCCCTTTGAATTTGAAACTGGGTTGTATGCTTTAAATCTAACAATGTGACATCAGAATAGTGGCAAATGTCAGTTTTCCTGTTCATTTCCTTTCTGAATAAATAAAGGCACAGTCTATCTTTCAGTGGAGGCTATCCATCACCAGAAATTCTGTTTTACAATAGAGTTTCCAATGATTCCTATGGCTACCACCTGCAGTTCTGGGTTTTCCTCTGCAAGTGCTGTAATCACAGTCTCAAATGCCACCCCCCACCCTACAAATTGTCAGGTTCAGCTTGGCAACTCTGCAGTGTGGTGTAGTGGTTAGAGTGTTGAGAGAGACATGGATTCAAATTATTGTTCTTCCTTTAATCTCAGTGGCTGACATTGATCCAGTCATGCTCACTCCTCTATCCTAGCCTACCTGACAGTAATGTTGTAAGGATAAAGTGGGGGACAGGATCTCATTTGCAGAATGATGGGATAGAAAGCAAAGTATAAAGCAAACAAGGCAGCAAAATGCTCCCTAAGGTTGCCAAGTCCTACCTCGCTGCCAATGGGGGGATCCTTGGTCCTCTCTGGGAACTTCTGCACTGTGCAGACACCTGGAAGTGACATCATCACATTGCTGACAACAGGGGGTGGCGCTCTAGTTTTGGGGGAAAACTCTATGGTTCGTAGCTGATTTTACCATAGAGTTTTGCCCAAAAAGTAGATTGTCACTGCACAACAATGATGATGTGAGTTGGGGACATGGTTTCTCCCTGCCAACCAGCTGGCTGGTGCCAGGGAAGCACCCTGCAAAAGCAGGAGTTCCCCTTCCCCCAGCAGGGGTCTGGCAACCCTAGAAGAGAGCCATGGTGGCACAGTGGTTAAGAGTGATGGACTCTGGAGGACTGGGTTTGATTCCTCACTCTTCCATATGAAGGCTGCTGGGTGACCTTGGGCCAGTCACAGTTTTATCAGAACTCTCCCATCCCCACCTGCCTCACAAGATACCTGTTGTGGGGAGAGGAAGGGAAGGTGATTGTAAGCCGTTCTGAGACTCCTTAGGGTGCAAAAAAGAATGGTATAAAAACCCAACTCTTCTAAAAACCCTACTCCACATCCCCCTCCCACCTGTCTCCTCAGCCTTTGAGCCCCTGGGGTATTCCTTACTCCTACAGTGTGTCAGGGTGCCACAGCCAGCTAGTGATTTATAATAAACCAATCTGCAGGTTTTTAAAGTTTTCATGAGGGTTCAGACAGAAATCATCCATCATTTGGATTGCCCATCTAGGCTATGGACAGGCTGAGACAGAAGCTGACTGGGCTTCTGTGCAGATGGCATTTGCGTAACCCTCCGCAGGTGACCCGACTGTTGGATATGCATTCTCCACAGACCCCCTTGCGGGTTCTGCTGTTCTAAGCCTCCGTCCTGTGTGGATGGCCAGGCAGCATCCCTGACTTGGGTGGATGGTAGCCCTCAGGTGAGGGGGTGAGAGCAGAGGCCGGCCTGACATATGCATTTTAAAATTGATCTCGAATTTCCTTGGCTGTGGGTGTAATGAAGTGTTAAAGTATGAAAATGTCTCATTAAAAAGCAAGAGTGGTGCCGGCTTTTGACGGCTGGACTCTGAACTGAGACCAATTAGATATGCAAAGTTACCCAGAGACCTTTGCTTCCCTGCCTATCAAACGGCTTGCTTTCAAAGCTCACTTCGCTGGCTCCCGTTTCCCCCTCCCTGGTGCCCTTCTCAGACAGAGAAGGCGTTGAGGATAATTCAGTCATCCTTTTGTTTCCCCATCCGGTGTTGCTGTCTGACTCATTCTTTCCCATTTCTTTCCCCATATTTAGCTCTGCTGTCATCTTTACCACAGGTGTCTGCCTTGCACAGAGGTTTAATGATTACTAGCTTTTTCTCAAGACCTTGGTTCTCACCAAGGTCCAAGCTTCACACTGGATACGGTCCTGGATCTCCCAACCCTTTTTAACCATAAAGGAAGCTGTGGGGAGGAGACGGGGCACTTTGGATCAGGGCTGTGTGGTGGGAGGACTGAGGGGAGGACAAAGGGGCATTCATGTGATATCAGGCACCCTCTCCCATGCCCACTCCCCTAGGCAGCCACCTAATGCTGCCTTACAGATTTGCTGGGCCTGACTGGGGCACGGAGGATGTCCAGAGAAGTGATTTTGATACAGCCTGCCCCTTCCTCTGGGGTCTGGTATTCCAAGGAGGTCTCCCATCCAAGTACTTGCCAGGGTTGGCTGTGATTAGCATCTGAGATCTGATGAGATTGGGCCCCATTGGTTCCCCTCAGATCCTTCATTAGCATAGCCAATAGGAGAGCCCTCCATTCTGATTGGGCACTCAGCCTGTAGGTATCAGAATCCAGAGAAAGAATATAAGCATGCTTAAACTAAACCTCACACAGAACATAACAGCTTTCCTGGTCAGGTCTCATGACACCATTTCTGAAGACCTGGAAGTGATGGAAACTATATCTGTGTTGCATTTCCACTCTTCCTGAAATCTAGGAATTTCCTGAATCTCAGTGGTAAAGGAATAAAGAAATTCTTTATAGAATGAAGCAGATGCAGCAACCAGAAGTGATATCACTGTCCTTATAATTATGGTGTCATTTCTCTATGCTCCTGCTGCAGCAATTTAAGCATGCAAGTGTCATCTGCAGCCTGAAGTGGTATAGCCTAGAGCAGGGGTAGGGAACGTTGACTCTCCAGACGTTTTTTTGCCTACAACTCCCATCAGCCTCAGCCATTGACCATGCTGGTTGGGGCTGATGGGAGTTGTAGGCAAAAAAACATCTGGAGAGCCAACGTTCCCTACCCCTGGCCTAGAGGAAATTCTGGAATTACCTCTTGAGGGAAGTCTCTAATGTGATGAAGGGAACAAACCAAAGGAATAAACTCCCTCTCCCTTTTTAACGTTTCTTGAGAACTTTTGCAATTTCCCCCTCTCCCCATTTATTAGGATCCCAACCTTGAGCTACATGACACAGTTGAGCCTCACCTCTGTATGTAGAGCCATTCCTGCCAAGTTCTGTTGGCTCCACCCCCTCCCATCTCCAGTCCCTTAGTTGCTGGGCTCCATCCCCTGACACAGAGATGGGGCAACCCTGCCTGTCTAACAGTGGGATGGTTCAGTTAACAGTGAGAGAGCCAGTTTGGTTAAGTGTGCGGACTCTTATCTGGGAGAACCGGGTTTGATTCCCCACTCCTTCACATGCAGCTGCTGGAATGGCCTTGGGTCAGTCATAACTCTCACAGAGCTGTCCTTGAAAGGGCAGCTGCTGTGAGAGCTCTCTCAGCCCCACCCACTTCACAGGATGTCTGTTGTGGAGGGAGAAGATATAGGAGATTGTAAGCTGCTCTGAGTCTCTGATCCAGAGAGAAGGGCGGGGTACGAATCTGCAGTCTTCTTCTCCCCTTCATTTATACCTTGTCTTTCTCCCCACTGGGGACCCATCATTTTATCATCACAACAGCAGCCCTGTGAGGTATGTGCGGCTGAGAGCATGTGACTGGCTTAAAGTCACCCAGCAAGCTTCCATGGCAGAGTGGGGATTTAAACCTAGGTGGTCCTACATCCAAACACTCTAATCATTACACAATGTTGCAGCATTGCCTCCCAGTTTCCCATTCTCCTCCTTGTTCCATTTGGTCAAGGTTCAGAAATCGGACTGTGGTTTTCAGATTCCTCACCTCCTCTGAGGATTCTTCTAGTTCTCTTCCCTTAGGGAGTTGTTGCTGCCTCCTAGAGGTGCCAGTTTCCCTCTGGTCACTGGTTGGGGATGAAGAGTAAGGTTGGGAAACTCCTGGAGAGTTGGGGATAGAGCCTAGGGAGGGCAGGGACCCCAGTGGGGTACAGTGCCATAGAGTCCACCCTCCAAAACATCTTTTTACTTCAAGGGAATTGATTTCTGTAATCTGAAATTCCAGGGGATCCTCAGGTCTCTCCTGGAGGTAGAGCTGCCAAGGTACAATAGGTACCATAGAGTTTTTCCCTCCCAAATCACTAGAGTGTCCAGGAAAACCATAGAGTTTTTATGGAAATGCCTAGAGCAGCCGGCGAGCGATGTCACCGGTGAGATGACATCACTTCCAGGTGACATCATTGTGCAGTGCACACGTTGCGCTTGCAAAATAAGTCCCCCGCCAGAGCCCACAGGGGACTTGGCAATCCTACCTGGAGGCTGGCATCTCTACTGACTGCCCATATGTTCATGGTAGGCATAGAATAGAGGATGCTGGGGACTTAAAGAGAATCCCTCAGTCCTGTTCCTTTATTGCTCTGGAAACTATATCTGTGTTGCATTTCCACTCTTCCTGAATTCTGGTTTAACGAGAATTCTAGCTGACTCCATCCAGACCAGCTGAATGCATGGGACAGTTTTCAAACACAGCCCACATAAAACTCAGCACAGTAATGTAACCTAAGTGACTTGACTATTTAATCTCATAAGCAGAATGTTAACATTCCATGCAGTCCATTTTCATAATGAATTCTGGGAACAGAACGCGGGCTTCCTGGGTTTGAAATCTGGATTTTTGTGTCTTTCAGAGCGCACAAGGCCTTGAAAAACTTTGAAATGGTAAGGGAGGCATTGTTTTTGGAACTGTATGTCGGGCCATTAGCTCCCCTACTCCCCCTCCCCAAAATAGATTTTGTGCAGAGATTGATCCTTTCTGTTCTTAATGGAAAAATAAATGAAAGGGGCCATCTCCCAGTTTGTGGGTTTCTTAATGCTCTGCTTCCTTGGCAGAGGAATGGCACATTGGATTTTAGGAAGGAGAATAAAATGCGCAGTGAAATGTTTCCTTGTAAATATTCTATACGGTTGAACAGGTGAAGATAACTCAGTCTCCTAACGAGAAATGCATTCATGGCTAGGCATTGTGTTGTCCTGGCCCCTTCGCCTTTCCAGTGAGGCAGGCAATTTAATTGGCAGGGCTCATAAGGATCCAGACAATGGGAGGGGGTGGGGGAAGAAGGCTTTATAAATGAGCTCAGCCCCTCCAACACAGGTCTTGGTCACATGCTGCTGACCCATCCACCTTCCCATGGGGCATTGTGGGATTAGTGAGTTGCTTCAGGGCCAAAGCAGGAATGTTTGGGTTTCCCTACCATTGGCTGATAGGGGGAGTATTTTAACTTGTTTCAGGATGTTTCAGGATGTGCCATAATGAGGCCTTGTCTTTGGTTATGTAGACCTTAAATAGTTTGGCAAGAATAGGGCAGGATGCTCAGGATGGTTATGGCTAACAAGTCAGTGTCTTGAGGCACTGGGCATAGTGGAGGGTCATTCCCAGTAACATCTCTTCATTTGTCCCAGAGTAGGGTGGGCTAGGGTTGCCAAACTCCACATGGTACATGAAGGTCTCCCAGAATCACTGTTGACTCCAGACCACAGAAATCAGTTCCCTTGGAGAAAATGGCTGTTTTGGATAGTGGTTGCTATAGTATTACATCCTATTGAGGTACCAATACAATGCGGAGAAACCTGGACATGGGGAATTCAACTTCTTTAAACTGCATGAGGTTGCTAATCTGAGCTAGGATGTGCCAAACACTGGGCATTTTTCCTTCTTGCCCAGTTTTCTGTTTCCAGGTAGCATTGGGGGTGGGGGGAGTAGATAGGGCATTTGTTCTTCTCATTGCTCTACAAGTATTAACAATTTCAGTTTGGGCAAGAGGAGTCTGAGATAAGGAAATAGAGTTGGAATAAGTCTTCCAACAACCTGAAGGGGGAGGGGCTTGCTCCATTAATCTGGAGAAATGGGCAGTTGAAGCTTTTTGTGGCATGAAGGTAAAGGCAAGGAAGTAAATAACATACTGTTAACATGTTTTTCCCCCTTCAGGCTGTTCAGAACACTGTGTTGAGGGCCTTAACTTTCCTTGAGGGCCTTAACTTCCCCAGTCAAATTAACACTCTTATAATGGGACTACTTTGAAGCAAGAAAGATGCCCCATAATGAATATGTGGAAGATCCACTCCTAGATCTGTATCACATTCAGTTTGGCACTCAGGTAAAATCTGAATATGACTGTGTCTATATTGTCCTTTCATAACATGCCAAAACTTACAGAGACATGGAATCCATGCACACCATTTCCTAGTCCTCTTGGATCATACAGGCAACATCAAAATGCGTTCTTGTTTAGTCTCTCCAGTCCACAGTTCTCTGTAGTCTTCTATTTCTTTATGGTCACATTCACAATACAGGTAAACCCTTGGATCACTTTGATTTGTGTCTTATTTCTTCTGAAAGTGGAACACACATGAACTCATGAAACTGCTTTACACTGAACCAGACCCTTGACCCATCACATTCAGTCTTGTCTACTCAGACTGGCAGAAGCTCTCCAGGGATCTTTTAACTGAAGATACCAGGGATTGAACCTGGGGCCTTCTGCGTGCCAAGCAGGTGCTATACCACTGAGCCACAGCCCCTCCCCACTTTAAAAACATTTTTATTGTTGTCAGCTCACAGCCAACTAATGGTGACTCACATAGAAGCTGCCTTATACAGAGTCAGACCATTGGTCCATTGAAGTAGGTATTGTCTACTCAGACTGGAAGCGGCTCTCCGGGGTCTCAGGCAGAGGTCTTTCACATCACCTGCTGCCTGCCTGGTTCTTTTAACTGGAGATGTCAGGAGCTAAACCTGGGACCTTCTGCATGCCAAGCAGATAACAATAAAAAGGAAATGCTCTACCTCTGAGCCACAGACCCTCCCCAGTAAATAAAGGATTTCCCTACTCTTGAGTTTTGTTGCAATGATTCCTCTTAAATGCACTGGGTTTTGTTTTGTTTTTAACAAGAAAACCATGCGAGAAATTTGAAGAAAAACTGGGAGAACAACAGCCAGAGAATGATACTGCAAGTAAAGGGATGGGAAAAGCAGATGGAATTAAGATGTGGAGCAGAAAGTAACAAGGAAACATTTCTTGCCCCAAAAATCATGTTTGTGATCTCAATTCCAAATAGAAGGCAGTGTTGGAGCATTCATCTTCTGGTACAACTGCCTCTGGATTTTGTTGGCTTTGTCACTGCCTGCTGTGATACAGCATATTGTCCCATCACTTCTACTGACAGTAAACCTCTGAATCTCACTCCTAGGAGGCAACATTGGAGAGAAGATCTAGGCCTTTGTGCTCGGCTTGTTGGCAACCCAGAGTAGCTGAGGGAGGATGTGGTCTAGGGTCAGTGGTCTGATCCATTAGGACTCCTTTTATAGGCTTGCCAATCCCGAGGTCCCAGCGGGGGTTCTCCCACTTTCCCAGGCTCCTTCCCGCTCCCAGTCAGCTGACCAATGGGGAAAGCCCCGCCCCCACAGCCATCATGTGCCTTTCCACCTCCAGAGGCTTCAGACTCCGTTTGGAAAGGCTTCCTCTTGGGATGTCTGTGTCTTTAAGGCTGAATGGGGGTGGGGGGAGCAGGCAGAAGAACATGGCTGCTCCCAGTGGCTGTGAAGGCAGCCCAGACCCTCTGTTGGTTGCACAATCTTTTCAGAGGTTGTTTGCATAGGAAAGGTAAAGGTAAATTGAACCTTTGGCTGCTCTGTGTTACTTTGAAGAAGTGGGAAGTTCAGCATCTTGTGAGTAGAGATGCCAATCCCCCACTTCAGAGTCATCAGAAACGGGGAGGTGGGGGGAGGGAAATGTCTGCTGGGCACTTCATTATACCCTTATAGGGTATAATGGAGAATTGATCTGGGGGTATCTGGGGCTCTGAAGGGGCTGTTTTTTTAGGTAGAGGCACCAAATTTTCAGCATAGCATCTAATGACTCTCCTCAAAATTCTCTCCAAGTTTCAAAAAGGTTGGACTAGGGGTCCAATTTTATGAGCCCCGAAAGATGGTGCCCCTATCCTTCATTATTTCTAATGTAGGGAAGGCATTTAAAAGGTGTGCAGTTCCTTTAAATGTGATGGCCAGAACTCCCTTTGGAGTTCAATTGTGCTTGTCACAACTTTGCTTATGGCTCCACCCCCAAAGTATTCTGGTTTCACCCCCAAAGTATCCTGGCTTCACCCCCAAAGTCCCCAGATATTTCTTGAATTGGACTCGGCAACCCTATCCTCTTATCGTCTTATGTTCTCATTCACAAAATCATCCCCAATTTCATTTGTGAAATGGTGCAGGCTGCACAGAACTCAGCTCTATTTAATCACCTTTTATTCAGGAACTTGACACCATACACACAGGTTTCCCTTCACAATTTCATCCTTGAAACAACCCAGTGAGCCACCCAGCAGTCTTCATTGTGAAAGGGTGCCCCGAATCTATCCACTACACCAAACTGACCATTACCTATAACAAGGGTGGCCAAACTGCAACTCAGGAGCCACATGTGGCTGTTTCACACATATTGTGTGGATCCTGAAGCCCCACTGCCCCATTGGTTGGCTTGGGTATTTTTCTTTTAAAATCACATCTCCAAGGTAAGCCAACCAGCAGCTTGGAATGCCTTTAAAGTTAAAGTTGCTTTCTTACCTCCTCTCCCTCTATTCCCCTCTCCATCTATTTTCCTTCCTTCCTTCTGCCTGCCTTGTGGCTCTCAAACATCTGATGTTTATTATATGTGACTCTTACATTAAGCAAGTTTGACCACCCCTGACCTATAATATAATTAATAACTGTGTATCATCAAGTTGAAAATGACTCATGGCAACCCCTTATGGGTTTTTTAAGGGAAGAGATGAACAGAGGTGGTTTGCCATTGCCTGCTGCCCCTGTGTAGCAACTAAGGTTGCCAGCTCCCAGTGGGGATTCCCCCACTCTTGGGGACTTCAATCCACCCCACCCCAGGGACATCGCACAGGTATGCTTTGGTCTCCTTTTTTTAGGGCAAAAATCCCATAGAGGTTTCCTCAAATACCAGAGCATCTCAGTGCTACATCCCCAGTGCAATGGCATTACTTCCAGGTGATGTCATTGCACCAGGGACATCACACAACACCCCAAATGCTTCCCCTGCTGGATGAGCAAGGGGACCTGGCAACCCTAGTAGCAACTCTGGATTTCCTTGGTGGTCTCCCATGCAAGTACTAACTGTGGCTATCCCTGCTTAGCTTCTGAGATCTAACAAGACTGGGCTAGTTAGTCAGGACTATGTAAGCTGCTCTGTTGCATATACTTACTGTATATCTTCTAGTCAGGGTTTCTAACCTTCTCATGGGGCCTGGAGATTTCCCAGAATTACAATTTATCTCCAGTCTACAGGTATCAGTCCCTCCTACCTAGAGGAAATGGCAGCTTTGACAGTGTGGAAAATGGCTTTTTTGTAGAGAAAGCTCAGCAGGAACTCATTTGCATATTTGGTCACACCCCCTGACACCAAACCAGTCGTGTCAGACGATGGAAATTCAAAGTAAGCAGGCTTCCATTGGTTACAATGTTAAGACAATGTTAAGATTTTGATAATCCAAAGGTTCTGAACAGGGATTCATTGGAACTGATGCCCTCCCTTAGAGCATAGACATTTTAACTAGGAGTACATCAAAGGCTTTTCTAAACAAGACTACATTCCCACAGTATGGTGATACATTTCACAATTTAGGTTCTTCTTATCTCGCTGTGGTTCCCGTTCTCACAGGAATAGCTGCTAGCTGCCCCTGAGGCATTTTATCTTCAAAGGATTGTTGCATTTGTTAGTACCAAGGACAGGAACTCACAGCAGGGTTAATAACAACTTCACTTTACTTTGATATGCAGGGTTTCTACATTGGGGTTAGTAGCAGATGTTACAAAATGGAGTAGGTTAGGTCAAGCAGCTCCCAGCTACTTAAACATAGCATCATATTATACTAAAGCATTACATCATAACAGTAGAGCTTTCCAGTGTCTGACAAGTCGGAACTGTGTTCCTGTGCATTCCTGCTCAAAAAAAGCGCAGGTGGAAAATATGGCATCACATCTCCACTGAACTTCCTCTGTCCAATCTCTACCCTCCCCAGGCATCTACCTCCCCAAATCTCCAAGAGTTTCTCAAGCTGGAGTTGACAATAGGTTTACCTGGCCTCCTGCTTTGAAGCAAGCCATCCCACTGATCAATGCTGTTATGAGGGAAAAAACTAAAAGAATAAAAAAACAACCCTCCCACCTCTGTGCTGGCATATCAGTTCTGGGTACAAACTGGAAATGACAATAGGCAGCTCTAGGAATACCCAGAAACTCTATGGTAAAACCTATAGTAAAATTCTTAGAGCTACCTATTGTCACTTCAGTTTGTACTCAGAAGTGATGTAGTGATGCTGGTGATGTCACGTGTCCCCCAGGGCCCTGCCCCCAACCTTTCCACTAGCTTGGCAAACCCACTTTGATCACTGAATCCTGTTGTGGGAAATGGGATTTTAGGGTTAAGACTTATTTTAATTTAAACATTGATTATTGGAAGGTTTCTTACTAATGTTCTCTGGAGGAAAGCAACAGGGGTAGCCATAACCTAAGAAACCTCATTCTAAAGACATCTACATTCCAGATCTTCTCAGTGCAATAAAACAACCTTCAAAAAGAAGCAGAAAGTGTATCTGTAGTTTATCTGGATGTGGCTTTCATTTTTCTTCATCACAGCAAAAGATTTGGTCAAGAGCAGTGAATCAAAGGCTGCAGGAGCTGGAGTTTTACAGTCTCATCTCCTGACTGCCCCATGGTGGCATGCAAGATGGGGATTTGTAGCTTCTCTGTCAGTAGTTATAATCTACCTGGATATTGCAGTGGCTCCCTTAATAACACATAAATTGTCCATCAGAGAGGAATGATTGATTCGATGCACCAGCAAATGGAGGCAATAGTGGCTTGAAGCGAATAGCTCTTGAAGGAGGTTTCCTGTTCAAAGTGTTTCCTGGAGAGTTTCAGGCTGGGAGTGGGAATTAGTTAAGCATCACAATGGGTGGTTGTATCATGGTCTTATCTTCTTGTCCCTGTGTCTCCATCACATTTTCATTTGTCTATAAGGGAACAGGCTATGTTCAAGGATTGTGTGTTCCAAGAAAGAGTAATTAATCAAAAGTTGCACTTTGCCACAGGTTTGGACTTATGGTCCCATTCATGGCATCAATTTAGGGGTCCCATTTCCTCAGTGAAGAATCCTCTGCTCCCCACTCATATTGCCCATTACCACTCTAAAAACAACAACAAGAAGAAGACAATGTCACTATGCCACTTGCATGGAAAACCTGGAAGTGACATAGGGTAACTCTAGAAAATGCTGGTTTTACCGTAGACTGCCCACCAATTCCTAGAGCTACCCTATGTCACTTCCAGTTTTTTACTGAAACTGATAGATGAATTAATGGTTGCCAACGTAACCCCACCTGCAACCCTCCTGCAGGTTGCTAGACACTGCCTGTCAACTTTACATCAAGTGCATAATGGAGTCTGTGCAAGCACCTGACAATCTATGATACTTTGTTAGGGCTAAGCCTGGTCTCTGGAAATATAGGAACATAATCTTATTAATGACTTTTTAAATTGGAGCCCACTCAAATCACACAACATATTGAGCAATCTTTCAAGTTCTGTAGAATTCTTCATCAGGCAGATGTTACAAAAAATGTTAAAAATGAAGGAGCAAACAACCAAATTCCCAGATCTATATTTTAAAACCTTGTCTTGCCAGCCTTACGCTGGATGCTGGCAGGCTCATAGTTTGGTTACTGTAGGTGTTAGATTTAAACACTTGCATGCCAACCTCCAGGTGGGTCCCAGAGATGTCCTGGAATTACAACTGGTCACCAGAGGATAGAGATCAGTTGCTGCCCTGGAGAAAATGGTTGATTTGGAGAGTGGATTTAATGGGATGAGGAACTGCACAAAACCTTGTGCAAGCAGAACTGTACTAAGTGCATTTACGCTTCTGTTTCCCATGGCCATCTCTTTCATAAGCTGCTCATGAGGGTCAATACTTTCCCTTCAAACATGTTCCTTTCTCTTTAAAAAAGGCCAGCAAAAACTAAGCAAAATGATGGCTTCCCCCTTTTTTTCTTTCTCTTCATCTTCTTTTATTGGGGAGGGGGAGCATGGAGTGGAAGTTAATAAACTTGGCTACCTTTTATCGCACAGCTCCAAACGGAGATTGCAGATCCTTCTGCTTGTAAAACCAAATCAAGAAATATTATTACCACAGGCAAGTGAGTTATTTAGAGCTCTAATTCAATTAACTTCTCTCTCACTTACCAGGTGGAAGGTGTAAAAATACTTTCTCTTGGCATTAACAAGACAACTGAAAATGGAACTTTACAAGAGCAATTTGGACAAGAAAGAGAGCTGAGAATTCTGCAGGGGTTTTTGCATTGTACTCTTCCAGAATGCAAGGGTTAAAAACCATATTGCCTAGAATGTAGGTTTGGTGGAGTTTGCATGTGCTGCTTAAAGCCGTTTTAGCTCTTCTCTCACTGTAGCTGTAATGATGGGGAAAACAGAAAAGAAGTTCTAAACCAACTTATACCAGGTTTCTGACATAGGAGGCAGAGTTTAAAATCATGTCACAGCCTCCCAGCACACATGATTTCATCGTTGTGGCTCAAGGACATATTATGGTTTATTTAAAATATTTTTTTGCTTCTGCAAATTTAACTACTGAGATTGCTTTGTCAAGGAGAAGATCATGGAGACTTTAACCTTCCTTCATGGCCATTTTCCCCTGGAAAAGCCACCTCTACTCTGTTTATATGAACACTGGCAAAAAATACAGCTACTTCTAACTTCCCACTAAAAAGGTAAAGGTAGTTCCCTGTGCAAGCACCAAGTCATTACCAACCCATTGGGTGACATCACATCATGACATTTTCTTGGCAGACTTTTTTACAGGATGATTTGCCATTGCCTTCCCCAGTCATCTACACTTCCCCCCCCAGCAAGCTGGGGACTCATTTTACCGACCATGGAAGGATGGAAAGCTGAGTCAACCTTGAGCCGGCTTCCTGAACAAAGCTTCCCCCGAGATCGAACTCAGGTCATGAGCAGAACTTGGACTGCAGTACTGCAGCTTTACCACTCTGCACCACAGGGACCAGGGATGACTTCATCCAGTAAGAAACGGAGAAGAAAGAGGTTAAAGTTTTCTCTCTGTGCAAGGTTCTCCTTCATAAAGCAATCCTGGTGGCCAAAATTTTAAGGGAAAAACATTTATTTTAAATAAGGAAGAAATTATAACACATATCAGCCTCCATGATCCTTGAGCCAGTTCTGGGTCAACCGTGAAGACTGTCAGAGGTACACATGCCATCTCCCTGCTGATAATTTAATTCCCATACCCTGATTCAGATTGGGCCCACATTCATGGGGGAAAGGATCTTATACCTCCCTCTCTCCCATTTAGGATTACCAAATCCAGGTTGGGAAATTCTTGGAGATTTGAGGGTGGGGTTTGGGGAGAGAAGCACCCTCAGCAGGGTATAATGCCGTACAGTCCATTCTCCAAAGCAGCCATTTTCTCTGTTGGCACTGATCAGGAAATTAGATGTCATTATAGGAGATCTCTAGGTGCCAGGTGGAGTTGGCAAACCCTGCTTCTCCAGCATCATTTTTGTAACCTGAGCTGGCCCCCAGGGATACCTCTGTGTACCCTATCAGTACACATGACTCCCCCAATGGGGTAAATAGCCATTTCTGGTGGGAAAAACAGGTGGGGAGGCATCAACCCCTTCTCTCTGTGCATTATAATCTTGATCCAAGCTGGACTCCATGCACCTGGAAATTGGCTTCCCAAACGGGCCGCTCTCACAAGGGCATGTCTGATCATGCAGACTCAAAGAATACCAGGGGAAAACATACAATGGACTTAAGTACTATAGAGTTAAACCCAGGCCTCAGATTCAGCAGGAGCTCACAGGAGCACAGCTCCTGAACCTTTCTGAGGGTTCCCCCTCCTCCTCCCCACCTTGTCCATTGAATAGTAGGTGCAGCTGCATAACAATCCCTGGATGAGTTCCACCACCTATTTTTCTACAAAATGACCCCTGGTTAAACCTACACTCTTCATAACTGAATCCTCTGATGGGCCAAAGTAACAAAAGATCTATCCCCTTGATTCTTTCTCCTCACTGAAGAATCCTGGGCACACACTGTGAGGTAGGAATGAGGTTACATCTGGGAGATTTCATGTCAGACCCTGTCATCCAGCCATCAACCTTGGGCCTGATTCCAGTGACTGGCTTTGGGCTTGGCCTCTGTGGTTGAGCCTCATCAGCATGCTCCCTGCCATGAGTGTACTGCAGTGACAAAAATCCTGACTTGTACCAAGTGGATCTGGAAATTTGTTCTCCTCTGCCGTGAACATACTGGATAGGCATAAGCAAGCCTCAACCTCTGGCTTTAGCTCCCCATCTGCATTGTGGGGATACTGACCTACTTTGCAAGATGATTGTAATGACAGGGGAGAGAGAGAGAGCACGCAATGCATACTGCTTGGTTCTGTAGGAGTTTGAACTCTCAGCTGGGTTGGAAAATGCTGCAGCTACAGGAACTGTTTGATATTCAGCTCTGATGCTAACCTGGATTATACAAAGGAAACAACACCGGTTTACAAAAGGACTTGCTTTCGCTTTTTCAGTGAATGCTGCCTCCCTCCCCACCCCCCCCTCCAATTATGCATGCATGTCTTTTTGGTAGCCAGCATATTTTGCATAATGTGTATTTTGTAGCAATTGTTTCCTTTTTGGACTGGAATATGTTGAATGTTGTCTGCGTGGCGCCCGACAGGGTCACACCAATAGAATGGTCTGAACCGCCAAGGAAGAAACAAAGAAAGAAGCCTTGTTGCTTAAGTACCTCTAATCTTGCCTTCCATGTTCCCTATTAACCATGGGGGAGAAAATGTATTCCTGGGGAACTATTGGTCTTCCACTGAATTCAGCATATATTTTGTTGTTTGTCTCCATTTAGTAAATGTTTGGGGACAATGAATTCCAAGCAAGAAAGGCTTATATTTTAACTGTGCAATCCATTATGAGGACAGCATTTCCCCCCCTCCCAGTCGTCAAATGCAAATTGTTTGCTATGACTTTGTTATCCCCAAAAAAGGTTTGCATAAGAGAAATGCTGGCAAAATCCCTGTGCTCTGAATTGTAAAACATGAAGCAAACACTTGGGTGCAGTTTGCCCATTGAGGTTTAATACTGAATCCTGGTTGAATAGGGAAGGTGGAGTCCAGAAAATCACTGGTGGAGCCTGTTCGGAGAATAAAGATGGAGTCTACAGTAGAAAAGTGGGGGTATAAATGAAATAAATAAACAGATAGCTAAATCAATTGTGGAGACAGGGCAGAAGCTTTTAAATTCACAGCCTGAAGTTTATTTTCCTGACCCTTGGAGAGGGGCTGTGTCTCAGAACATCTGCTTGGCATGCAGAATATCCCTGTGTCCAGTAAAAGGATCAGGAAGTAGGTGATATAGAGCCCCGTGGCGCAGCTGCAGTACTGCAGTCAAACTCTCTGCTCACAACCTGAGTTCGATTCTAGCAGAAGCTGGGTTCAGGTAGCCAGCTCCAGGTTGACTCAGCCTTCCATCCTTCCGAGGTCGGTAAAATGAGTACCCAGCTTGCTGGGCGGAAAGTGTAGATGACTGAGGAAGGCAGTGGCAAACCACCCCGTCAAAAGTCTGCTGTGAAAATGTTGTGAAAGCAACATCACCCCAGAGTCGGAAATGACTGGTGCTTGCACAGGGGACCACCTTTGCCTTTAGTAAGTAATATGAGAGAAATCCTGTGGCCCTAGAGAGCCACAACCAGTCTGAGGAGACAAAACTGACCATGAGGGGGACAAATGATCAGATTTAGTATAAAGTGGCTTCAGGGGTGACCTCAGTACTGGATATATCATAGCTAAACTCATCAGCAAAGAACAAATGGTCTGGAGCCAGAGGTTTTAAAAGTGAAGGACCAAACTATGTCAAAATTCAGAGCTAGAGATCAACAAAGAGCTATTTGCATAACTGAAAATGTACAACCTAGTCATTTCACATGTCGCTTAATAATCCAGGAAGTGTTTGCAGCCCAAACACTGGTTGTTGTAAACCCTTTATTTATCTATGAAAATAACTTATAAAAAAACACAGGAACACTGCACGTGATTGTTTCTCTGCCCTAGCATGAACCTGTGCATGGTTTGCATTTGGATTCCTGGCAGATGTTCACCTCTCTATTTTCCCTTTCTGTAAAGCATCTCTAAGAAGTCCTTTAGTGCCATTAAACTCTTTGCCTGTCATCCTCTTGACACACTGGTGATTCTGCCATTCTCGTCTACCCATCCAATCCACTTTAACCTAAATGTTTGATTCCCCCCTCCCCCTTTTAATGGCAGTGTTTGCTTCCATACTGAGCCATGTTTGGCTGCCAAGCAGGAGTTCTCAACATGATGTTCATGGGTGCCATGATACCCATTGACACATTTTCTGTTGCCCACCAAGACTGAGGGTGGGGCCAGGTAGAGCTTTTGCCCAGCAGAACTTCTGACTGGCCACTGGGGGTGTGATTGGCTGTATTGATTTTTTAAAAGTTGCTTCAGCACCATCTCCCATCACAGCATGAAGATCTCCACTGAGTTGCTATGTGTGTATGCAAAAAAATATTTTAAATGATGTGTTAATTTTAAAAGACACCAGTTAAACAGAGCTTCTGCCTGAAGTGTTGAAGAGTTACTATTAGAGCTATGCATGTTCCCAATCCCTGACATTTTGTGGTTGGTTCCACCTCTTGGGGCAGCCATTTTGCTGTTGGTTCCACCTTCAGTGGCAGCCATTTTGTGCTTGTGCCCATCATCCTGGCAGAATTCCAAAGGTGTTCACAGGCTCAAAAAGGGTGAGGGCCCTTGCTCTAGAGTCAACATGTTGCAGACTCTCAGTTTGGAGAATGATGACCTTGCTGAAGCTCAGTAGATAGAGCTGTGCTCAGTTCCTGAATGGGAGACCTCCTCAGGTCCTGGTCTCTGATTAATGCACCCCAACAACTGTTTGGGTTGGCATTAGGGCTGGCAACCCATGGGGACAGGCAAAACTAGTTTTATGCAATGCCTCGATGTTACTTGAGGGCAAGTACCCAGAAGTAGTGTCACTGTGTTATGCAACTCCTTCCCCCCTCCCTTTTTGCTCCTGCTGCTCCTTTTTGCTCAAACAGTGGTGTGAGCCAGAGGCCAGCAATGCAAGATTACCCTAGTTGTAATCAGGCCCATAATCAGAAATTTTATAGTGAGGAGGCACAAGTAGAGTTGCCAGCACTGTCTCAGTAAACAGAGGGAGATTTTGAGGGCAGTACCTGGAGAGGGTGGAATTTTGGGAGAATGTGATGCCTCTTCCAGGTGATGCTCTAGGAATTTCCATTAATTTCTGTGTTTAAAGATGATAGAGATGGGGAATTCCTAGAGCATCACAATGGAACCAGTTTTAATTCTCCTACACCTCAATTTCTCAAGGATGGGGACTGGGATTGAAGGCAGGGGTTTACCAACTATGGCAGACATGACTATAGTGAGGGAAGAGTTGTACTAAATTTTAACTGGGGATGTTTTAATGGCTATTGTAGGCCACCTCGACCCAAGAGGAAAGATAGGATACAGTGTTTTAATTAATAACAGCTCCCCACAACTGAACGAGACCACAAGTGTGTGTGTGCTGTGTGTGTGTCTTTGGGGGCTGGATTTGGGCCCCCAGCTTTTCTAACTTAAAATCTTTGCTTGAAATCCTTTTGGAACATTAATCCTCATTAGATCTCCCTTAGACCCACTTCTTGGACATCTGAAATGTTGTAATCCCAGATTTCCTTGAGAAAATCGAATATTGCAAGCACCTGGTAATTCTGAAATATCATCATACATTGCTTAGAAAAAAATCCTTAACAGTTTTAATTTCATACATTCTTGTAAAATGAGAGACATTGGACTGGAAGGTCCATTCAGACTGGTTACATGGCTGCTGTTGTGCTCCAAGTAAAAAATCTGAATTATTCTAGAATCTTATAGAACACTTCAGGACAAGGCTTTTTGTGTCAGGGAAAAGCACCACCATCAGGGGAATAGGACTGCAGGATCCAATCCCCAACATTTTGCCCCTTTGTTTGTAAAAAACTGTTTCTTTCAAGGCAAGATTTTACCTTTCGGTCATTTCCCCTTATAAATCTCTCCACAGCATCCAAAGACCCTGTAAGTCCTACAGGTTCTTTGGATGAGGTTTTGTCAGAAGAGCTTGGGGAGGCAAAAATTCCCCATAATGCATGTGCGGTTGTGCCTCTAACAGAGCATTTTGGATGGCTGTGGGGCAGTTGTCAAATTGCCCGTCATGGAAAACTTTTGTTCTCCCTTGAGAAGACAGAAAGTTGCCTTGCTTCTGAAGTTCTCCCATTCTCCACCACCTGAAAACCAAGTGGCCTCATTATTAGTATCTTCATCTGCTGAACTGGAGCTGGCTTGTCAGCATAATGCAGATGGGTAATTGAAGTCCTGGGTTCCTGTAGCAGAAAGCAGTCGCTCCTCATTAAAATGGTATTATCCAAATTTCGGTGGGTTTTCTGCCTCCTGCATGTTGAAAGGGTGAAGAAATAAAAATGAAGGCATGGGAGATCATTGCCTGCATTCCAAGGGGTGAATAACCCCCCCCCCCCCGCCCCCGGATCTATAAATAAAACATCAAAGTGATGTGGTATGCCTTTACAGTTTTCTTCAACTGTTTTCATATGCAAATAAATTCATGGACCATAAATTGATCACTGGCTACTAATCATAACAGAGAAACAGAGCTATCACATTCAGGGGGAGCATTCCTCTAAATATCAGAGACGTAGGCAACCAATAGGGAAGACCTGTTGGTTTCATGTTGCGCTTGTGGGCTTCTGAGAACTGTCTGGATGAATACTACTCAGAATTGGTTGCCTGTACTTGATGGGCTTCATAAAAGGGGGTTCATAAAAGGGTTCGCCCAAGTAATGCTACCACTAACTGACTTGCTAAAGACGAAGGGGAAGGGGGCGGACGCAAAGAAGCCCGGGGCGAGCTTGCACTGGACACCTCAATGCCAAGCGGCGTTCGAGAAACTAAAAAGATTGTTCACCTGCGAGCCAGTGCTAGCCCACCCCAACGAACTAAAGCCCTTCGTGGTGCAATGCGATGCCTCCGATGTGGCCATCGGAGCCATATTAATGCAGAAAGATGAGGAAGGGAGGCTCTGGCCGTGCGCGTATGTGTCCCGAAAGTTTTCAAACGAGCAAAGGAACTTGTCGGTGTGGGACAAGGAGGCTTTTGCAGTCACGTACGCCCTGAAAACCTGGCGCTCGTGGTTAGAAGGGGGCCCGAGTACCCTTTGAAATTTGGACCAACCACAAAAATCTAGAGGCCCTGACGGGCTGACAAAAACTAACGGCCAAGCAAATCCGGTGGGCGGGATTCTTCGCAAAATTTGACTTTGTGCTCAAGCACATCCCGGGGTCAAAAAACTTCTTGGCTGACGCTCTCTCCCGCAACATGAGAGCCAGCGAGAAGAGGTCATTAATTCCCTCATCCCACCTTCCGCAGTGGCTGGGGGGGGTCACAACCTGATCGGGGAGGAAAACCGGGACAGTGGAGCCACGGGGGGGGGGGGGTGACAAGCTGAAGGAAGAGGCCGAGAAAGAAGGAGGGGAGAAGCTGGAAGGTGTGGAAAAGGGAGAGGGGGGACTCTGGTATTACGATAGGAAGTTCTATGTTCCCAAAACCCTCCGGCGAGAAATATTGCAACACTGCCACTGCAGTAAAATAGCAGGGCACTTCGGCTATGTGAAAACTTTACACTTGGTGAGCAGGCAGTTCTGGTGGCCCCAAATGAAAAAAGACATCTCAGAGTTTGTAAGTTCATGTCCAATCTGCATCATGGCTAAGAAAAGGGGGGGGGGGGACCGCCAGGACTCCTCCAACCGCTGCCCACCGCCTCCCGACCGTGGGCAGTGGTTTCAATGGATTTTATCATGGAGCTTCCCCCCTTGCAAGGGAAAACAGTCATACTAGTAGTGGTGGACACCTTTTCAAAACAGGCGCATTTCATTCCCTGTAAACAACTCCCCACAGCTAAGAAACTAGCGTATTTATTCTTCCACCACGTGGTCCGGCTCCACTCGTTCCCCGAGAAGGTCATTAGCGACCGTGGGCCGCAGTTCGTTGCCAACTTCTGGTGGGAGTTCTGCAAACTAGCAGGAATAGAGCAGGGACTAAGTTCAGCATATCACCCGCAGACGGACGGACAGACAGAGAGGGTGAACGGGCTTCTCGAGCAGTACTTAAGGTGCTACATCAATTACCAACAATCGAATTGGGTTGAGCTGCTGCCTTTTGCTGAGTATGGTTACAACAATAGTCTGCACAGCTCCACCAAAGCATCACCATTTCAGATCGTCAATGGTTATGAAGGCAAGCCTTTCCCCTCCCTGCCAAACACAGGGGAAACAGCGCCACCTGGCTCTTGCCAACAGTGGTGGGAAGGAGTCAGGAAAGGGTGGAAAGTAATTCAGGAGAACCTCGAGGAGCAAAAAAGACTTACAAAGACTATTTTGATAAAAAGCACTCTCCACAATGGGAGTTCAAAGAGGGAGAGAGTGTGTTTCTATCAACTAAGAACCTTCCCTTACCACAATCCTGTAGGAAGTTGGCTTATAAATTCTTAGGGCCGTTCAAAATAAAGAGGGTGATTAATAAGGTCACAGTGGAACTAGAGTTACCAAAGATGTTTAGTAAGATCCACTCTGTTTTTCATTGCAGTCTTCTTCACAAGGATCCTGGAGCCACATCTTGGCACTCCCACCCTCCAGAGCCACCTCCTATTCAAGTGAACGGCCAGAGCCACCATGAGGTGCAAGAGATACTGGACTCCAGGGTCCAAAGGGGGGTTTTGTACTATCTGGTTCGCTGGAAGTACTTCCCTAATAGCTGTGATAAGTGGGTAAAGTCAACAGACCTACGAGCCCCACAACTGCTAAAGAAGTTTTACCTACTGCACCCAGACAAACCCTGAGCAAGAGCTTAGGGGGGCAGTATGTCAGACGTTGTAATTCAGTCTTAATGCTATAGTAGAAAATGCTTGCTTGACATGACTAACCCCATTTTGTAAACTGTTATATTCTGTGCTTTTTACTAACCCTGGGAACAGAGATATGCATTTTACCCAAAGCAATCGCTGACCGCAAGGGGAGGAATTTCTCACTTAGTACAAAGAACATCTGGGGCCTTTGAAGTTGGCAGGCCCCAAGGTAACCAGCAGGGTTCCTTCTCTGGGAAGGAGATAAGGGGACATGGGAAGCGTCGACTGTCTCTGAGAGTATGAGAATTGTTTTATTGTTATGCATATCTATAAAGTACAAAACCCCAAGGCTTAACCTTGGAGAGCATCAAACTCAATCTGCTTCTATATCAGACCGCTTGTTCTCAAATAAATGGATTAATTTTGCAACAAAATGATTTGTTCTTGTTTGAAGTTTAACGTCTGACACTTTGGAGAGAAAGTGACACGGTATAGCCCAATCTTGTCAGATCTCAAAAGCTAAGCAACCTCAGTACTTGGATGGGAGAACTGCAGGGAGACTGCAGAGGAAGGCAATTTCATACCACCTCTGCTTCTCACTTGCCTTGAAAGCCCCCTGCTGGAATGTCAATACTTGATAGACTTCAGTTCTTATGAAGCGGGGGCTCTTCTTACATATATTTGCATGTTGTTTTCCTTTTCACATGTCTCCCACCCGCCCTTGTTTTTAAAAAGGAAAATAAATTAGAGTCCTTGTTTTTAGGAGGGGAAAAGGAATTAGAAAAAGGTAAGGATTTTTTCCCCATCATCAGACTAACTAGGGGATGGCCATGCTCCTGATCAACTTAGAGTGGTTGCCCTATGCAGAATTTTAAAAGATCCATATAATAGAAGTGACACTATGAAGATTCTACTGAGGCAAGAGGCAAAATACATTTATAAATTTGATACAGTAGAACCAAGAGGTCTCAACCAAAGCTTGGAATTAAGTTGCTTTCTGTAGGTCCTGCTCCCACAGAGGTTTCTTTAAGGAAGGAGTGATGGCCAGCACAGGGTTTCTATTTAGGTTTCAGATAGGAGATTAGTGCAAGGATGCTGAGCCTAGGAGTAGAAGGATCATATTTCAATCCAAAGGAAGGCGATAGACGTCTCGACAGCTAGAATATATTTTTTTCCCCTTTTGGAATGTGGTGAGTACATGATGCTAGTCTCTTGGGGAGGGAGACATAAGGGTAGAATGAAAGATTTGTGAGTTTGTTTTGTTGCAGCTTCAGGAATGGGGACATTGCTCTGGGATTTATGCAAGCTGAAGACTAAGGCTACCCGAAACTGGATATTATTACTGATGTCTAAAACTTTAAAGTGTTGTTAAGTATTCTAGTCTTCTGTTACCCTGTGGCTTTTCTTGTATTTTATAACTAGGGGATGTAGCCTTTTACATTTCACAGAATTCATCATCAGGTAATCTTGTGTGTAACTTTTAAAGCCTGCATACTAACTGAACCATAAAGAAAGTTGCGTCTTGTCTTCTTTATCTTTATGCTCTAAAATGACACATGCAGATCTTACTGAGTGCCTTGCCATGGTTCCTGCATCAAGTGGACCGATTCGGGGAAATGTATTAATACGGAGAGGAAAATTTAGTACTAGGCTAGACATACCACTGTGTTTAAAAGGTATTTGGAGATGAGCTCAAAGGAACAAGGCAGCGTTGGTGGCCCCCTTGTCCTGTAGCCATTTCTAGACTAAAAATAACCCCCAACCTTCAGAGAGACTTAGCACCAGCGGCAACCATGATCACTGGTAGATTTCTCCTCCTCAACAAAGACTTCCCTCTTTTCATCTTTTATATTAGATCCGATCCAAGAGCTGACAGAAAGAATAAACATCCCCAAGCTAGACCAGAGATACATCAAACAAAAACTTGCAATATCCGAGCTCCCTGCCACCTGCTCTGATTAAGGGACAAGCCTGCTGACTTGAGCCACACTCTTTATTCTCCCTGAATTCAGATCACTAAGATACCTGGAAGAGTTTACTTTTAGAGAGTAAGACAGTTGGAATTACCCTTCCTCATAGACACCCCCCCCCCCCGTTCCTGTGTGAATGCATAAGATCTTGTGCATCTTGAGTGTTGGGATGACTGAATGATTCCCAGTAAAGACACACAACAGACCCTCCCCTCCAGATTAGAAGAGACACAAGAGAGCCATGAGACTTTCAGAGACCTGGGGCCAAGCTAGATGAGATGCTGACACTGGGTTTGCCACCAGGGTGTGTCTTCATTTTGTAGAGTCCTGGAACACCTTTTAAGAATGTTATGGGGAGTTGGAAATTTGGGGAGTTCCTGCCTGAAAAATGACATGGGGGGGGGGGGGTCTGATTCTAGTTGGTACCACTTGGGTTTGGGGGACAGGAGGGGCTCCTGCCTTTCCTCATGTCATTTTTCCAACTGAAATTCCCCAAATTTCCAAATCTCCACAGCACTCTTAAAAGGTGTTTCAGGACTGTGCAAAATAGAGGTGCATCCCATGGGTGAAACTGAGGACAGCATCTTATCTAGCTGGGTTAATGGAGGCAGTATCCTTCACTAATGGGCCAGAGCCATGAAGCACTCAGACACTAGGGATGTGGTGTGCATAACATATGCAATGGTCACAGTCACTCACGAGTCAAACCTTTGATCTATCCATTGAACAGCTTTGCAGTAGCAATGGTGGCAGAGTTTCATTTTCTTGCCAGGGAGGGGTCATTTCCTTGCTTTGTGGAGGGTTTTATATCTGAGCAGATGAGTGATCAGATGAATGATTGCAAGCATGGTGGCACCTCTGCTGTTTTGCCTCACCTTCGTGGCAGAAAATAATGTGATTATGCCAAATGTGCTTGAATTAAATTTGCCTAAATGATGAGATCACAGAAGGCAAGTGAGAGCACAGGAGAGTGAGGGCAATCCAAATGGTGACCTTCTTTTCTCCAAAGGAGTGCTGAAATTCAGGAGACAATTTGTGTGTGTGTGTGTAAAGGCTGTTTTTATAAAACAGCAGAGGGCTGATTATTTTTTATTTTAAATACAACCTAGCTTTTGTTTCGAATGAGCTGATGTACACTTATGCCTTTTCTGCAACTGCAATCAATAAGGTGGGGAATGCAAAGAGATGAAGGGCGCGGACCACAAGGGACCTCATTAGTTTTTATGACAATAATAATTCACTGTGCAGACCAAGCTCTCTCTCTCTCTCTCTCTTTTTAAAAAAGGAAAGGTTTGTATGAAAGATAATTCTTTCTCTCTTAAAAATCTAGAGACAGAAAAGGTGGTGCTTGGAGGATTATGTGCTAAGCAAGGGCCTTGCTAGTTTTGGAAACAGATATGGAGAGAGGTTTAAAGGAGAAGGAGCAGCTTTACTATGGGTGCAATCACATGAGCAGTTTGACCCGACATAGTCACTCCTTCCCCTGGGTCAAATGAGCACAATCAAATGTAAATATCTGGCTACTGTGCCCCACTTATCCCTACCTTATGTTAAAATGACCCCCATGTGGATTAAATGACCCCATCTGGCAAATTCCAGTGGCTACCTCAGCAAAGTGCTTTTATGGTGGGTTTCCAGTGGTCTGATCACCTTGTTGCACCAGGGAAACACATGCACAGTGTGATAGTTCCATTCCATTTCTGATGCATCCTTTTCCTCCCAACCCCGCTCCAATGTGTGCTTCAGCACCCCCAAAGAATACAGCCAGGAGCATGGGTGCATTTGTCTGCTTCTGCTTGTGCACAGTGGGGCCTAGAAAAAAACATAAACCAACCCAGACACAGGTCCATGGTTGTGGTGCATTAGCAATGTGAATGAGCAACCATGGGCCCCTGGCACTATGATGCCAGCTTAGGGGGTGCTGTCTGATCAACAGAAACTGCCCCAAACTCAGGTGGCTTATTTAAAGCTGAGATACTGCTGTGGCAACCTGCCCATCTGACCTCACCTTTTGTTTATCTTGACAGAAGAAGAGAGTCAAGGCCAGCCTAAAGGGGACCTATTGGGGGGGGGGGGGAGGGTTCTATGACTAGATCCCCTTCTAGCTGTTTTTTTAAAAAAACTGAAAAGCAGTGGATTAGTCAATGTGCTGGTAATGTTTGAGCCTTTCCTTCTACTCTGTTTTCTTGATTAAAATGCTCCTAAACCCCTGTCTTCCCTGCAGGGGACATGATTACATGCTTGTGTTTCCCCTCCCCACCTGCTGGTGGGAAGTGCCATCAAATCATAGCCATCTTATGGCAATCCCATTGGGTTTTCAAGGCAAGAAACAAACAGCAGTGGTTTGCTATTGCTGGTGTCTGCCTTGCAACCCAGGTCTTCTGTGGTGGTCTCCCATCCATGTACTAACCAGGGCAAAACTGCTTAGCTTCCAAGCTCTGACAAGAACAGGTTAGCCGGAGCCATCAAAGTCAGGGCAAGGGCAATTTAGATGGAACAAAATGCAGTTTGTGGGCCATAACATGTGAAGAGGGGTCACTGGTGTGTGTGTGTGGGGGGGGGGAGGTATTTGTGAATTTCCTACATTGTACAAGGGGTTGGACTAGACCCTGAAGGTCCCAACTCTATGAGACTAACTTGATTGAAGAAAATAGAAGGCGATGCGAACAGTTACAGAGAAAGTGCTGGAATGAAAGCATGCATGATTCCTTGTAGGACTCCTCTTCAGTGAGCATGTGCAAAAGTAAATTCTGGCTGTCTCTTTTGAGCATTTCTTGGAAGGCTTGTAGTGATAACAAATGTTGACAACACAGGGCAGCTGTTACGAGGGAAGTGGATGTTCATCTGGGCTGCGAGGAAATTCAAATGGGTTATCAGGACGAGAGGGAAAACCTGCTTCTGTGGAAAATGTATTATGGAGGGAGGAAATAGAATTGAATGTCTTTTTGGAGACATATCACATAGAGACACGGGTGTTGTGGTGTTGGAAGGGCAGGGACAGGAATGAAATCCTTCATGTAGCTTCATAATAAGTCACCTGATCTGGATCTACAGAACACTGTGGCCATGAATAATTTGGAACATAAGAACATAAGAGAAGCCATATTGGATCAGGCCTATCTACACCAGTATCCCATTTCCAATGGCAACCAGCCAGATGCTTCTGGGAAGTTTGCAAAGCAACGGCCCTCCCCTGTTGGTTGGGATCCGGTATTCAGAGAAACACAGAGCTTCCATTAAGCTATCATGGCTAATAGCCATTGATAGACTATCCTCCACCACAAATGTATCTGATCTCTTTTAAAAGCCTTCTAATCTAATGGTTGTCGCCACATTGTGTGGCAATGCATTCCATAAGTTAATCATGAGGAAATGCTTCTTTTCTTTTTCCTTTCCCCCTGCCCTGTCTCAAACCAATCAATTTCTCCCTGGTAAACAACTTTTGCAGGCGTTTCAAAAGCCTGTTTGTTTGACTAGAGAGACAAGGGACAAAGCATATGACTATGTATCTTGAAGGGAAAACTGATTCTTTTAGTTCCCTTCAAGGACCACACTAGATATTCTACTGTGTAAGTACAGCTGCCACTGAAAACAGCAGTCAAGTTTACCAGAACATAACCATCCCTCTCCAACTTCCCCATTCCCTTCACATATCAGTGGTTACTGCTTGGCAAGGTGTGGAAACATAGAAGACTGTAATAGCCATATAATACTAGATAAAGCAGAAGATAAAGAGCCATGTGGCGCAGTGGTAAAGCTGCAGTACTGCAGGTGGAGCCCTCTGTTCACGATCTGAGTTCGATCCCAGTGGAAGCTGGTTCAGGTAGCCGACTCCAGGTTGACTCAGCCTTCCATCCTTCCGAGGTCGGTAAAATGAGTCCCCAGCTTAGAGACTTCTGGTATGATGGCGTGGTGAGGCAGAGTGTGTTCGCTGAGCTCCGGTGAGCGCTCTGTTTAGCTAGTTCCAGAGGGGGTCCTCTTCGAGAGGATACCTCTTAAAGAAGTGCCAGGGGACACTTCACAGTCTGGGGAGTCGGCTTGGGAGACTGGAGGGGAGGCGGAGGCTTTCCCTTCTGATTCCTGCCTTCCCCCTGTCCGGAGCTAGCTAACGCTTCGGTGTTTTAACTAGGTTGCCGGAGAAGAGCTGGTAGGGGCAAAGCAAATCCTCAATTTTGTATTTGTTGTCTGTTCCTGTACCTGGATGTGGTGGACGTGGTGGGTGAAAAGGAATAAAGAAAGCAGAAGAGAACGTAATATGTAAGAAAAGTGGAAGTGATGGTGACGGAGAGAATGGCAGTGGTGGAGATTACTTTCGCTTTGAAGCAACTGAAGTGAGGTGAGAAACGAGCTGCTGAGAGAGACTGTGATTGGGATGGCTGTCGAGGGGAAAGAAGGGTCTGTTTTATTTTGAAATAAGGAAGGAAAAGAGTGGAAACAGACCTGCTGGAAAGTTGGGGGTGTGGAGACGGAGGAGGCGATGGCTACAGCACTAACGGCATTCTGAAGGGTGAGGAGGCAGAGAAAAAGCAAGATAGAAATGGCGCTGGTGGCAGTGATGGGTTGGAATGGACAGTGAGCAAGAAAGTTTAAGCTGGGAATAGCAAGTTGGAGAAGGTCTGTGAAGAGAGATATAGTGTTTAAAGAAGGAACAAAGGATAGTGTGGACATAAAATAGAAGTGAAGATATGGAAGTTGAGAGGCTTTTTTCAGTAACGTTTGTTGGCTCAGAAAAACAGTAAGGACGAGACAAGTAATTAAAAGTGGTTGGTGGCAACTAGCAGGTGAAGAGTGAAGCGAGAAGATAGAAGATAGAAGGAGTAGAAGACTTTCAAGAAGGAAGGTGTGGTTTTTAGCGATACTTTTGTGTTGCGGCCGCCTCTCCCTTGAAGAGTGGTTGAGTACTGAGATGGAGTGGAAACGAGAACAATGAGATTTTGCTGAATAGTGTGGATTAGTATTGGATACAAGTCAAACAGAAGAAAGAAGAACAAAGAAGAAGAACAGAAGGAAGAAGAAAAGGGGACTGAGTTTTAAGTTATACAGTGTTGTAATATTATCATGACTTAAAAACTGTTACCTAATAGGGCTAAAGAGTAATGAATTGTATTTATTATGTGATTAATTGATTGGTTGGAAAATTGATTTGGAATAATTAATTATTGGGTTAAGGTAATTGATTTAGTGGTGCTAGACAAGGGGTGAATTTAATTTTGGAGAATAAACTGTAGTAAATAATGTTGTTATAGAAACCCTTGGACACAGAATCTTGTTATTAGTGATTTACGCAATTTTTAGAAGAAGTAATTATTATTAGGTTTGTTTAATATGGAGGCTAAAATTAAGAAACTTGGTCAGGCTACCCCACCAGGGGGGAGTAAACCAGCTCCCTCACCAATCAGTCAAGATGCCATTGATAAGCTGCAAAATATAATGTTAGAGTTTTTGTTAATTCCATACAAGAGTGTGATAGAGGAAATACAAGACTCTGCTACAACCCCTGTATCTTGGAATGAGGCACTAATTTCTCTGATTCACAAGAAAGGGACAGACCCTTTAGAGATAAAAAATTATCGATCTATCTCGCTCTTAAACGCAGATTATAAAATATTTGCAGCAATTCTGTCAAATAGGCTTTAAAAAGTAATTTCATCTGTAATTCATGAGGATCAAACAAGGTTTGTTCCGGGGAGAAAGATGAGCCAGAATGTAAGATTCCTTTTAAATATATTAGAGTACTATCGGGAGCATCCCGATAAACAATTTGCAGGTATCATGTTAAATGCTGAAAAGGCGTTTGACAACGTTAACTGGAGCTTTATTTTAAAGTCTTTAAAGGCCATTGGATGCGGAGAAAAGTTTAACAAGCTAGTGAAAGTGATTTACACGGGCACTTTACAGATGTGATAGATATTGAACAGGGTACGAGACAAGCTTACCCGTTGCCCCCATTGCTTTTCATTCTAACATTGGAATTTCTGATTAAGAGCATAAGAGACGATGACGAAATTAAAGGTGCCAAAATCTAAGATGAAAAATTTAAAATTCAAGCCTTTGCGGACGATGTATTATTTATAGTAGAAGATTCCATCCATTTAATTGAACATCTAAAGAAGAGACTTGAACAATACAAAGCAATATCTGGTTTTAAAGTAAATGTGCACAAAACTAAATTTCTGGCACAAAACATGATAAGGGAACAAATAGTACACTTGGAAAAGGAAACTTGTTTCAAACATGAGTTGAAAGTTAAGTATTTGGGCATTTATCTGACAAATGATTTGAGAACATTGCAAAAGGACAATTATGACAAAATATTAAAAGAAATCCAAGCAGATCTGATTAACTGGAAAGACTTACAAATTTATCTGTTGGGAAGAGTTGATTCCATTAAAATGAATGTCTTACCCAGAATACTTTTTTTGTTTCAGATGATCCCTATTACATTACCACATACTTTCTTCCAACAGCTTAACAAGATGATGCTTGCATTTATATGGCAAAACAAAAAGCCAAGAATAAAGCTTAAAATCCTGCAAGACAGTAAAATGAGAGGGGGTCTAGCCTTACCTGAATGGCAAATTTACTACAAAGCATGTTGTCTAGTCTGGGCCAAGGATTGGCTTTTATTGGAAAATAAAAGATTGTTATTATTAGAAGATGCAGGTCTAGTTAGAGGCTGGCACTCATATATTTGGTACCAGACCCCTCCTGGTAGTAACATCTTTTTCAGACATGTAATTAGGAAAACAATTTATAGACTGTGGACGGAAATTACAAAAATGTTTTATACTTATGTGCCTTATTGGTTATCCCCTGTAGAAGCTTCTATGCAATCATTTTTTTTTACTGTTGGGATATTAATTATAACTACGGAGTATTATTGGATACTGTTCAAAATCTGAATTTAGATGATAGTATTAAAATAGATTGGTGGACAAAGACGCAAGTTAACTCAAGTTATCAAGCTGACAAGGTAATGGGCTTTTCTAGAAAACCAAATGAATTTGATATGATAATACAAGATAATCAGAAACTTATTTCTAGAATTTATAATTGGTTATTACAGAATAAAATGCAGGATGAGATAATCAAAGAGAGCTGGGTAAAATGGCTGAAAGATTTTGGTTTTAATATTGAGTTGAAGGAATGGGAAAAGAATTGGAAGCAAAATTTAAAGCTAACCAAATCATCGGTATTTAAAGAAAACCTATATAAAATGGTGTATCGATGGTATTTGACTCCAGAAAGATTGGCTAAGATTTATCCAAGCTATTCTAACAAATGCTGGAAATGTGGGAAAATAAAGGGAACCCTTTACCATATTTGGTGGCAGTGCAATCATGCCAAAAAATATTGGACCCAAATCAATATCTGGTGTCAAAAAAATTTTAAAGTAAGGATTCCACATACTCCAGAATTATATTTGTTGAGTGTCATTAAAGAAAATATGCCCAAACTGGAGAAAAAACTCTTGGTGCATATTATTACTGCGGCTAGAATTTTATATGCTAAATATTGGAAGGTCCCCAAAATACCAGATAGGAATGAATTTTTACAAAAGTTATTAGAAGCCGCAGAATTGGATACGTTAACAATGAGATTAAGAGAAGGAAACTTACAAGATTGTAAAAAGACTTGGGACCCACTGTATTCATGGATAAAACGTATGGGAATTGATATGAGGAATCTGAATTTGTGTTATGGAAACACCCCTTAACTCTTGGTGTTGGGGGGGGGGGGTAGGTGGTGGTTATTGTGAATGTTGTATATTTATATTATTGTTGTTTGTGGCTGTATTTGTACATGTATATTGGTTAATAAACTTTGTTGTCATAAAAAAAAATGAGTCCCTAGCTTGCTGGGGGGGGAAGCGTAGATGACTAGGGAAGGCAATGGCAAATCATCCTGTAAAAAGTTGTGAAAGCAACGTCACCCCAGAGTCGAAAACGACTGATGCTTGCACAGGAGACTACCTTTTTAAAACAGAAGAGGGGATAAAGAGCTGGACACGCAGCTTCTGTTTTATTGGTAGCCAAGCATGTTGGTGAACATCTAATTTGACATGTTGGTTTCTACAAGCTTTATTCTCAGGTCTTTTCCTGCTAGGCAAACAGCCAGCTGCAGTGCCCTGCCCATATGTCAGCATACAGACCAGAACTTTTTCTAACCAAAAGGAAGGAAGAAAAACTTCCTGAGAACATAAGGGAGGGAGGGAGGGAGACAAGGGAAAGGATCAACAAAGAAAGAAAATCACAGCAAACAGGAAATATGAAGAAAGGGGGAAATGACAGAGAAAGACAGTATTCATCATTTCCCGTTTCCACCCCTATGTTTTCATCTAGGTAGGAAAACACCTGGGTCTTCATTAAATCCTATGAGCACAAAATGAACTGTCCGTGGTGCTAGATTCTGTAGCACCGCTCTGAGTGGGGAGGCAGAAAGAAAGAGAAACAAAGCAGTTGCTTGAGGTTCCTGCAGCATTTAATATTTATTGCCAAATGGCCATGCCCGCTCCCAGACTCCTGTATTCATGAGGTTTTTGCAACCCCAGTGCCCCCATTAAAGAGTTCAGGTAGCAGGAAAGTCTTGCCTTGTCAATATGCCATCATTCCTTGGAGAAGTCCAGTCAGCATCTTTTAATTAAAGAGCCATCTGGAATAGACAGTGGCCTCCTCCAAGTGCAGAGGCATCCCTGTGCAAAAATAAGACTGCAACACCCTCCACTGCCCAAAAAACCCCTCAGCTAGAGAATCTCGTGCAACAGTAAGGTCCAGACAGCCATGTTTCTGAAATTCCTGTCATGTTGCTGCTATGATAGTTTGAATGTCACAAAGCAAAATGAACAGAGGAGAGAAACATTTCAGAATGTTATTGGAAGGTGTCTCCCCTCCCTCTTCTGTGTGTGTGTGTTTTGCATGCATATGCAGCTGGCACAGAAATAGATGCAAATGTGATGTAATCAATGGCAATATGGTGTAATGGTTCCCCAAACTTTTTGAACTTGCAGGTGTCTTTGGAATTCTGACATGGCACGATGGGTGAAGCCACACAATAGCCACTATAAAATGGCTGCCTCAGGAGGAAATCTCATCTTACCTTCAATTACACAGCTGTGACACTTGTGCTGTGACAAGAGATGCTGCTGAAGAAACATTTATTTTAAAAAAAGTTTCACAGTTACTCATATCTCCACTGGCCATTCAGAAGGCTTGCTGGGAAAAGCTCCACCTGGTCCTGCCCATTTTGGAAACATGCTTGGTGGGCATCAGGGAAATGTTGGCGGGCACCACGTTGGGGACCCTTGGGCTAGAGGACTGGAGAGCTAGCATGGTGTGGTGGGTGGAGTTTTGGATTAGGATCTGGGGGGCTCAGTTTCAAATCCCCACTCTGCCATGAAACATCACTGTGTGACTTTGGGCTAACCCCCCTCACAGGGTGGCCATTATGGGAATAAAATGGAGGAGGGGAAAACAAGTCCCACACGGAGAAAAGGGGGGCATAAATAAAGACAGTAAGTGGGTTGGGGAGGCTTTCAGTGGAGATCCAGGTTTGCTGCCTTAATCTGTTTCATGTCCTGGTAATCATAATTGGTTGTGTTGTGTTGTGTTTTGTGCTATTCCTTTTGATCTGCTTTGAGGGATTATACAGGAAAGCAGGATAAAATTTAAAATAATAATAATAATGTTTAATGTATTTGTTTTGGTTATTAAAGGCTTTCCCTCAAAATTGGAGTCAGTGGTTAACTGCCCGTATCCTCTGTTATTTAAATGCCTTTCCCTGTAGAATTTTAAAATGTTTTAAAGGTGTTTTTTTTTTTTAAAAAATAGATTTATTCTTTAAAAACTTTTATTTGTACATCCCTTCAGGATATTTTTTCAAGAAAAAAATTAAGACAATCATAAATAAAACTAATAATCAAGTGGTTCCTTTCATGAAACTTTATTATTGTACAATATGTGTGCAGATTAAAAGTGCTTCTGCTGATATTTTTGTATGTGTGGTTTGCTCTGACATATTCTACCCCCAGTGTACCTTTAGCCCCCACCCCACACTTACCCCAATTTCTGGCTACAATACTAGCTTGACATATGTAGTGAATATTGATAGCTGGTTCACCTAGAGCAGAGTTCTTCAGCATGGTGCCCATGGATGCCATGACACCCACCAGTTCTTCTGCTGATGCCCACCAAGCTTTTGTGGGCATCAAGTAAAGTGGGCAGAGCCAGCCATTCTAAGGCAGGACTTGTTACTGGCTGTCCTCATTCTAATGAAAGGAGTTTCCACTGGAGGATAAGGAGGACTTGGCTTTTCTTAGTGAGTGTGTTGTTCCATTCCACCTTCAAGATTTCCCAGGAGGTATAAGGAGTGGGATATTCCATTTGGCTCCATCTCCTGAGGCAGCCATGTTGAGGTGATGCTTGCCACCCCCTCTCAAAATTCCAAAATTTATTTCAGCTTATATAAGAAGTCCCCACAGGCTCAGAAAGAACCCACAGGCTCAAAAAGGTTTGGTACTAGAGATGGGCACGAACTGGGAAAACAGTAGTTCATTTTGATTCATGGTTCATTTGGTTACTTGATTTGTTGGTTCATGTTGATTTATGTTTTTTTTTTAATTTCCCAAACCCATTTGTAGTTCATTGGTTTGTTTGGTTCAGGAAGGAGCTATAGCAGACCCTAAGTGGGCTAGAAACATCAAACTTGTGGCAAAGTCTTCAGTGGACTCTCCCCTACTTGGTCTCCAAGTTTGGTGAAAATTGAATTTTGGGAGGCTGAGTAACAGCGCCCCAAATCAGGTGTCCCCAGCAGAGTTGGTTTTGGTAAACTGATAGAAATAAAATGTTAAAACAAAAGCTTATGATTTAATAATAAGGGTGATGCACCCAGTCAAGGAAAATGTATACTGAAAGAATGGCTCAGCAAGTTAGTTTTGAAAGTCAAAAAATAACACAGCCATGCTGGCAAGAGCAAAATAATAACCCCTAACAGAACCACTAAATTTTGAAAAAAGCAGGAGAAAGGAAGGGAACAAACATGAAACTCAGTAGCTGAAGTCTCTGAAAACCACAGAGGCACAAGGAAGTTGGCTTGTTCTCTGAAACTGAAATAAACCAAAGCCCACCAAAATAACGAATTAGGATTCAAAATAAAATTGTAGAAGTAAGACAAGAAACAGAAGGGGGCAGGGTTTCTTTGATACCAACAAGGCACAAACAATTGGGTTCTGTGGATAAGCAAACCCCAGCAATAACAAATAAGTTTGAGGGAGGGGGAACCCACCAAACCCAACACAAACAGCTTCTCCTTGGGGCTAGGGTCCCTTAAACCACAGAGGAGCATCTGGCAACACCTTCCCAGGTGGGATAAGTGTTTAAAATTGTCCCACAATGTGGACTGGAGGACAAAAGGAGTCCCTGAACTCTAGCACACAGCAACAGCCAAATCAACAAGCATACATGACTAACTCATGCAGAAGCTGCTGGCAAAGTGAAAGCAGCTGACAAAGGGTGTGGCAATAAATACTATCTGCTCCAATGAAGCAGAATAGAAGCCCTGTGATGGGCTCTCAGAGCTGCCAATCAAACTATGGGCAACTACTTATGGGTGTTTCTAGGGCTCCCAGACATCCACCTACAGTGTTGCCTAGGAATTGATTGCATCAGTGTCAGGCTGTCTGGAAAAACAACCCAATAATGAACCAAATGAACCGCCTAGGAAAACAGCCAGTTCCTTTTCCAGTTCATGCATGAAACAATGAAATTAACTGGTTTAGAACGAACCACGAATCTGCTATTTTGAGCACAAATCATGATTTGCAGTTCACTTCATAACTATGCCTATTGGGTACCCCTGACGTGGAAAGATAAGCATTGTATGTACAAATCTGCCTTGTACAGAGTCACACTACAGATCCATTTAGTACATCCTGTCTGCCTAGTTATGGATCTCCAAGATCTTGGAAGGAGAAGGATCTTTCCCCTTGCCTCCTTGGCCCAGGTTCGTTTGAACAGTGGATGCTAGGGACTGCCCTTAGGGCCTTCTGCAAAGACAGCACCGGATCTAACAGTCAGCCTCAGGCCTATGCTTTTTTAAAAATATATATATAAGGAGAAAAAGCGCTTTTTGAATTCTTGCTTCTACTTTTTGTATAGAATAAGCCTGAGGAGAGCTGATTTTCAATTGAAGGCACTTTCCTGAAGCCCTGGCTGTGTCATGACAAGCTCATATACATACCCACTGGTCAGAGAAGCTAGAGGCAATTAAGGCAGTGGTGTGCGGAAAGGTCACTTCTGCTGACACTAATTTGCTTTCATCACCTCCAATTACATGGCAATTCATTAGGGGGCTATTAAAGCCCCTGCTTGCTTAGTCCTTTCCTCCAAGAGTCCAAAGGCCTTTGCTCTTCTACACTTAATTAGTGGCATCAATCCACAGGGGAGCAGTGGCTCCTTGTCATTCACTGAGTCAAGGGAAGATGCTTTGGGGGCATTTGGGGAAGTGAGCGAGACAGGCCTAGCAGATGCCCTGGAAGTAATGCCAACAGCAAAGTGAGGGCTGTCTACAGGTGATTCCATTAAAAGTTTAACAAGGAGAGAAAGGAGGTGAACTGCTAGAAGAAAAATGAGGTTTCTAGGGCTGCCAGCCTCCAGGTAGCACATGGAGATCTTCTGCTATTACAATTAATCTCCAGAGGACCAAGATCAGTTTCCCTGGAGAAAATGGCTGCTTTGGAGGGTGGACTCTAGGGCACCATGCCCTGCTGAGGTCCCTTCCCTCCCCAAATCTCATCCTCCCCAGGCTTCAACCCCCAAATCTCCAGGTATTTCCCAAGTCAGAACTGGCAACCCTAGAGGTTTCTGGGACATCTGGTCACATTCTGTATGTGGTTACTCTAGTTACTGGTTACTCTGTGTAACCAGATCTACAGCCCCAGATGTTAACATCCAGGTATTTCCCTTCTGTCTTGCTAGTGGGCAGCCGCTTTTAAAAGGACATTGCAAAATGCTCCTGAGGAATGATAAGTAGCCACAGGTGGCAACTGAAATCAGAAGGTTATCCACTTCCATTTTTAATGTTTGTATTTATATCCTGGTTTGCTTCATGATTGGGGACCCAAAGCAGCTTAAGTCTTCCTCTGCTCCTCCATTTAAGTCTCACAGCATGCATCCAAATGGGTAGACAAACAACCACCAATGACTGAACAATGGCAAAAGACACTCTGGGAACATTTCATTATGAGTAAGATTGTGTATAACACCTCCAATGCATCGATAGATCAATATGAGAAGAAAGTTATTTCAGTATGGTATGTATCCCCTTATAACCTATATGACAGAGAATGACGACATTATTCCAAATAACGCTCAGCACCGAAAGATGATATATTTTTAATTTAGATATATTTGGAGTAATATTGAGTTTGATTTGCTTTTGTTGTGATTTTGAGACAACGTGATTGTCAGAACAATAAAATATTAGTATGTATACTGAAAAATATATTGTTTTGCTTATACTACTAAAATAAATAATTTTTTTTAAAGTCTCACAGCTACCTTTGAGGTCGCTGAGGCTAAGAGATTGTGATGGGACCAATGTTACCCAGAGGACTTCCAGGGCTGAGCTGGGATTCGATCCTCCCCTTTTGCAAACTAAAACACAATCTGCCTATGGCACAGTAGTATCCAGATTGCCATGTAGACATAGGATTGGCCTACTGTGCAACCAAGGTATGTATGGCTGTGATCCACAGCATAGGTTTCACACTTCTTCTTTGCTGGTGTAGCACCCTGTGTGAATTGTTTTAACTTGAAGAAAAAGAAGAAGATATTGGATTTATATCCTGCCCTCCACTTCGAAGAGTCTCAGAGCGGCTCACAATCTCCTTTGCCTTCCTCCCCCACAACAGACACCCTGTGAGGTGGGTGGGGCTGGAGAGGGCTCTCACAGCAGCTGCCCTTTCAAGGACAACCTCTGCCAGAGCTATGGCTGACCCAAGGCCATGCTAGCAGCTGCAAGTGGAGGAGTGGGGAATCAAACCCGGTTCTCCCAGATAAGAGTCCGCACACTTAACCACTACACCAAACTGGCTCTCTTGAAATGTTGAAACTTGAAATGTTGCAGCCATGGATGGGAGTCATACATTTGAATCTAATAATCCTGTGTGTGTCTCATAGTTCCATGGGATATTTTTTAGTGTTCCTAGTCTTATTAAAGCCCTGGGAGTCAACTCTTTTAAATTAGCTCTCAGTGGGGCAAGGGAGAGCAACTTCATCCCAATACAGACTTTGGGGAATAAGCAATAGAGATGTCGATAGAAGCTGGAGCATGGGACATTGATGTTCACTTTTTTTCACTCCCGAAGGATTAACAAGATCTTCTGGGAGTAGCTTGCAGAAGCCCTTGAAGAAGTAGAAACAGGGAGAGTCTGTCTGGAATTGAATTTAAGAAGTTCGGCTTAGCAAATAGAGCTCTCCACCCACCATTGCCCTATTTCTCCATAAGTTCCCTTACTGTTGAGTTGGGAGTGTGTGTTTTTTTGCTCTGAAGCACCATTGGATAGGACTCTGCCTCTACTGACTTTTGTGACTTAGTGGTAGTACTCAGCTCTTCAGATATTGCCAAAAGACCCCCACAATAGTGCCAAATGTTCTGGAGAAACAAAGTATGAACCACTCCAAAGAACAGAATAATGACTAGAGCCAGTTGTGATGTACTGCTTACAGTGTCAGACTGGGAAATACAGGTTCGAATCCCACTTTGCAATGGAAGCTTGCTGGGTGACCAGTCACTCAGTCCCAGCCTTACCTATCTCACAGGGTTGTTTTGTGGATAAAATTACCTGCTTCTGTCAAACTGATTTTGTTTCATTTTATTTTATCAATAAAAAGCACCCTTAGTCATTAGCTTGCATTACTATGTGAGAAAACTTGGCTCAAATCTATTCAGCTGTGCATTGTTTCAGTAGTATTTAGTCTTTGATGTCTTGGAGAAAGAGGTTGATAAAACCTTGAATCAGAGCATTTGTATGTTACCAATTTAAATTGCTAAGGGGAATAAATTATACTCTGAACTAATTTGTCCCCCCCCCCATTTATCTTGGATACTTATAATTTTTATGCTGATGCTATTTCAATAAAAAATTAACATATAAAAAAGAAAAGTCCTGCTGGATAGGACCTGTAGTCCACCATCCTGTTTCATACAGTGGCCAACCAGATGCCCCGAAAGGCCAACGAAGAGGGTATAGAAGCCAAGGTCTTCCCTTCATGTTGCCTCCTACCACCAGTACATGGAGGCTGGACCCTTTGGTTACAGTAGCCAACAGCCATTGATGGACTTTTTCTCCATGTATCTGTTGCAACCTCCTTTAATGCTATTTATCCTCATGGCCAGTGGTGATCGGGCTAGCTCAGGCTAGCCCCGTCTCATCAGATCTCAAAAGCTAAGCAGGGTCTGCCCTAGTTAGTATTTGGGTGGGTTAATACCAAGGAGGTCCAGGGTCGCTACATAGAGGCAGGCAATGGCAAACCACTTCTGAGTGTCTCTTGCCTTGTATGTACCTCATGGGATTGCCATAAGTTGGTGTAACTTGAAGGCAAAAAGAAAAAAGAAAAGAAAAGAAAAAAAGTTTGTGGCCACCACTACAACCACAAAACAAAAGAACCATAGAGCTGAGCTGACAAGCAAACACTGCACTTCCACATTCTCTTCTCCAACTGTGACAATACACCAATTACCATTCTAATGAAACAACTTTATTTAAAGATGGCAACAGCTCTAGTTTTTACTGATTCCTTTCTAAAAGCAACATATGCCAGTGGTTTCAGCATCAATGTGTGCCGGTGGATAAATTAATCCCACGTGCAGAAAGTGTTTCTCTCTTGGGTCCGTTAGGTGTCATTTTTTGCTATGCCCTGTGCACCACCCCCCCCCCCCCCGAGCCTGGGGAATGGATTCCCTTTCTTAATGAGTTTCTCTAACTAGGAATCAGTGACAACCAGCACTGCACAAAGTGTGGTGCTACTTTGTGACTTGGCCATTTTTTTTTTAAAGTCCCAGAAAATAGAATCCTGTACACATTCCCTGCTGAGAGCCCCGAGTGCCAATTATGTAACAACAGCCATTGCCTGCTGCCTTGGGTGATATCGTGTCAGTCCTGAAGGAGAGGAAAGCTGAGCAACAGAGAGCTGGAATAAAATATTACCTTTTGCCTGCCTGGAATTTCTCCCTCATGGAAATGCTTGTTATCAGTTTGAAATTAAGCACCATAACGGAAAAAGCAGGCCATACCTTACCTTAAAGGGCTTCCTTAAACCTGTGGCTCTTCCATTGGATGAAGAACCACTTATTTTGGTGGAAGTCTCCCTAAGAGAGAAGAAAGCTTCAGATTTAGCTCAGTGGAGTAGGAGGGTGACCAACTGGGGAGTTGTCAGAAGTCAATTTCTTGCGTGTTGTGAGCAACAAAACGGCAACTTGAAGTCAGCTTCTCATAAGTGGAAACCTTGCCTCCATGATCTTGGTAGTGGTGGAAACTTCTGTTAAGTCACACCGACTTATGGTGACTTTGTAGGGTTTTAAAGGCAAGAGACAAACAGAGGCAACCAACCTTGAACTTCCTTAGTGGTCCCCCATCCAAGGACTAACTAGGGCTGACCCTGCTTAGTTTCTGAGATCTGATGAAACTGGGCTAGCCTATGCCACCCAGGGCCCAGCATGCAACTACTTACATATTTGTAAATAAACACATGTTGCAAGAACAGTGTAAATCTCCTTGACTCCTTCCTCACAAGGAAACTGATTTTTTAAACATGTGACATGCCAAACTCTTGACTGTTCTGGAAATTGGGGAGCATGACATGATCTTTCTGTGGACCATTGTTTGCAGTGCTAATGTTACATGTCAGTCCACCATCTAAGAGAAGGAAGAAAAGTTGGCACAGCAACAAACAAACTTGAGTTTTTAATTCTTTTTTCACAACGCCCCCGCTATGCTTCTCTCTCATGAAGGAATTATTAGTCTTTCCCCCTCCCCCGCTCCCCAATGTCTAGGATTCCTGCCAGGTAAGGGTCTGCTCTTGTCATGTGTCAATCAACCACTGGGTGTCTTGCTGTTCTCCACTGTGCCAAATCCCAACCTTCAGGTTTGTCAAGGTCTGAAAAGTACATAAAGTTGTTCTTTTCCTCTGCCTCTCCTCACTGATTCCAGACTTCTTTATTCCTAACTCAAGCTTGGGGAGGGGGGGGGGGAGGAAGGAGATGGAGAGAAATATTTTAGCTTTTGTATCTTGCAAATAAAGGGGGGGGGGGAGAATAGAAACCTCTTCAAATCAGTTCAGCGAGATAGAAGCCTATCAGATGAACCGTGTGAACAATGCATGTTCTTTTTAATGGAATTACTGACGGGTTTTTGATCCAACTTTTTTTGTTTAAAAAAAACATAACTCGGAAGGGAAGAGCCTCCGGGTTTATAAGATCTCTAATGTAGCACTAGGTATTTCAGTCTGATAGAGAAAGAAAGAAATTTCAGCACTAAGGAATGGAAAGTAAAATTTGCAGCAAATGTCCAAAGACTTGGTCCATTAAAGACTGATACGCATCCAGTCATTCATGAACTTCCTCAAACAGGACTTTCCCACCCTCACACCTGATGCAACCCACTGAATCCCAAACCCACAGGATGAACTTTTGTTCCTGAGGATCAGCAAACCATTATGAACAGCAGGGTTTTTTTAGAGCAGGAATGCATAGGAATGCAGTTCCAGCTGGCTTGGCATCATGGGGTGTGGTTTGATATACAAATGAATTCTTGCTGGGCTTTTTCTACCAAAAAAGATCTGTGTGAAACAATGGTGACAGCATGGGGTGGGGCATTATATGCAAACGAGTTCCTGCTGGACTTTTTCTACAAAAAAGACCTGTGAAAAACAAGTGAAATCATGGCGCATTGCCTAATATACAAATGAGCTCCTGCTGGGGTTTTTTTCCTATTAAAAAAGCCCTGAGGAACAGCATAGAGGGCAAAGGGGGTATCTTCAGTTGAAAAAGGAAACTTGGAGGAATCACTGCTACCTATTCTGAATGCCTAAATGCCGTCAAGTCTTTGGAACTGCATGGCTGGATATGTGCCCCTTGTCTGCTTTCAAAGCACTTATTCTTCTCTGTGGTCTCTCTGAATCTTATGCCTGTGGAATCTTATGCCTGTGCAGACAATCTTTCAAAACTTTCTCAAACTAAGCTGAAAGACTTGTGGAACCAACTCTACCCATTTGGAGGAAGGAGTGCTGGTGCACTTTCCTGAAGGGGGCAGAACACCACCCACCACCCTCAGTTCTTCCTCTAGACCAGGGGTCCTCAAACTTTTTAAATAGGGGGCCAGTTCACTGTCCCTCAAACTGTTGGAGGGCCGGACTGCCGTTACTGTACAAGGCCGCGGGCCGTCAGTTCTCCGTCTTCTGCATCTCTCTTCCTTCCCCACACCACACACCCCGGCCTGGGGACTCACCTCACCTCGGTATCACCTCACACTCTGTCTCTGCTGCCTCAGCCCAGTGCCGGAAGTGTGCGTTGCTAACGCGAGTTTAGGTTGAACGTCACTTCCGGTCTGATTTTGCCATAACCCGGCGGGCCGCATAAACGTCCTCAGCGGGCCGCATCTGGCCGGGGGCCGTAGTTTGAGGACCCCTGCTCTAGACAATGTAACAGGGTAAAGGTCACATAACCTCATATGGATGGACCAAGCTAGCCTGCTCTTGTCAGATCTCAAAAGCGAAGCAAGGTCGGCCTTGGTTAGTTCTTGGATGAGAGATGAACAAGGAAGTCCAGGGTTGCTGTGCAGAGGCAGGCAATGGCCAGCTACCTGTTTGTCTCCTGCCTTGACAAGCTAACAGGGTTGCCATAAATCTGTTACAATTTGACTGCACTTTACAGACTCAAAGGCCGTACATTCAAGGGAAGGTGTGTGTGCAGACTGCACAGAGGACCACCTGAATCAACTACAGGCTACTACTTCCTTTTTATGACTTCTGGGCAAGCATACGTGAAAAGGGTTAGCAAGCTGACCTACCTGATAGTGGTTGGTGCTAATGGTATGAGAAAAAGGCATTATGCTAAAGGCAGATTCTGTCCTGACCTGTACATTTAGGGAATAATTTTTCATGAAGGTGGATAACTGACACTAGATGGCTGGTCTGTAGAGTTCAGGAATGCGTATACACTGGCTAATTGTTGTGAAGCGAGCAACTGAGTATGCTCTAAATCAGGGGTGTCAAACTCATTTGTTATGAGGGCTGGATCTGACATAAATGAGACCTTGTTGGGCTGGGGCATGTCAAGCCAGGCCTTGTGCGTACCTATTTAAGATTAGGTAGCAGAGATATAAACGTTATAAAGGACACAAACACAAAGATTTTTTAAAAGCTTAAAATAAAACATGCTTAAAACATTAGCACTTGTTAGTCTTAAAGGTGCTTTCTTTGTATTCCTCCGATGGGATCCAGGGAACTGGGCAAAGGAAGCTCTGGCTCTTTCCTTCCTTCCCCAGGGGACCAGGAGGGAGAGGAGCCTCAGCCAATAGAAGAAAGAGAGGTTTGGCTCAGTAGCTCTGCTGTGCAATTGAGAGAGCCTGGCAAAGCAATCTATCCCTCCCCCCTTCCTCTCCAAAGGAGGAGCCTCAGTCAATGGAGAAAATAGAGTGTTTGCTCCATAGCTCCTATGTTATTGAGCAAGTCTGGCAAAGCACGCTGTGATGCAGAAGGAAGCAAAAGAGAGGGAGAAGGAAGTAGACGACAGCCAGTTTCTCAGGGGCTTGATAGGGGCCCTCTGGGGTACTGATTCGGCCCTTGGGCTGCATGTTTGACACCAGTGTTAAGTGGAAGGGGCTGATCCAGCAGAGGATAGCATGGTGAGATTGCTGCCATGATGCAGTGGCTGAAACACTGAGCTTAGACTTGATATCCTTTCTTCACACCATCAGAAGTACAGTTTGGGATGGGTTTCTTTCTGAAGGGGTTGTTTCTTTCTGAAGGGGTAAAATGGTAAGCATTGGATCCAGACTAAATTTTATGCTAATTTCCACCAGTTTCCACTTCCTATTGCAGACCCTCTTCCCAATTTGCCTCTTCCTGTTGCAGATGTCTTCAATCTGCCCCTCATGTGATTCTTAAGTATCTTAAGAGTCCAACTCTCTGCAACCCCATGGACCAAGTCATGCCAGGCCCTTCTGTCCTCCACCACCCTCCGAAGTCTGCTCAAATTCATGTTGGTTATATCAGTAATGCTGTCCAGCCATCACATCTTTTGCCATCCCCTTCTTCTTTTGCCTTCTATCTTTCCCAGCATCAGGATCTTCTCCATTGAGTGCTCCCTTCTCATTTGGTGGCCAAAGTATTTGAGCTTCAGCTTCAGCATCTGACCTTCCAGGGAACAGTCAGGGTTGATTTCCCTTAGGGAACAGTTAAGGTTGATTCCCCTTAGGACTGACTGATTTGATCTTTTTGCAGTCCAACAAACTCTCAAGAGTCTTCTCCAGCACCACAATTTGAAAGCATCTATTCTTCTGTGCTCGGCCTTCCTTATGGAACTTCCAACTCTCACAACCATACATTACTACTGGGAATAGCATAGCTTTGACTATACGGACTTTTGTTGGCAGGGTGATGTCTCCACTTTTTATTATACTGCCCAGGTTTGCCATAGCTGTCCTCCCAAGGAGCAAACATCTTTTAATTTCATGGCTACAGTCGCCATCTGCAGTAATCTTGGATCCCAGGAATGTGAAGTCTGTCACTAGTTCCATGTCTTCCTCTTCTATTTGCCAAGGAGTGATGGAGCCAGTTGTCATGATCTTAGTTTTTTTGAAGTTGAGTTTCAAGCCTACTGTTGTGCTCTCCTCTTTCACCCTCAACAAGAGGTTCCTTAGGCCCTCTTCACTTTCTGCCATTAGAGTGGTGTTGTCTGCATATCTGAGGTTGTTGATGTTTTTCCCGGCAATCTTAATTCTGACTTCTGCTTCATCCAGGCCAGCATGCCACATGATGTACTCTGCATATAAATTAAATAAGCATGGTGACAATATACATCCTTGTTGAACTCCTTTTCCTATTCTAAACCAATTAGTTGTTCCATATTCTGTTCTGACAGCCGCTTCTTGACCCTTATACAGGTTTTTCAGGAGACATGTGATGTCTGGTACTCCCATCTCTTTAAGGACTTGCCACAGTCTGTTGTGATCCACACAATCAAAATCTTTAGTGTAGTCAATGAAGCAAAAATAGATGCTTTTCTGGTACTCTCGTGCTTTCTCCATAATCCAGTGAATGTTGGCAATTTGATCTCTAGTTTCTCTACCTCTCTGAAACCCAGCTTGTACTTCTGGTAGATCCCGATCCACATACTGCTGAAGCCTAGCTTGTAGGATCTTTAGCATGATCTTGCTGGTGTGAGAAATGAGTGCAATGGTGCGATAGTTTGAACATTCCTTGGCATTACCCTTCTTTGGGATTGGAATATAAGCTGACCTTTTCCAATCCTGTGGCCCCTGTTGCATTTTCCAAATTTGCTGACATAATGAGTGCATCGCTTTAACAACATAATCATTTAGGATTTTGAATAGCTCAACTGAGATACCGTCACCTCCGCTTGCTTTGTTGTTAGTAATGCTTTTAAGGCCCATTTGACTTCGCACTCCAGGATGTCCCAATATTACAAACATTTAAAAAAACCCTGCTTGTCTGGATTTGTCCTTCCTCCAAAAGAATACTTTATTTGGTTTTTACAACTAAAGGAATAGTATATTTGATTTTATCGACTCCCAAGACATATTGTTTAATGCCAATATAAGCATCCTATAAGAATGTGAAAAAGTTCCACTGTCTTACAAAATGGTGGCTACAAGAAAAATAGATGTCTACAACTGATATAGTGTATTTGGCTTTATCAACCTCAAAAATATCCAATTTGTCACCAAGATGAGCATCCAATGTAACTATTAAATATCACAAAAACCATAAACTGCAATCTTGGTAAGTAGAGGCTACAGGGGAAATGTCCCAAAATTGGAATGTGTATCCCTCCAAAATTTAAAGCAGTAGTGCCCTGAAACACAAACAACAAAATTCATTACACAGAGATATGTATTTTGTAGGGGGTATATGGTGGATCCAGGACTACACCTTCTAGCGGGAAAATTTAGTGTAGACCCAACCCTGTGGTCCTACATAAATCTAGTGATTGTAAAGTTCATCATGCCTCACAAGACAGGTTTTGGAAACAGATGGGCAGTTTCATCTTTTGGTTCCAGTGAAGTGCAATTATGGCAAAGGGGCAGAGGGAGCCACAGAAGGCACCAAACTCCCAACCCAGATTATGGCAATGCTCAGTCCCCTCACTTTCCACCTCTTGGCTTTGAAATATCAGTAGCCATTTCTCCCACATACTTTCCAACTTCTCTTGAACCAATTAAGGGCTAGGGATTTCCATTTTTGTTTTTAGAGATGAGATACTCATACTATGTTCTGAATTTGTGTATTGTCCATATAGGTTCAAAGAGATCTTTCAATGACCTTGCTCGCCTTCTCTGGTTACAAATTCTCCATTGGAAGAGGTCTCATGATCAAATGTGTATCAACATGACAAAAATTCTACATATCTGGCACTTGGAGAAACTGTGAGATAACAAGGTAACAGAAATGAGGCAAGGAAAGTCTCCTTTTTAGAAAGGCAATTGCTCAATTTATGTGGCTCATGATGATCTGGATCTTGATCCGTGCCCTGGTGAATTCCCCAAGGCTTTGAGTGACTCCTAATAGCTTTTACTGAGGCACTAATGATGACAAATGGCCCTCAGCAATGGGCGCATCCCTTCAACAGCTGCCTGCTTCTCTTGGTCTGCTGCCTGCAGGCCAGAACCAGCAGCTGAAAAAAGGGATAGATAGGAAATGCAACAGGGCTGCTGCCCTTGAAATGCCCTCTAAGGCATGAGAGCTGGGAACAGATATTTCCAGTGCAGTGCCTTCAGATGGAATATCACACATGCTGCATGTTAAGATCTCTTACACTGAAACTATCAGGGGGTTAATTGGACTTGATAGTACCCATAGCTTTAAAACAAATTAGTTCCAATGAGGGTGAGAGATGAACTTTTGAAGGGTTTGGTGGATGGGGGTTCTCCAATTTGATTAATACTTTCACTAAATACATGCTCCTACACGTAATTGTGCCTGTGTTATAAAAAGTGTACAATAATTATTAGGTGTAGAAGGCTGTAAATCAACACACTCATCACACACACACACACACACACACACATATACACCAAGCACAAAACTTGACTGATGGAATTGGGTTGGGGTTCTGAAAGACCCAGAAGCTCAGTCTGCTGGTGGCTGGTCCAGTTAGTAATTTCAGTTCCTCATTGAATTTCTGAGTTGCTGATGGTCACCAGTATATATGAGATTAGGCAGGTGGCAACCTTGGAGAGGGCCTTTTTAGTCATGGCACCAAAATTCTGAATCCTTAGGGAGGCTTGTCTGTCAGCTTCTGCTGCCATCCTCAGCCAGTGGGTGAAGAATTTTTGTGCGTATTTCATTTGATGTTCCCTCCTTCCTGCTCAATCTTTAATTGTTGTGTTTATGCCTTTGTATGTATCTTAGCTCTGGATTTAATTGTTTTAATGATGTTGAGGAGTTGGTTTTAAAATATGGCTTTATTATGTCTGTTTTAATTTGTTAGCCACCTTGTGAGGGAAAAAATACATTTAAAAATTTAATTATTTGAAGTGTGTAAATATTATTCAATACTTTGGTTTCTCACAAAAATATGAACAGCCTTGAGGTTGAGCATTGCAGTGCACACCTATAATTCATTGTTATGCCAATGAATTCTACTTCAGTAGGTGTATCCAGGTATGTAACATTTGGTGATGACCTTCAACATGGCTATCAAGCCTCCTTTTTATTCAAACCTTATATTTATCACTCTAAGGCTCCTATAAACTAATTCAGCAGCAGTTCTTCAGGAATTTGGGAAGTGAGAGGTTTTTCTCAAATCTCCTTCTACAGATCCTTTTAGCTGAAGATGACACCAGTGGAACTTAGGGCCTTCTCCATGTTCTCATGACAACTTGGAGACCTGGAAATTAAATGTCTTTCATTAGCACAAGCATTTTTGAAGAAAAAAAAAGTGATACTTTATCCCTTTCCCCAAAAATGTCAGGCTGGCTTTTTAAAAGCTGTGGCCTTCCCCCCTCTGGATAACAGTTTGCATTTTTTTTTAAATAGTGAGTCAGGTCTTACACTGTTTTATTCACGGAAGGCAGGTCTCTCAGAGGCTACTAGCCATGGTGACTAAAAATAACCTCCATATTGACAAGCAGTCAGCTTCTGAATAGCAGTATGAGGCAGCAACCACAAGGCCTCTATGCCCTGTTATTGGACCTCCAGATGAACTGGTTGGTCACTGTGTGAGGCAGAATGCTGGACTAGATGGATCAGTAGTCTGGTCCAGCAGGGTTCATCTTATATTCTTATTGCATTGTTTCATAATCTTGTCAACCAATTTTATTACATTGTTTATCTTACATCTTACCCTATTCCATTACATTGTTTTAAAAATTTGTAATCCACCTTGAGTCTCATTGAGAAAGGCTGATCACAAATAAACTAAGTTGTCACACTGCAGGGGGCCAGAAAGGGTCTTCTACTGACTGCCACCACTCTGGTTTGTTTGGGATGTCCCAGAGCACCCACCCAACTGATCTTCCTTCTTAACAAAACACCTCCTATCTGTGACTGAAGAGACATGAGGATCCAGGCAGTATAATAATAAAAAAAAATTGCAAGTGCTCAAAAACAAGTGGTTTGTAAAAACTTTCAGTGCAACAGTGAATACAAAACAGTGAACAGTGAATACAAAAACAGTAAGGTTGGTACAAAGCAGGGCATAGAAAAAGCCCAGCAGGAACTCATCTGCATATTAGGCCACACACATGCCAAGCCAGACAGAACTGTATTCCTGTGAGTTCCTGCTCCAAAAAAGTCCTGTTACAAGTTAATAAAAACCCTGACTAGCTATACATTCTCTTCCTCTAATCCCAAACAAACTCAGGCTGATTCCACATTAGCCTTTGCTCCGGCTCTGATGCTGTGTTTCCCCCGGGGCAGATGTTGGGTTTCGCATATCTTGACCCAGGGCAGCAGTTTGACCCGCCTCCAGAGCAGTGTCACCCCGTGTTTAGGAGATCGTAATTTTGTGAGAAGTTTATTTCTGATGCGGGTTCGAGGCTTGAGATTTATGTGCAAAGCTCACGGCAATATGCTGTCAACTTACGCATCAGTAGTACACACCCACATAATTCCACGGACAGATTCCGCCCAGTTATTACGTCACACTTCTTTAATTTTACTCCCTTTGAAAATTATCTGCCATTATCCGATAAAAAAGTATTTTTTTAAAAAACAAAGCAGGTTTTGTGTTACAATGCTCCAACATATAACGATGTAACGCAATTTTCTTTTTTTACTGAATAAATCCCTTACTTTCACCCGCCCATACTCTTTATGGTATTCCACATGATTTTGATAATGTGTCATTGCATTGTGATTACAGGCGTGATTAATGCTGCCCTCCATTATCCGGGAAGTACTCCGCCATGCCATTTTTCGTTCACAAATTTCCTCCCCCCTCCAACTGAAATCACGCCATACTATTGTAATTTTTTTGCCAATAATATCATTACAGCACAACAAAATAAATAGTGATGTTACGCGAACTACCTTTAAGATGCGCAATCGCCAACTTTATTGTCCCCCCCCCCCACCGTATGGCCTCAAACGGGAATTTTATTATGTTTATTTGTTGATGTGCTGGGGAAAATATTTTTGATTCCCCCCCCCCTTCAGGCATCTGTTTTTAATTTGTTATAGCTTTTAATTATCCATGCACGGCACGCAAGCATTCAAACAGCGCTTAGAAGATAATTAAATAAAAATGGTGGATTGCCAACTCAGATTTCCCGGGCTTAGATAAACTATTAATGGCAGGGCAAAAGGAAAATGTGTGACTTTGCCAGTATTGTGCCTGTGGTATTACGTTGTAACGCAAAAAAAAATAAATGATTGCATTGTAATGCGAACACACATGCATGTTAAAAAAAAAAGGAAAATGCATCGATGATTAAGGAGGCGGGGGAGGGGGAAATTGCTCCAATTGTGGTGGAAACTCCGGGAGCAACAGTAATGCGGAATCCAAACACACAGAACAGATTGGGAATTGAATCCGGAATAAATCCTCTACTGAGGAATCGGGAAATCACACCCGCATAGAACAGCCCCAGAGCGAGAGGGAGGCAAATGCCAAATGCGGAATCAGCCTCACTCAACCTCCTTGGATGAGGAATCCCTCATGCTGAAACCTCCACCCAGCTCAGCATTCCCAGAGAGACCAACTTCCCTTTCTAGCTGGACCTTTTATTTCCTTTCTTCCAGGTCCCACCCCTCTGGGCAAGTTTTCCCTCCAAAACTGCTGCTCACCTAGTCAGAGGGACAGAAGGGGTCCTGAGAGGCCTTTGGCTACTCAAATACAGGCTTCCATGGAGCCTGTAGGCCTCACTAGGCCTAGGATCATGACATAAGTAAATAATGTTTTGCAATAGCATCAGCATATATTAGTGACATTTTTGCAGTTTGGTTTGCTTAACCTGTTCAATCTTTAAAAGTGTGAGGACTCTCCCCCTCTTATCAGCAATGAGGTAGGCCTCACTAGGCAGGTAATCCAAGGAGTTTGAGCAAGGTATGTTTTGACTGGCAAGTATGTTCACAGTGAAACTCTCAGCATGCCTAGTCACATGCTACAGAATATAGTGTGAGACTTCTACCATGCACCTATGATAAGTGTCAAGAGCTTCCACAGAGGGAGCAAAAGATACCACACAACTTACCACAGTTTCATGTTGGAGAAAGGAAAAGAAAGGAAAGTCTGAGTGTGTTGTGTGCTGTTGCTTCTGACTTAATGGCAATCCTATGAATTAATGACTTCCAGCACAACCTATCGTTGATAGCCTTGCTCAGGTCTTTCAATCTGTTGCCATGGATGTTTTTTTTTTAGTCAATTCATTTAATATTACATTGGGTCTTCCTTCCGTAGGCTTCCCAACTCTCCCGCCCTGGCAGGGGACCCCCGACTTTTCAGCCTCATCCCCCGCTCTCAAAAAATCTGGGGGTGGGAGAGAGCTGGGCAGGTTGCCTGGGCTGGACCTTCCCACCAGCCAACAGACCCGGGAGCGGAGAGGAGGAGGCAGCAGCTAGTGGCCTGCCCGCGCCGCCACCAACCGGCCCTCAACGGCGCTCCCAGGTAGCCTCCCCTCTCTTCCCCTTGGGGCTGCAGCGGCTCATGGCCTTTGACTGGCGGCTGCTGGGGCCGGCGGGGGGCTTTGGACGGCGCAGGTGGCTGCTGGCCGCGGCCTCGGGGCTGCCCGCGGTGCCGCTGGCGCTGGGCCTGGCTGCGGGGCTCCTGCTCTCCACTACGCCACCCCACCGCTGCCAACCCGGCCCTGCTGCCCTCGGCCCTGTGCAACGCCTCCACTGCCTGCCTCCTCCGGCTGCTGGCCGTGGCCTCGGGGCTGCCCGCGGTGCCGCTGACGCTGGGCCTGGCTGCAGGGCTCCTGCTCGCCACCCCACCGCTGCCACCCCGACCCAGCCCTGCTGCCCCCGGCCCTGCTCAATGCCTCCACCGCCCGCCTCCTCCGGCCGCTGGCCATGGCCTCGGGGCTGCCCACGGTGCTGCTAGCGCTGGGCCTGGCTGCGGGGCTCCTGCTTGCCGCCCCACCGCTGCCGCCCCAACCCGGCCCTGCTCAACGCCTCTGCCGCCCGCCTCCTCCGGCTGCTGGCTGCGGCCTCGGGGCTGCCTGCGGTGCCGCTGGCACTGGGCCTGGCTGCGGGGCTCCTGCTCTCCGCCATGCCGCCCCACCGCTGCCGCCCTGACCCGGCCCTGCTGCCCCTGGTGTCACTATCCTTCATTATCTCCTATGGAAGGAAGGAATTGAAAAGGTGTGCGGTGCCTTTAAATGTGATGGCCAGAACTTCCTTGGAGTTCATTTATGCTTGTCACACCCTTGCTCCTGGCTCCACCCCTAATGTCTCATGGCCCCACCCCCAAAGTCCCCAGATATTTTTTGAATTGGACTTGGCAACCCTATCCTTCCGCCTTCAACTTTTCTTAGAATTATTGCTTTTCCAATGAGTCCTGTCTTCTTATGAGGTGACTGAAGTATGATAGTCTCTGTTTAGTCATTTTTGTGTTTAGGGAGAACTCAGGTTTGATTTTGTCTAGAAAACCCTGGTGCAGCCTTAATTCTGGCCATCAGCTTGCTTTTCTTTCTGATGCTCTGAGGACAGTGTCAGCAAGATGGAAATCACTTAAGGAGGGATCCTGTTAGTGCAGTTTGTCACCAGCCATTAAAAACAAGAACTCCAGATGTGCCCTGGATTTGGCCTTGTCACCCAAACAAGCTAGACCAGCAAACCAAAAAAGGCCAACATGAAAGGCTTTGTAAATAACAGACTGTAACAGAAAATAAGATAAATAATACATTGGGAGCAGGAAGGGGGCCAGCTCAATAATTCAAGTGTGTGGACACTAAGAATGCATTATAGAAAGTGAAGTGTCAGCATGCGGCCAACTGGGATGGGGGCTGGAAGAAAGGGTGGGCGAAAGAGAAGGGAGAGATCTTGCCCTCCAAATCACCTTCATTACATCCAATGGATGTTTGCCATTCGTTGTTGCTTGTTCAACAAGTTGTCCTTGTCCTTTGGCCAACTAGACTTCAATCATTAGGGAAGGGCAGAAAGTCAGCAATTTGTGGAGAGCCAATTTCTGGTCCATCATCTGGCTTTTTAGCTATACATTGGAATCAAACACCCAGTGAGCCAAGACCAGTGTCTCCAGACTCAGAGCTGAGTTTATATATGGGTAAGGAAACAAGGTGCTCAAGTAGTCCAAATTCAGCGCTAAGAAAAACAGCAGAATTTATAATATTATGCAAATGTTAGTAATTTTGTTTGAGTTGTATAATGTGATTTTTTCTATAATCTGTTCTGGACTTGCATGTAAAGTATGTAGGAATTCTGTCCACAACTAGGGCATTCCTCACGCTCACCAGCAAATTTCTGGTAGGCAACTAGAATGGGCTAGGAAAGAGAAATGTGTTTTACTTGTAGGAATTCAGTTATGGTGCCAAGGTATGGAAATGAGACTTGGGAAGCTATCCAAAGTTATGAAACCCCAGCTCCAAAAGCCTCTTGGTTTTTTCAGCCATCTCCACTGAGATTTCAACACACCTCACATGTACTTTCAAGCTCCCCCCTCCCAGCCAAGAGGACTCAAAACTTTAAAGTAAACCTGAAATGATCAGGAAACTGAGTTCCATAGCCAATATCAGGGCTCCTTTTTTGAGCAGAAACGCACAGGAACCCAGTTCCAGATGGCTTGGTGTCAGGGGTGTGTGGCTTAATATGCAAATGAGTTCCTGCTGGGCTTTTTCTAAAAAAAATTCTGTGTGAAACAATGGTGGCACCAGAGGGTGTGACCTAATATGCAAATGAGTTCCTGCTGGGCTTTTTCTACAAAACAAGCCCTGGCCAATATATTCAGCAGTGCTTTTCCGCTCCTGAGGGATCACAGCAAATTGCTTAGCTCTGGCTTTGATTTGTGATGCTGGAATGCCTAGCTGCTCACGAGTTGCTGAACATGGTCCTTGTACTCTATGCCGGCTCACATATTTATCAGAGCCTCTCATCTGCTGTTCCTCATAATTCCACTCTCTACAAGGCAGATAATATTTGAAAGTGAGACATCCCGTAAGATCCCTATTTAAGTGTCAGCTTCCCATGCTTTCATGTCACTCCTGTAGAGTAGGCAGTCCTCTGAAATTGTAGCAAAGTATTAAGAAGACATGATATTCCACGGTCCCTCACTAAATGCCCGTTGAAGATACGTCAAATAATCAGGTGTGGTTGACAAGCGTGGACTTTTTTGAGATGCCTACTTGTGTGTTCTTCTTGGTTGGCTTGTTCATGTTGAATTTGACTTGTGAAGATTCCAGTATATGTCCCTGAGCACCGGGAACATGCAGTTCTTTGAACCTATTGGCTAGATTCCATTCTTGTATGGTGAAGCCTGAATACTTGAAAAGTTATACTGTCAAAATAACAGCCAGCAATGGCTTATTCTGAGCCCAGGAGTACTGTAAACCACAAGAAATCCTTAAGGTACTACTGGATTTGAATCTTGTTCATCATCTCTTGAGTTCCTGCCTGTAAAAAGTTTCAGAATTTGTCTTTGTCTGCCAGTGGTCTTCCAGAGGTTATCAGAGGTCCACATAGCAACAAACTATTTGTTGTCTGAATGACATCAGTATTTTCCTTTACGCAGTCAGAATTTCTCATTTCTGGTGATTGTGAGAAATGTCCTGTTTGTGACAGAGTTCCCAGACGTGTATCTTTTTTATTAAAGAATATCATTCACAGTGATGCTTCCATAGTGGGAAACATCCATTGGAGCCTGTGGGAGATTATTATCAGAGGTTTTGGAACTTCAAGATGCAATTTAAACTCCATGTCAATGGGTTGTCCATTATTCCTTTTCTTCCTTTTTTCTCCCAGAGTCTGGCATCTTGACTCTTTTGCCTTAGAAAGACTTCGTCCCAAGACCCTGTCCAAACACATTAGTTCTCTTTCTTTCCTCTGAACATATGCTTCAGTCTGATTCTGTTCACATAAATCTCTTTGTCAAACATTAACAGTTCCTTTCAGTTCCATTCTCGCATACCAGTGAGGCAGCTGTCTCTTCATATTCTGGGCCACATCACTGCATTGCTCAGTAATACCTGCCCAAGGGCAAGGCACCTAATAGTTTCCAATTGCCATTGATGTGTTTATTGGCAGGCATTGCTGTGGAGGTGGAGGTGGGCCAGGTGCAGCTCAATGAGCAGCTATTGGGAAGAGAGAAGGGAGCCAGGGAAAGGGAGAAGTAGCAGTAATGTGCCTTTGTTGCGATGGGTGATAGCCTTTTGATTGGAGGACAGCAATTGCATTGCTTGAATGCAGAGCTTTGCACATAGAAGCTCATGGGTCTGATTCCTGGCATCTCCAATTAAAGGATCTCTAATAGGTTTGGAAGGAATTTAATTTCATTTTTAGATTTATATCCTGTACTTTCCCTCAAACGGGCTCAGAGACCATGGAGAGTGGCTGTCTGCAGGGCTTTTTTTTGTAAAAAAAAAAAAAGCCCAGCATGAACTCATTTGCATATTAGACCACACCCCTGACATCACCATTGTTTTTATTTATGCATAACCTCACTCCCTGACATATTATGGTTGACTCTGCCTCCTGTGGCAGCCATTTTGTAATCGTTCCCATCACTGTGTCAGAATTCCAAAGGTGCTAGCAAGTTCAAAAAGGTTGAGAATCCTTGCTCTAATTAACAGGCCAGAGATTGGTTTGTAGCGTTGGTGGGCAGCCAACAGAAACATTGTGGCCTCACCTTTCCCATTGTTGCCTTGGTTTTATGTAGCATTGTACTGGATGTCCCTGTGATGAGATATAGTGCTTTTATTGCACCCCTATCTGCTTTCTTAAAACATATTGCTTGTCTCCAGCCACCAAATTAACACCCACATCCTTCCTCCAGCTTGGACCCGCATTCTGGGAAGTTGTAAATGCAAGCACCCACTGAGGACCACCTCCAGGAATTTACAGCGCAGACAGATATAAAACTGGCACAGGAAAACAAAGGCGGGAGGGGGGGATAACTTGCACATCCTCTCTCGCTTTGAGGCCATTCCATCAGTCTGCATCTGCAGAAGACACTTGGCAGAAGCGGCTGACGATCCCCTCGCGATCCGGGCGGACTTTTCTGTTACATCAGCAATTTCTCACTGTCATTTGAGGCTAAGTAAATCTTTGTTTGGAGGATACCGTGGGGTGCCATTAAGGCATTGGAAGATTCATTAATTTCCCCTCTTCTCTCCCAGCATCCCTTGCACTGCAAACTCCCTCCTTTTCCAAGACCTAAAACAGATCCCATTAAACTGATGAGAAAGATAAGGCTGGGTTTTTTTTATTACTTTACTTGGCTTGCTTTTATAAAGTCCAATTAGAGGCTGGTCCTGCCCCTCCCCTTTGCCTGCATAATTCTGGCATAATGTCTAACATATCAGAAATGGCTGGAGGCAAACAGGATTAATGGCCTAGGAGGACCTATTAGATTTGCAGGACTAACAAACTCTGTTCCCAGTGGGATTAACTAAACTCAAGATCCTTTCACAGGTCTACCTGCATGTTGTTATTGTGGACATGGGTGCCTGGATTTGTGTGGCTCTCTGTTTTTCACAAACCATACAGCAGGGGCCGTATAAGCCCCTCGAGGTCACTTGGTGTGGGCCTCGAGGATTGGACCAAACCAAGCCACTTGGCAGCCTCCCTGAGGCCTGGCTGACCAGCGAGGATCGTGGGGCCCAGCTGCACTGTGCAGCAGCCTCCCCAGGGCCAGGCAGGGATCAAAGGGCCCAGATGTACTGTGCAGCAGCCTCCCTGGGGCCTGACTGGCCGGCCCAAATTGCTGCAGGGCCTGGAAAAGTTACTGTCACAGTTCAGTTTGCACTTGATTATCCCAGATGGTGTGGCCTAATATGCTAATGAGTGTGTGACCTAATATGCTAATATTAGGGAATGTGGTCTAATATGCTACTGAGTTCCTGCTGGGCTTTTTCTACAAAAAAGTTCTGGACCTATGAATTTGCCCAGGGCGGCTGGCCGGGTGTTTGTGTGTGTGTGTGTGTGTGTGTGCCAGATTAGGCTCTCCCCACATGACTTCAAATAGAAAAACAATTATTTGCATTTATTTTGCTAGCCTGAATCATTCTCCCTAGGCAGAACACTGTTTTTTAAGTTGATAATTTTTTATGGCCCTTGAATGATGTTATAAGTATCCATATGGCCCTTGGCAGAAAAAAGGTTCCCCACCCCTGCCATACAGCAACAGCTCAAGTTCAGCCCTGCAGATGAGCTTGTGCAAGATGTTTGACCTTGATCTAGCAGCTCAGTTCTTGCTAGCGCATCCTCGTAAACATTTCCTGGACAGCCCATAACTTCTTAGAGATTTTTCTCATTAATAAATGCGAATCTCTGCTGTATTTGCAATAATTTCTCCCCTCTACAATAATCAGTCAAATCTGTAAACTTCAGAAAACAATCTGAACACTTTAAATAAACTTTAGACCTTAATCCAGTAAAGTGGCCAATTGTCCACTGCTAGGGGGCAATCCAGCACTGCCACACTCACCTTCTCGCCAGCAATCAATTCAAGTGCAGGGAAATTATGTTCCTGATGCTGTAATGTCATTTCCAGTTGAAAAGCAGGAAGCAATGTCATGGCCTACTGCAATGCTCTAGGACTTCTACCAATCTCTATGATTTTTTATGATAGAGATTTGTGTAGTTCCTACAGTGTTTCATTTGGCTGTGAGGTCACTTCTGGGTTTTCACCTGGAAATGATATCACAACTGCATTTTCTTAAGACTTGCACCATAGAAAGCTCCTGAGAGTTGCTGGGGAGATGCTGGGAACACTACAATCCTGCAACGTTTAATTGTGACTAGTCTGTGTCCTAGTGGAACAAATTGCCAAGTAGTAACTGATGCAGTTCCTATGCAATATATACTTATTCAGAATTAAACCCCACTGTATCCAAGGGAGCAGCAACCTTTGCTGCTACTAATTTTTGATGGATATGGGTCATAGCTGATTCAGAGCTGGAAGCCAATTTTAAATTGTAAGGAGAAAAGGTAATTGGTGAGCCTGCTGGCTGTAGATACCCTAAGTGATTTTTGAATCTATTTTGGTCCTAGTGGTTTGGGGAATGGAGTATATTTAAAGAAGTAAAAGAAAGATTGTTTATAATACTGCCAAGTATTTTGCCCTTCAGATATTTCATGCTCAGATACAATAACACATCAGGATAAAAATACTCCCCCCCTCCATATACTTTATGCTCTATCTCACTGATGAAGTTGGCTTCCACCAACTGATTGGTTACAAGTTTCATTGATTAATCCGCTAATTCATTATTGTGGTCTTAGCCAAAGGAAAGCAGAAGAAAGGCAAAAATTGCATATGTCTGAATACTGTTGGGATCATCAAACTTCTGTTGAGTTAATTGGGTTTCTAGTTGGACCTTGCTCTCCGTATTCTAAAATTCAGTGCCAGATTTGCATGCTCATGTTGCCATATCAACGCAGGGGCAGACTGACTCCTGGATTTCTATCATCTGCTAAAGGCCGGGAGTCCATTTCCTGGATCAAACACAGCTCTTGGCCTCTGAGGAATGCGCACAGATCAAAGTATTTTCCTTGGTTGGCCCAGAGATCAAAGAATCTCTCTTCTACTTTAAAGCAATCTCTAATGCATACATGGACACCAAAGCCACAGCTTCTGGTTTTCTGATGTGGACTCAGGGTCAGGCCCAACAGGCAGGGTCATGGCCATGCTTTTTTCCCCCTTTTTGCACAGCTGAGAGGTGGAGTTGTTCATGGCTATGCCTTTTGCACAGGAGAGAGATTCATACAGACAAGGATGAGATCCCTGAATGCATTATGTACCCATCGTATGCACTGGATGCTCTTCCTTCTCTAAAATAGCCACTGTGGCAAAGAAGACTGCATAAGGCAGGATTTGGGCTGGGTGACTGGAGCTTTTCCTTGATTGGTAGGGAGTTTCATGGAGGGCTGCTATAAGGTCAGGAGAGTCCTGCCTTCTTGTGGGCTTGCTGGTAGTTCAAACTGCTATAGGAGTGTGTGTGTGTGGGGAGGGGATTCCTGGATCAAGAAGTGAAGATGGATCTGCCTGCTGGACTGAGTGCTGGAAATACCATCCACACCTGGGATTGAGCAGAGGCTCCCAGATTTATTTTACATTAAATTATAATGGATTTTTAAAAACTGTGGGGTTAGGAATGGGAAATGTGCTATAACTGGCTCCATGGCCATAAGAACTGCTAGAATAATAAATAAATAAATGTAATGTTTTGGACTGCTATTAAGATACTGAGCTTAGGAGCACTTTTGGCATTCTGAAAAAGGGCACTATAATGAATTAGGGTTGCCAGCCTCCAGGTGGGGCCTGGAGATCTCCTGCATTTACAGTTGATCTCCAGGCTACAAAGATCAGTTCCCCTGAAGGAAATGGTGTCTTTGAAGGGTGGACTGTACTATACTTTGCTGAGGTTCCTCCCCTCCCCAAATCTTGTTTTACCCCAGCTGCACATTCTGAATCTTCAGGCATTTCCGAACCCAGAGGCAACTCTAATAACAAAATAGCTGCCATGAAAGGAGGAGACTAGTTACAAAATGGCTGCCTTGGGAGGTGTGTCCAATCACAAAATACTGTAAAACTGCCACTGATGCAGTGCAGGATTCACCCAGTTGCCTCTGACAGAGGACAAGAGCTATCAGCTTCCCTTTGGTCAGACAGGATGGTTGCCTGTTGATGTGCCAGATTTCTTGAAGGGGAATAAGTGGGACAAGCTCCAGAGATAGACAGGTGGATGATCCTTGGGGGAAATAACCACTTCTTCACTTCTCCCTCCCTCCACTCCCTCCCTCCCTCCACTGATTTAACTCCTTTTTTTTTTTTTTTTTAGAAAACTAGGGGACCATGAAGGAAGGCTGGGGTTGCTATGAAGAGGAGGGTAATGGTGAAGTTCCTTGGCCCACCTCTTGCCTTGAACACCCAGTGGCTGGGGTCACCACGAATCAATAGCACATTTGTCTTAGAAATCTGGAGGCTGAAATCTTGAAACTTCATAACAAAGTCATGCCTTCAATGGTTATAAAAAGAAAAAGGGCCAGGTCTTTTGCCAAAAGTTATCACCAAAGAAGGCTGAGATATTCAATTGAACTATATAGTTGTAAAATGTTCCTCTGCTTTCAGTGTGAATATTAAGCTGGTCAAGCAATTATCTCCCTTCACTCTCAATGGAACTTCTTTTTAATAGACTCCTTTCACTTGGGCTGGATCATGCTAACTGTTTCTTACTGGCCAAAGCCAGCCACTACAAGTTTGTTTTGCAGCAAAGTGGGGCAGCAGTGTCCTCCCAAAGCCCCTTCTGGTTTCTGCATCATTCAGTTCTGCACATTTCCCCCTGAAACTTTTGGTGTGTGTGTGTGTGTGTGCATTTTTCATTTTGGTTTTTTTCATTCACTTCCATCCTTCCCACCCCCACCCCCACCTACCCAAAGCTGCTGGAGCTTATCAGGAGATGAAAGATTTGAAGGGCATGCATAATTAATAGTCTGGCAATATTTGAATAATTTAATTTTGCCACTGCAGCCGCATTCTCCAGGTACGGGCTTAATTTTGCAATTAGAAGTTACAAGCAGAAGCTGCCACATCACACGTGATTAAGGCACAAGTGGATGGAGGGAAAGGGACATGGCTGGGGTGGGGGGGAGGGAAGGAGGCAGCAACAAGAATTGGGAAAAGGAGGCTTGGTCAAGGGTAAAAATATAAATATATAGGGCAAGTTGGAGCAGGAAGGGTTATTTCCTTGCCTCTCTGCTTTAAGATAATGGTAGTCTGTAGCAACAATCCAACCAGAGTCCAGGGGTACTGACAAAAACCTTGCTTGTCCCTTGAACAGCTATAGGGTCCAATTCAAGAAATTGGGGACTTTGGGGGTGGAGCCAAGAGATATTGGGGGTGAAGCCAGGACCAAGGTTGTGACAAACACAACTGAACTCCAAAGGGAGCTCTGGCCATCACATTTAAAGGGACCACACACCTTTTAAATGCCTTCCCTCTATTAGAAATATTGGATAGGGGCACTTTCTTATGGGACTCATAGAATTGGACCCCCTAGTCCAATCCTTTTAAAACTTGGAGGATGGTTTGAGGAGAGGCATTGGATGCCATGCTACAAATCTGGCACCTCTACCTCAAAAAACATTCCCTGCAGAACCCCAGATACCCACAGATCAGTTCTTCATTATACCCTCTGGGAATTGGTCTCCATAGGGAATAACATTTTCCTCCCTCTACCTGGGGATTGGCAGCTCTAAACAGCTAGCTAGAGAGTTCAGGGAGGGAGTCTGCTCCGTCTTTTGCTAACAGCAAGTGGCACTACCAGCCCATACTCTGAGCACTGCTAAGTGATTTTTGTGCTGACTGTGAGGATGAACCTTCTAGTAGTGGACTGGGGGCCCAGATGTCGGGGCAGGTGAAGTGGTGCAGAGATGGAACAAACAACCTCAAGACCCTACAAGAAAGAGAGCCACCTGCCTATGGGTTCATAATGCTTAAGTTTAGTGGACAAATAATACTGAGCCTGTCTGAACCGTCACCTTTGACCTTCAAGGCCATGGCCTACAGAATCAAACAGGAAGCACATTTTTGTAGCTAGTCAACAACATTCAAAGTCATTTGTGAATTTTTTGTCTGTGAAAACTTGGTTAACTGGCATGGATTCAACTGAAATACGGTGTTGGAGGAGAACTAAATTTGCAGACTCCATAGACCATCAAAAGGACAAGTAAGTGGGTTCTAGATCATATCAAGTTTGATTACTCTGTAGGAGCTTAAGTGACTAAACTGAGGCTATTGCAATCTGGTCACATCATGAGAACACAAACCTGTAAGCCAAAATGCCCTCAAAACGAGGTTGGGGAATTAGTTTGATAGACACCCGGCTTTATTAGGAATCTTTTTATCAATGTATACCAGGCTCAACCATTCAGAGAGTGAATGCTCAATAAAATGGACTCTAATTTAATAAAAACCAATTGTAATTTATTTAGAATAATAGTTCTTTCACACAAGATAAAAATACAAAACAATCACACATTCACACAGGTCTAAAGAAATATAGATAGATCGATAGGGGTACATATAAGGATAAACATACAGGGTGATACTACCTCTCGCAGACTCCAAGGAAGACTCCGATGGCGACGAATGAGGGAATGGGGGAGGACCCGAAACTGATCAGGAATCAGGGATGTGTCTATACAGCGGGAATTAGGGGTTGCTGAATAGAAAGCACACATGAGTGGAGTTGGGTCAGAGGTTAAATAGACTCCCTTAGACCCTCAGGGGCTGGGAGGTCTTGGGGAGGAGCAGGGGGAGGCTCTATGATGACCAAGGAGGGCTGGACATTCACAGAGCCAATGGTGAGTCCCTTGCTGACACCTAATTGGATGCCAGTTTGGGCCAATGAACTTCACCTTAGTCCAGTGAACCTGGAAATTTCCAAGCTGCAATGCTGCCTGGGGCGGCTCCAAGGTATTAGACTGGGGTGAGAAATGGGAATGGCTGGATACTTAAGGTTAAATGGGATTATCTGGGAAGGTGACAATAGGGAATCAAATACTGGCCTAGGTATCCCCGGTGTAGACAAAAGAGTTGACAATGACAGGAGATGTTCTTCCTCTTATCTCATCTTCTGCTGGACAAGAGTTATTGTTCTGGTATTGCTGAGCAATTAGGATCAACAGTGGAGCTGTTAATCCATTCATGGGGTAAATGGGTTGCTTGCAGGCTCAGGGTGTGTACGTGAGATTCCCACTAAGAGGGAATGAGTCCAGCCTGGCAGGGTATGCTTGGATCAGGAAAGCAAGATGGATTCTGCTGTTAGCCTTTGGTTCATGGAAACAGGCTGGAAACATGGTGGCCTGGCTTCTTCCACTGCAGTGGCCAAGACTGGGCACACAAGGAGCAGCTGGAGCATGTCTGTAGTTCTTGCTAACACCCTTCAGAGATGTAGAATGCAAAGCTGCCACATAAGCCTTAGAAACTGTAAGCAAAGTCCACTTCTTAGAGCAGATGTGTGAGAGTCAAATCTCCAGGCACCCTGGCAACCACACTGGCGATCACGATGTCCACATGTATGAAAAGTAGGGGGCTTTTCTTCACTACCAACTGCAAAAGACACCAATGCTAGAAAAAGTTGAAGGCAGCAGGAAAAGAGGAAGACCCAACATAAGACGGATTGACTCAATAAGGGAAGCTCAGTCTTCGGTTTGCAAAACCTGAGCAATGATAAGATGTTTTGGAGCTTGTTAATTTCTAGGGTTGCCATAAGTGAGAAGTGACTTTATGGCACATAACACATTGGCATCCATGAGGAAAGGGAATTTGTTGACTGGCCAAATATGCTAACAAAGCCATTTCTTGGCAATGAGTGTAAGGTTGCTAGCCTTCAGGTGGGGCCTGGAAATATCCTAGAATTACAACTGATCAGAGATCAGTTCCCCTAAAGAAAATGGCTGCTTCAGAAGGTGGAGTCCATGGCATTATACCCCTCTGAATTCCTTCCTCTCCCCAAACCCTCCCCTCCCCAGGCTCCAACCCCACCCCCCACCAAATCCCCAGGAATTTCCCAACCCAGAGCTGGCAATGGCAACTGAGAGGGCAGCTGCATCTGGCACTGGCAATGCCTAGCAGGCACAGGCAATGTGTAGGATCTGGCTGTAACTTGCTCCACTCCAGCACCACCCACCCAGAATTGCTGTCCTATTGCTGCCAGACAACCCAAGCAAATGACCTGGGTAGAAGCACTAAAAGTACAAAGGCACAGCTGTACTTTTTTTGCTTATGAACATATGAAACTGACTTACAGCCCCCTGGTCCAGCTAGATATGATGGTCCACTGTGACTGGCAGCAGTTCTCCAGCTTCTCAAGCAAAGGAGGTTCTTCCAGACCTGCTGCCTTGAGGTGCTTTAACTTAAGGGAAGGGACCAGGAACCTTCTGCATTCAAAGCACTGAACTCAGTTGTAAGGGGATGGAACTCAAAAAGCACTGAACTCAGACGTTATTTCTCAAGAGGAACTGGTCCATCAAGTGTGCAGGCTCTCTTCCCAGCCCAGTAGCAGCTGCACCATCCTGGTTGACTTTCCAATCCACCAGCCTCTCTCTCTTTCTCTCCGATGCTCCACTTTCCGAAAGAGAACTCTCTTACTCTGCTGGAGGATTCAGGAGCTCAGAAGTCTGCTTAGCCCATCTCCTGCTCCAGTTTCCCACTTGTGCCCTTCTTATTCTGCAATGCGAACAGGCTCCTGAAAGCTCATTTTCCAGCAGTCCTCTCTGGCCCTCCATGGCTTTGTAGGTGTCAGCCCGTGTTAACACTCGTAATTGCAGGGAGCCGCAAAGAAACGGTGCCTGGCTTGCCAGCCCAATTACCATTTCCCTCCTCAGAATGGGAGATCGAACAAGTACCGGCGGCGAAACTTGTCAGCTGTAATTTTGCTCCTGTCAGCGGCATCGTGAGCAACCTTGGTGGAGGGCATCTTTCAAATGCCACTGCCTCCCTATTCCTCCCTCTTCTGTTTCTTTGGGCTCAAGTGTACAAGCAAACAGGCTCTCTGAGAAAAAGTGATTATGGGGGAGAAAGAGAACATAATGTGACCTCCTGCACCCTGAACGCTCTTATGCAAATTAGTGAGCAGCCAGAGAGGAATTATAGGGCTTCCCCCCCCACCCCCGAGAGTCAAAGATGGCAGGAGGGAGATACTGATGCCTGCTTTGTACCTATTCCCCCCCTTACCTCAGGAAACAGGCAACATGGGACATTGCAGTGCTTCAAAAGCCCATAAACCTTGCTTCGCTGAATCATCCACTATGGAGACAGATTGAACTAGACTGAATGACTGTGCCTTCTTCCCAGGCTGATTTCACATGGAGATGATTCTCTGTGTAGCTCTTGTTGCTGTTGTACCTTTCCTCTTATACCTCTGCAATGCAAAGGGGCAAATACTTTTTTTTTTCTTTTTAATGAATGCTAGGAATTCATAGTAATATATAGTGACATAGCAATCTAGCAACTGACCGTTTTTTTTAAAAAAAATGTCCTCCCAGTGGTGGGGGATGGGGTGGGGTGAAGGCCTTGGGGAGGAAATAGGGAAAGGAAAATGGCACCAATATAGGTGGGACCATCAAAATTGAGCACCTTTCACCCACATGAAGTACAATCTTCTGAGAAAAATCCTCAGGGGTGCAAAAGCAGGGAGAAAGTCCCACTGCCCATGTCTCTCGGAGTGTCCCTGTGGCACATGGGGGGGGGGGACCCCCCCTGCTTGTTTACTCTAAGGGTGCAAAAAGCAGGGAGAAAGCCCCCTGCCTCATGCCTCTCTAAGCTGCTGAGCGGCATGGGGGGGGGAATCCTTTCCCTGCTTTTGCACCCCAGTGGTGCAAAAGCAGGGAGAAAGCCCTACCACCTGTGCCTCTCAGGGTCTCCTAGAGGTGTGGGCAGGGGAAAACCTTCCTTGGGAGGGCAGAGCTGTCAGGCTTGTGCGTGGTGTGCTGTAGCAGGACTGGGTGGTGCTGTGCTGGCCCTGCCCCACAAGTCACATGCAGGGCACCCATTTTGGCACCCCAATTGCTGCTGCCCTAGGTGACTGCCTAAGGTCGCCTAGTGAACAGGCCAGACCTGACTGAATGTTCTGTGTTGCCTGAAAAGGGCTTGGGTTGCCTCTTTGCACATTATGGAGTACACAGCTTGGGCCTGGGGGTTCCCATCTTGTGTCAGATGTAACACAGCCACATGTGGGTTCTCCTCATTCTAATTGTGTGTGTGGTGCCCCTTTAGGAGCCGGACCAGGGGACACATGAAGAAGGTGGTTCAACATTCATTCCTTGTGCCAGTTTTCCAAGCTGCAACTGTTCCCTGGGATAGCTCTTTCCTTCCACAGATAGCATCCTCAAGCTGGCATTTGCAGCTTCACCTGGGATCGCCTCTTCAAAAGGGCAAAAATTCACTAATAAGTACATTAGCACCCCTCCACACACATACACCAATAACTCATGTGGTATTGAGACCATCTGACACAGGGTGAGGATTAGGGTTGCCAAGTCCAATTCAAGAAATATCTGGGGACTTTGGGGGTGGAGCCAGGAGACTTTGGGGGTGGAGCCAGGAGCAAGGGTGCAACGAGCATAATTGAACTCCAAAGGGATTTCTGGCCATCACATATAAAAGGGCTGCACACCTTTTAAATACCTTCCTTCTATTGGAAATAATGAAGGATAGGGGCACCTTCTTTTGGGGCTCATAGAATTGGACCCCCTAGTCTAATCTTTTTGAAACTTGGGGGGTACTTTGGGGAGAGGCACTAGATACTATACTGCAATTTTGGTGCCTCTACCGCAAAATACAGCCCCTTCAGAGCCCCAGATACCCACAGATCAATTCTCCATTATTCCCTATAGGAATAAAGCTCCATAGGGAATAATAGAGTTCCCAGCAGACATTTCCCTCCCCTCCCCCCGCTTTCTGATGACCCTGAAGCGGGGGGAGGGCCTCCAATACGGGGGATCACCTGCCCCCATCTGGGGATTGGCAACCCTAGTGAAGATGCAGAAGCAACTATGAGTGGAAAATGGTAGGAGAGGGAGAGGGTAAGCAGCCCCTGCCTTTCTACACTCATCCAATTCTGGACTTTGTAGCCTTGTATAATCATTTTTAAAATCAGCCTCCCTTCTCCTGTCCTGTGTCTGCCTTATGCATTGTTGTGTGGCCCACACTTAGGATGCAGTCAGACGACAGGTTTAGTGCAATTTGGATGTGTCTCTAATTTGATCCTTTTTGAGAATTTTGTCTAAACATCTACCCTTAACCTACTGTTCCGCATGCTCAATGAATTGACTGCAGGACAGGATAGGGATGATGCTGCCTGATTGTGCATTTTAAATCTGATGGGGATCAGCAGTGACATCAGATCTTCAGTGTATCTGATCACACCCTTAGGTTTCTGGCCTGTTTTGGGGACTGCTTCTATGGCAATTCAGGATAGTTTCCCACTGAGCTGGCCAAGGTGCCATGCTTAAGCTGACACTATCCTGTGGGGGGACAGGCTTGGATGAGACCCATGCATTTAGCTTTGGAGGCATCGACTGGTCCCTTGTGGCTGCTTTATCTTCTCCAGCGCACAGTGCTTGCAAACAGATTGATTAAGGAAAACCACAGCTTTGGCTTTATCATGCAGATGCAGGCAGCTCCTTTGCTGTTTCCTTCCACAGATAGCATCCTCAAGCTGGCATTTGCAGCTTCACCTGGGATCGCCTCTTCAAAAGGGCAAAAATTCCTACTTGCCGTAACTCATCCAGATTTTTGTGAAAGAGCAGAAACCTCTGCTTAACATAGGTGGGGATGGGAGTCTTATTTTTGCAGAGTTAAAAGATTATCCAGGATCACAGAGACAGCAGATACAATTAAACAGTTAAAATTATGTGAAGATAATGCTATCACCCAAGAAACATGAGTGTGCATGTTGATAGAACTTAAAACTTGGACTTACATCTGTTAAAAAAAAAACAGTGGGAAAAGTGACTCACTCTCAGTTCTGCACCATTCACATTGTTGGTACAGTAGCTGGACTTAGGAAGGGATCATGTACTCCCTATTTTTTATTCAGGGTTCCACTCATTTTGTTCAATGTAAACTTTGAATTCTTTAATGACTGTTAGCCACCCAGAGTTGGCTCGCGGAGGGAGCAGCATATAAATTTAAAGTAAATAAGTAAATAAATAAAATTAATGTGTCAGAGTCAGGTGATGTTTACATGGGTTTCAATGGAGAACACATTCCCACCCTTAATATTTTTCTCTAAACCAACTGGGATGGAATTTTAGGGATTGTATCCTTACTTATAAGACTCCCCCTCTCCAATATCAGGTGCTATTCCCTTTATTAGATTGATGTCTCAGGTTGGTGGATGGTTTCCCAGTGGGTGCTAATTGTTCAGAGATAGCCCCTTGGCGGTGCTCTTAAGTGTCTATGGGAGCTTAGCGGAAGTGAGCCCCTTACAACTGAAGGAAGGGAGAAGGTGAGAATCTGTGCATGCCAAGAGAGAAAGACAGGTGTAACTGTTGATTACATTAAGCCTAATCAGTTCAGCTGAAAACTTTTTTGTGTCTCGATTGATTTCTAAAGAGGGAGTAATGGCATGGTGACATTCATTCTGGGTGAGAAGGACAGACGCAATTTGCAGTAATGTACCTAGAGTGGCAGAAAAGATCCATCTAAGACCTATTGATTTTCCCCCCCATTATCCATAGGGAGAGAAATCAAAACTATTCAGGATAATTCTGGGAAACAGAAAAGACTTCACATAAAGAAAGATTTTTAATTGATAAAAAGATGGCTAAACCTCAGATATTTTAAAAGTGCAAATTTGGAATTTTGTAAAACTGCAAACCAAACATCATGCTAACATAAAAGAATCATTCAGTTTGGATTTTGGAAAAACAGCTCAGGGAGGGACGAAACAAGGCTTTTTGAACTTTCAAGACCTAAAAGTGTTCAAACTCTTTTATGTCTTCTTTCCTCATATGGTGAGATAGAGTTGCCAGCAACCTGGAGAAAAAATGTCTTGCCCTTTAAATAGATGTTTGATGTGTGAAGATGGGCAGCTGAAACATTGTCATGCCCTTGGAGGTCAGTAACATCACCCCAGAAATAACATCTTATGGGGCAAGATTTTTATTTTAATATCCAGTTTGCTGGCAGTCCAATAATAAGGTGCAAGAGGGCACTAGTTTTACTTCCCTTTGCCTGCATGCTTTTTTTTTTTAAAATACCAAATTGATTCCTATTGGTGATTAATATATGAACATCCATCTGTGCATAATCAGCCTCCCTTCCCAGGGATACAGTCATTTAAGAGCAAGGCTTTTTTTGTAGCAGGAACTCCTTTGCATATTAGGCAACATACCCCTGGTGTAGCCAATCCTCCAAGAGCTTACAGTAGGCCCTGTAAGAAGAGTATTGTAAGCTCTTGGAGGATTGGCTACACCAGGGGTGCGTGGCCTAATATGCAAAAGAGTTCCTGCTACAAAAAAAGTCCTGTTTAAGAGTGATCAAGTCCATCCATCTCTTTATCCTATCACTGACCTTGTGTGTTCTCTCTTTTAATTTGGGAGACCTGTACTTTGCAAAGTAGACAATCCATGTATTTTAAGCAGGGGGACTGGAGCACAACAACTTTCATCCCCAGGACTCTTGGCTGCTCCCCAGCTCTTCCTCGCCCTACAAAAATATAAACAAATCCAAGCCTTTTCTCCCAAAGATAAAAAGCATGCGGCAGTAGGGTTGCCAAGTCCAATTCAAGAAATATCTGGGGACTTTGGGGGTGGAGCCAAGAGACTTTGGGGGTGGAGCCAGGAGACATCGGGGCGGAGCCAGGAACAAGGGTGTGACAAGCATAATTGAACTACAAGGGAGTTCTGCCATCACATTTAAAGGAACCGCACACCTTTTTAAATGTCTTCCTTCCATAGGAAATAATGAAGGATAGGGGCACCTTCTTTTGGGGCTCATAGAATGGGACCCCCTGGCTCAATTATTTTGAAACTTGGGAGATACTTTGGGGAGAGTCACTAGATACTATACTGAAAATCTGGTGCCTCTACCTCAAAAACAGCTCTCCCAGAGCCCCCAAAACCTCCAGATAAATTCCCCATTATACCCTATGAGAATCAATCTCCACATAGAGAATAATGCTCAGCAGACGTGTCCCCCCCCCATTTCTGGCAACTCTGAAGGGGATTGGCCTTTCTACTCATGAATTGCTGCCAACTTCTTCAAAGTAACACAGACACACCATCCCAAGAGGAAGCCTTTCAATCAGCGACTGAAGCCTCCGGAGGTAGAAATGCACACGGTCCTCTGGGGGCGGAGCTCCCCCCCCCCCGCCAGCCAGACTCCCCGAGGAGACGCCACCCGGCAGCTGAAGAGGATGCAAGGACTACGAGTCCCAGCATGCACCTCGCAAAGGGAGGCCAGACTGGAACGAATAGCAGGCCGGCGGTGGGTGGGTCTTTGTGACCCGGAGGAAGAGAGAAGCTTGAAGCCAGGCAGGGAAAGAGACACGGTGCCGTTCCACCCCCGCTTTCAGATTTTTAGAGAGCGGGGGATTAGGCTGCTAATCCAGGGGTCCCCCGGCAGGGCGGGGGGGGGGGGTTGGGAAGCCTATGCGGCAGGGTAGAGGTGGGCATTTGATAAGGCCTCTGAGTTTTTGCCTTCCTCCCCCTTCTGTCCCAATGCTATCAAGTGCTAGGCATTTGCCCATTTTTACCATCAGGCTAATACCAGACAACAGCAATGCCTCTGGGACAGCATGTCCCTGATTATATAGAACTAAAGCCTTCCTTAGGCCAGTGACCCAGCAATCTGATGAGATGCATGTCTATTTCTGTGTGAAAAAACGCTAATCAGAGATACCACTCTGTGGCAGGAATGCAGTATAATTGTTCTGGTTGGCTGGTGCATCTGTCTAGGAATGTATATGCAGAGCCATCCTCCTCTCTTTTGACTGCCTGCTCCCTCCCACTGTGACTGTCCCAGGAAAATGAAGACAGACAGGGGAAATGGAAACTGAAGGCAGAGTGCAGCTGCCAGCAATCCCAATTTGTATGAGGGCAAAGGAAATTATGAGAGCCACCTAATGGAGCTGGGCCCGAAACAAGATCGCACTTGCATCGATTCAGACTGTTATGGGGATGCTCACAATTTGGGCTCAGCTCACCCACAGTAACTTTTAGTGTCTTGCCATCCTTGTCTTAAATCCTATGATGGGCACCGTGGTAGGGTGTTGATTAACAAAATGTCTGTAGTCCATTCAGCCTTCCCCTTCCATTGAACTGACCAAATAAGGAAAAGTTCCTCTGCAGAGGAAGGCCATCAAGTCACAGCTGGCTTAGGTTGACCCCAGCAAGGGGTTTCAAGGCAAGTGAGAAGTAGAAGTGCTTTGCCATGGCCTTCCTCTGCAGAGCCTTCCTCAGTGGTCTCCCACCCAAGCTGCAACACAGCTTCGGAGATCCATGTTGTTTTCCCTCTGGTAGTTGCCATCAAATGTGGCCTCACTTGACATACCTAGTCAGTTTTATAGGTTCTTCCTTGAGAAAAACCAACGAGGGCCTTCAAAGGCTGCCATGGTGACGTTTTCAAACCAATGCCACATACTCCTAGTACTGAATTATATCCATGGCTGATGACATTCACTCTAATTCTCTTTGTATGTTTCTCTCTGGAAATGAAAGCAAGACATCATAGCATCCATTACATTAACAGGACACTCACGTCCAAGACAGCTGCAACAATAAGAACAAAGGCTGTTGTGGTTTCAGGCTCAAGATCTTTCAGTCAGTCCAAGAAAGATACGCCTGTGTTCCTGTTGGTCTCTACTGCCACCAGTGGGTCAAACTAGAGCTTTTTTTGTAGCAGGAACTCCTTTGCATATTGGGCCACATACCCCTGATGTAGCCAGTCCTCCTGGAGCTTACAGTAGGCCCTGTAAGAATAGCCCTATAAGCTCTTGGAGGATTTGCTACATCAGGGAAGGGGGTGTAGCCTAAAATGCAAAGGAGTTCCTGCTACAAAAAAAAAAAAGCCCTGAGTCAAACCTAACCAGCTTGACTTGGATGAGGCCAGGGGAGATGCAGGTCCAGAAAGAGACGTAGGGTTGCCAAGTCCAATTCAAGAAATATCTGGGGACTTTGGGGATGGAGCCAGGAGATTTTGGGGTGGAGCCATAAGCAAAGTTGTGACAAGCACAATTGAACTCCAAAGGGAGTTCTGGCCATGACATTTAAAGGAACCGCACACCGTTTAAATGCCATCCCTACATTAGAAATAAAGAAGGATAAGGGCACCTTCTTTCAGGGCTCATAGAATTGGACCCCCAGGTTCAATGTTTTTGAAACTTGGAGAGCTTTTTGAAAAGAGTTATCAGATGCTATGCTGAAAATTTGGTGCCTCTATGTCAAAAAACAGCCCTTCCAGAGTCCCAGATACTCCCAGATCAATTCTCGATTATACCCTATGAGAACCAATCTTTATAGGGAATAATGAAGTGCCCAGCAGACATTTGTCTCCCGTTTCTGTCAACTCTGAAGCGGGGATTGGCATCTCTACTCACAAGTTGCTGAACTTCCAACTTCTTCAAAGTAACACAGAGCAACCAAAGGTTCAAGTCCTTTCCTATGCAAACGACCTCTGAAAAGATTGTACAAACAACAGATTGTCTGAGCTGCTTTTACAGCCACTGGGAGCAGCCATGTTGTTCTGCCTGCTCCCCCCCATTCAGCCTTAAAGACACAGATACACCATCCCAAGAGGAGTCTGAAGCTTCTGGAGGTGGAAATGCACATGGTGGCTGTGGGGTCAGGGCTTCCCCCTGCCGGCCAACTGACTGGGAGTGGGAAGGAGCCTGGGAAAGCGGGAGAACCCCCGCTGGGACCTGGGGATCGGCAAGCCTAAAGAGATGCCATTCTCCTTCCATGCTGCTGTGTGCTTTGAGCCCCGGTAGGATCTTGGTGGCGTCTTTGCTGTGCCACCTCAAAACATTGCTTGGGTAGCTTGCCTCTGGGTCAATGTTAGCTCCAGGATTTCAGGCAAGGTGCCCTTGGTGATGTCCTTAATTTTGGTAGGTGCAGAGTGTGCAGCTGAGAATACATTCCATTGCCTTGAGTCTGTCTGGGTACTCATATCAACTGAGACCAGCAGTGCTGTGTGCCCAACTCTAGCTTCCTCTAGCTTCTAGAGCTTTCTTTTTTGGGGGCGGGGGGAAGGATGCTTTTTCTTGCTGTAATGAATAGAATGGTGTCACAGATCTTATTAATACCACCAAAGAGAAAGACAAATGATTTTCTACAATAAGAAAGGAAAATACATTTTGGAGATGGGGTAAAAGGCCAGAAAAGGAGATGGGATGGCCTTGCCATTTGGCTGTCAGGTTGTAAACAATGAAGATGCTCAACATCTTTCTTTTCTTTTTTTATAGGCAACCCTTTAAGAAACAAAAATTAAGGATGCTCAAGAAGCATCTCTTTTAATTGGAACAATTAACAGCAAATGCTTCCCTTGCATAAATACTCAACGCTGTCTCAGGGACAGAGAGGGAGGGGAGTCGGAGGGCTGGAATGTGCAGGATACCCCGGGAGTTAATCACTAATTTTCAAAGAGTTAGTATAAATTGCTGTTAATTAGCTTGGTAAATGCTTGCTGTGGGCTGCTAAATTAGAACCTGATCAAAAGGGCAAGATCGGCAATTGAGCAAAGGATCAGCTCCCCCTTCCCTCTCCCACTTTTGCACGCTGCTCCAACGTTTGCACATTTTCCAAGGGGTGAGTGGCAGAAACAAAGTGGGTTCATGTCACAAAATATGCTGGGAATGACAGATGTGCATGTGGAAACTGATGCTTGATATGAAGATTGGGCATGTCCTGATTTGGTGCGCTGGAATTGATTCCTGACTCTTGGGAGACCCCCCACCTAGACTAGGTTTGGGTTGCAGTGCTTGTGAGCCCACTTAGGCAAACATAGGCCACTGGGGATTCAACGAACCAATGCTGCCTCTCCTTACTTGGCAGCTGGTTTGGGTTCTGCTTGGCATTTACAAGTTTGGATGTTCCAGCAGGCTTTTGGGGAGCTTGGGGGGATACCATAATTTTTGTAGGAGAGACCTCATGTAATCTCAGGAAGACAACTAATTTTCTTTGGAAAAAGTTACTGTTTCCATTTCCATGTGTTTTTTTAAAATCAGATCTGAACATTAAAGGCAATTTTTCTACTGCATTTTATGATTATGGTCAGGAAAACGTTAGCACATTTTCATTCCAAGTCTGGAGTAACAGTGGAAGAAATGCAAACTTTCCTAACATGAGACATGTCACAAAAGTTGGTAGCATCTCTACTAATGGCTTAGTTAATTAACCCCAAAGTACAAAATATTTAATTAATTCATCTCAAAGCCTCTCTGAAACATTAATATTTTAACTTTCTGTCTGAAGACTAAAAATGAGAAAGCAAGCAAGTATTTTTCAGGAGAGAATTCCATAATTTTGGAGCCACCACTGAAAAAAACCCAACTTGTGCAGAGATCTATTGCACACTAAACATGATACATGAAGCAGGGCCTGTGATTGGAAAGAGGAAGTAAGAGCTAGTGTGATCAAGGGGTTAGACTGTTGGACTAGAACTTCAGAGACCCAGATTTGAATCCCCACTCTGCCATGGAAGCTTGCTGAATGTCCTTGAGCCAACTATACCCTTTCAGCATAACTGTTCTCAAAGGATGTTGTGAAGGTAAAATGGAGAAGGGGGTGACTGTTATAGGCCACTCTGGGGAGAAAAGTGGGGTATAAATGAAGTAAATAAAATAAATCCATAAAGGAAAAGGTGGGTTACCTAATTAAGGTTGCCAGCCTCCAGTTGGAGCCTGGAGATCTCCCACTTTTACAACTGATCTCCAGCTGGCAGAGATCCCCTCTCCTGGAGAACATGGCTGCTTTAGACTCTATGGCATTGCACCATGCTGAGCCCGCCCTCCCCAACCCCCCCCCCCCCCCCCAGATCCACTCCAGGTATTTTCCAACACATACCTGGCAACCCCAATTACCTTCTGTTCACATGTTCTAAACTGTTTTGATGCAAAGACAGCCAGTGTGTGGTGTAGTGGTTAAAGTGTCGGTTTGGGATCTGGGTAAACCCAGATCTGAATCTCCCCTCTGCCATGGAGACATCCTGGGTGACCTTAGGTCAGTCACACACCCTCAGCCTAACCTACCTCACAGGGTTGTTGTGAGGATAAAATGGAGGCAAGAGAAACAGTACAAGCAACTTTGGGTCCCCATCAGGGAGAAAGCTGAGGTACAAGTGAAGCAAATCACTAAATAAAGCAATAAACAAAGATCTTTGCAAAACCTTTTGTTTGAGAAGAATGGGCAGGGGGCGGGGGGGAGAAACTTCATGCAAGAAAAGCAATGCAAAAATTTATATTTTATTTAATTCAAAAATTTAAAATAGCTTTCAAATTCAGTAAAGTATGCCGAGACACAAAGGAGAAGCCTCATATACAGATAAAGGATAACTTAAAATTGTATATATAGCAGACAAGCCGGTTTTATGTGTAGAATACATATTTACAATTAGTTTTAATTTTTTTCTTTTTCTTTTTTTAAAAAATCAAAACCATATTTATACATTTTATTACATTTACAAAAAAAAGCTGAATCTTCCACTACCGTTTACTACAATAATGAAAAAAAATTTACATTGTGTCTTTTCCCCCACTGTACAAACCTTTGTTTCATAAAAATATATCTCTGTACAAAAGGTTTTTTTTTCTTTTTTAATCTTTTTTTCTGGTAAACTGTAACGCAAGTCAAATGGGCACTGAAAATAAGATGTTTTGTCCAGCTCTTGAAAAAAAGGGGTGGGGGACCTCAAAATATCCTCTTCCCTCCTCCCCTCAGTTAATCAGGGAACAGGAATTTTGAAATGAACTGACCACCTACAGCCCAAGAAGAAGCATGGGCATTTCTTTATACCAGCCCTCCTCATATTGCAGTGATTTTCAAACTGTTTACCTCCAGGGACCCTTTCCATAGCACCTACTTTGCTGAAACAACTCCCGCAGGTTGCCAAACATTTGAAGAAACATTCTAGGAAGCCAATATTGATCCCCCAAGTTTATAAAACCACCAGTCTACTGCATTATCTAAGCAGGATGAAGAATGAACCATGAGGGTTCTGTTCAATTATTCAAAATGAGGACTGTAAAAACAAAGCTTTTTGACTGACCAGATTCTAACGGGCCCCAAAGCAGAAACCTGGCAAGAGCAAAGCAAGCAACATGGCAATAGTGGTGAATGAGTCAGAGTTCCTTTAAAAAAATTCAACTTGCTAGCTCTGGAGTGCCACTGCAAAGGACTGGCGCTCAGACCAGCAGGTGCTGCTGGCCTGCTGTTAACTGATGGAGAATCCCCTCTAGGTCAGGGGCCTCCGTTTCAGAAGCAAAAGATCTGAGGTTCAGGCATGTGGTTCCTCAAAGCTGACTGGGGTTTTTTTAACACTGCTTTGTATGTTGAAATTAGAGAACTTAATGTCTTTGCAGATCTCCCACCCCTCATGGCAAATATGCTTCTTTTTGCTTGCCTACTGCCCAAGAAACAAAATGGTGACTATTCCTTCCCCCCTTGCATTACTGAGCAATAGAGGCTGCTGGAAATAGACCCTCTCCCCAACTTTTACTGCACTTGAAAAACAGAGGAGTAACCATGCCGCTCCTCTGGAACTTCACAAGTACTGCCTGCGTCTCCCAGCAATAATTTAACAAAATAGCACCTTGATAAGATGATGTAAGTAGGGGGCATGCCCAGCTTGAAGTCACAGAAGTAAACCAGGGATAAAGCACAAAATCATTCGTATCACCTAAATTTCTTGTCTATGGACATGGAAGAGAAAGAAGGCAAAACGTATTTCGCATCTCAAACCAATCGGTCTGGAAACTTAGTTGTGTTTCTTTGCAGAAGTCCATGAACACAAAAACAGATAAGGCATGAATGCGATTTTTCTGGCCCAGTTTCCCTAATGTCCACTTGGGCATTAAGGCACCAAACAGTGGGACATTTCTCTCCCCCCCCACCCCACCGCCAGTTCGTTTCTGCTGGATGTGAGCTGCATATGAATCAAACAGCACCTTCCAGCCCGCAGTTCTCCTCCAAGCTGGAAGAACCAACCAAATGTCAGACTCTTGAAAATCAAGAGTCCTTTATTGGGATAGGTGGAGGGAATGCAAATCCCCTTTCTGGGCTTAAAAAATTGTTGTATTTGCACTTGAGAAAGCAAACAGGGGCTTTGGATTTCCTCTGGGAGTCTGAGGTGGCCTTGAGTAGAAATTCCACAGCTGGTATTTGGAGAACGAGTGAAGTCCTTATAATGAGGCGAGTGAAATCCCCCAGGGAGACTCTTCCTTTCAAGTTTAGCATGCAGAAGAAGCACGTCTCCCTCCCAAATCCTGGCACTGGCTTCACAACTGATACAACAACGGTCCAATCCTAAGCAAAGAACACCTTTCTAAGTCCATGGAAGTCAACAGGCTTAGAAGGGTGTAACTCTGCTCAGGGTTGCAATCTTTCCAGTCCCCTCCTTGGAGCAGACAGAGGCAAAGCAAACAGGCCTGGAGGCAGCATTTGCATTATGCATAGGTCCCAATCCAGAAATCACCAGACAAAATGGCAGCATCACGATAGCCTTTGCAGGTAACAGTGGTAAGGCAGAAGACAATGCAGTCATCCAATTCTAAGCGCCACCAGTTTCAACATCATTTAATGTTCTCTTTGAGATCAATCTGACTTAAATGGGTTTGCTTTGGTCTGGATTTGCTGCACCCTCGATTTGTTTAAGCAGACATAGTTAATGCAGTCAATAGATCTTTGCCCCATGTTCTATGCAGACGGCCAATCAATATAGAAATTGCCAACTCAAATAAAAGGTGTGTATATCTAGGTCTTGGGGAGGGGCTAGTTCACACAAACAGCATATGAGGCACTAAAACGGTCTGGGTTTAAATTACACAATGGTAAAATGCATGATGCAATTCTCCTTCAGCCTCCCTGCATATTTGTTGTTCAGTCACACAGTCGAGTCCGACTCTTTGCGACCCCATATCAGAGAGATTCCTAGCATAAGATTTTCAGTGACTGGCTACTTTTCTATTTGCAGATAGGTGTGTGTGTGATTACATTCAAATCTTAATTCCCCACCCCCTGCAACAGTTCTCTGTGTTAGATACTTTACTACCTTCTGTCATATAAACAAGACTGTAAGCCTCAAGGTTAGACTGAATTCTTGCATTCCAAACAGGCCAAATTTGAGGGTGGTGGTAGGAACTTCTGCTAATCTCTGAGCTTCATTTTACCATCTATATATCCTGTGCTACAAATTTCCCCATTACATATTAAGTCCTAAAATCAGTGCTTTAAAAAAAAAAAAGAATAAATGCCAATACTCATCTAACAGTTTCCACTGATTTCTACCAATTTCTCTTCCCTCTGAAAAATGCTGTTTGTATTCAGTACCAGCCTTGAAAAGGATGTACTTTAAACACTGAAGAAAATCAGCATAGCATATTGCAATACAGCAACATGCTACCTGGGCATTTTTTAGTAATTTGAAATCTATTCTGTTTCCATTGTGAAAATACATGAATGCCAGCAACTGGTAATTTGAGAAATGGACTCTTAGAAGAAGCCAATGCTCATTAAAAAATCAGGCATATTTGAAAACAGTTACTTGTTAAACCCAGGCTATGCACTCAATATTAAATTAAATATTTTGCAGCAGTGAGTGGATTTTGATTTGGGATTAGCCATGGATTTTGGTTTGTGCTTAGATTCTGCTGTTATGGTGCCTGGAGGTGGCTGGATTAAATTCGCAGTGATAAAGGTGTACTGCTAAATCCTACATGTGCAAGGGACAACCGCTTAGGTTTGTTGATGTATCGATCCCACAACAGCAGAAGTGGGCGGATTGGTACTCTGGTGCAGGTGGGGATGTTAAGTCTTCTCTTGAAGATCTGCCATTTGCCCTGCTGGTCCTGATCAGGACTTGCACAAGGAGCTGAAGATTTACAAGGGGTCTGTAGTTCAAAAAAAGATAATTTCAATTCTGTATCAAAATGTTTGGAAGGACATGATTATAATTTGCATTAAATATCAGGAGTATTGCTATTGTATTGAAAAGCCATGAAATTACAAGATGAGATTAAAATGATAATTTTTACTGCCTCTCCAGAAAACGGGAGGGGGCTGAGAAAGAGAAGTGAGGCCTGGATGGTCATGGCAGATCTGCCCCTTTGAAATGCTAACGATCATTATTTTCAGTGGGTGATGGATCTTATCCCTGGGAGTCCAGGTCTACCACCCACTCAAGCAAAGCTCTTTAATCACCCTAGACTTCCAGAAAGCTTTTGATAAAGTTCCTCATCAAAGGCTCCTAAGTAAACTCAGCAGTCATGGGATAAGGTGACAAGTCCTCTTGTGGATTAAAAATTAGTTAATTAACAAGAAACTGAGAGTGATTATAAATGGGCAGTTTTTACAGTGGAGGGTGGTAAGCAGTGGGGTACTGCAGGGCTCAGTACTGAGTCCAATGCTTTTTAACTTGTTCATTGATGATTTGAAGTTGGGAGTAAGCAGAGAAGTGGTTAAGTTTGCAGATGACACTAAGTTGTTCAGGATGGCGAGAACCAGGGAGGATTATGAGGCACTCCAGAGGCATCTGTGGAAGCTGGGCAAGTAGGCATCAACATGGCATATGAGGTTCAGTGTGGGCAAGTGCAAAGTAATGCACATTGGAGCCAAAAATCCTAACTATAAACACACATTGAAGGGGTCTGAACTGTTGGAGACCAATTGGGAGAGAGATCTTGGAGTCTTGGTAAATAACCCACTGAAAATGTCAACCCATGCGTGATGGCAATCAAAAAGGCAAATGCTATGCTGGGGATTATTACAAAGGGAATTGAAAACAAATCAGGCAGTACCATAATCCCTTTGTACAAATTGATGGTGTGGCCTCATTTGGAATAGTGTACAGTTCTAGTCACCACTGGAAAACAGCAGAAATTAGTAATTAAAATGACTAAGGGAATGGAACACTTTCCCTATGAAGAAAGGTTAAAGAAGTTAGGACTCTTTAGCTTGGGGAAACGATGACTGAGGAATGACATGATAGAGGTTTACAAAATTATGTATAGGTTAGAAAAGGTAGAGAAAGAAGTTCTTTTCTCCATTTCTCCCATGAAAGAACTTGTGGGCACTCAATTAAATTAATGAACAGTAGGTTTAGAACAGATTAAAGGAAGTACTTCTTCACCCATAGAGTAATTAACACATGGAATCCACTGCTATAGGAAGTGGCGGCAGCTACAAGCTTAAGACAGCTTCAAGAGGGGATTAGATAAACATATGGAACAGAGGTCCATCAGTGGCTATTAGCTGTAAGATACAGATGGGATGCTATGTCTGGAGCAATGATGCTCTGCAATTCCTGGTGCTTGGGGGGCAACTGTGGGAGGTCTTCTGGAGTTCTGGCCCCACTGGGGGCACATGGTTTATGGCCACTGTGTGACAGAATGTTGGGCTGGATGGGCCATTAGCTTGATCTAATATGTTCTTATGCCTTTGGCTGGAAGGCATAAGACCAACTGAGTTGCACCATGGGTGCAGGATGGCACCCCACTAAGATTCGTCTACCTACTAGGTTAGCCTAAGGCTCTTTTTAGACATCACAGGAGGCCCAGCGCTGCTGTCACTTGATGGTTTCTTTGCTTTTCATCACTCCCATATCTTAAGGTCTAATAAAATACAAAAGCCAGTGTGGTGTAGTAGTTATGATATTGGACTGGGATCTAGAAGAACCAGCTTTGTATCCTCACTCTACCATGGGAATTTGCTGCATGACCTTGGGGCTAAACAACTTCCCAGGATTATTGTAAGGATAACATGGAGGAGAAGAGAATTATGTAAGGCTTCATGGCATCATTGGCCATCAGATATGAGAATGCACAATAAGATGGTCTTATATCATGTGCTGTATTCACCTATGTGTTAGTAGCCTCATATGCTTTGTGTGAAGTAGGCCAGCCTAGAACGGTCAGGTTAAAAATGACTTCAGAAACAAACCTATCATCAAAGCAAAGAGAAGGCTGAGCTCCAGACAAAGGCTTGACTACAACAGCATCTCTGTGGCTGGAAGGATTTCCAACCGTGAGGCATGACTGTCTCACTTCCCACCTATCACTGCCACCCCAAATGCCCCTGAAGAGCTTTTTCATTATGGAGACAGTTGTGTTCCGCTGGTGGAAATCCCTCCAACTACAGAAACACTTCATGAGCTTCAACCCAATGAGGAAACTCTGGATTTTAACATCAGCATTGAAGTCATCATTTATGTTGGTAGATCACAATCCTGTCCTTACAGCAAATTTGGGAATCAGTGAGTTAGGCCTGATCACTGGCTTGCCTTGACACTGTCTGCTCCAGCACTCAAATGAGGGGAGCACACATCACAGAATTTAATGAAAGGTGGGGGAAGGTTCATGATGAGATGGGAGCATCCTTGCTAGTTATTTTGCCAGTTTTATATGCCAAGATTTGAAGGGTCAATGAGAATTCATGTTGAGGTGATTCAGAATGGGACACTGGCTCTAGGTTAAAAAAAGAAAAGAAAAATAAATTAGTGGCACAGGGCACTGGTGACATCACAGATGTTATCCAATAGGTGCCCATGAGCCTCATGCGGCAACATGTTGGCGTTCCAAAGATAATTGAAGGGCTTGGCTGGGGTGGGGGTGGGAAGACGGGAGGGCAAGAAATGACATGTTCTTCCAATGACAAAAATACGGCAACTCGAGGGTGGGCAAAACATAACTGACCTGCAGTAAATGCATAAATTGGGTTCCCTGCAACAGCCATGCAAAACCCATCTGTTCCTCATGCTAGGGAACAAGCTGTTGGAAAAGTTCTTCCTTTCTGGCTCTCTGACCAAAGCTAGCAGGGGAAAAGGAGCAACGGCAGCATTGGTTCAAAAATTGGGATTTGAACCGGTCTAACATCTGGAACCCAAATAAGAAAATGCAGCAGACCGTAAGATAATAAAAGCAACATCCATCTACAGTGCAGGAGAGGATGCTTAGAACTAGAGGAGGGGAGGGTCAGACTTTGCGGGAACCTCAGATCTTTGCGGTAGGGTGTTCACGTGAAATACATAGGTATGATTAGGTGGGGGTGGAGGAGAATAAACAGAAACAAAACAACCATTTCTCCTTTTGTTGAACCTGCCATTTTAGTTCAAAATGATTTTGTTCCAGGTCTCTGCGTCCACAGGGCCTTCTCAGACACAACAGAGTGGTGGGCTGTCTTCTCCTGCGGGTCCGTCACACAGTCCCATAACCAGGGGACGAATACCATTCAGCTTCTCCACGTCACCAGGAGATATTCACCAGAAGGCGATCATCCACCACAAGGGAGTGGTGGGATGGACTTTGGTCTCTCCGCATCAGAGTCAGCAAGCGCTGAAGCTGGCCAGGATTGACTGGGAAAGCTCAGAGGTGGAGAAGCATTATTGGGGGGGGCAGGTTCTGCTTCCTTCGCCCTCCACTCATGGGCAGGAGGGGATGCTTTGGTTGATTTGATTATCAGTTGTAGAGCATGACAGATTGGCAATGAAGATGCGGAGCAGTGGTGGACAGAAAGGCAGTCTCTCTCCCTCTTTCTCTGGATCAGCACAAAGGCACCACGCCAACGCCACAGCCCCACCACCTTGGGGAGTGATGATCATGGGCAAAGATGAACCAGAAGGACCACTGGGCGCTGGTGAGGCTCCTGTCCCTGGAGAATGCTGCAGTAGAACAGGGGAAGAGAGAAACATGACCAGATGGGCATAAGGAGTAAACTTTGGTTCAACAAATCATTACATGCTATTATCTTCTGTTCTTGCCTACTATGAGAATGGATTGTATTATTCTTGTGGAGACAGCACCTATCACATGCCAGTCTGGCAATCGGAAGCTTTCAATGTGCTAACTAATACTGGAGGATCATCTTGGACAAATAGGGAGTGTCCTCTCCACTTTTGGAAAGGAGTATGGTTTCAATGCTTGGTCTGTCTGATACTCCCCATTGACTTCAGCAGTTCCTGAAGTGGATTTCCCAGGATTATTAGCAGATCAAGAGATATGGACAGACAGACATTACAAAGTTGAACAAGCGAAGTAATGGTGGAAAGTGCCATCAAGTTGCAGCTGAAATGTGGGCCCAGTAGGGTCTTCAAGGCAAGAGACAAAGAGAAGTAGTTTGCCATTGCTTGCCTCTAATTAGCTATCCTTGGTGGTTTTCATTCAAACACTGATCAGGGCCAGCTCTTCTTAGCTTCCTAGATCTGATGAGACTGGACTAGCCTGAGCTACCCAGGTCAGGGCGAAGGACAGTTGGGTACCTTAAATATTATGGCTCAAAGGAGGCACAGGCCTGTTACTGATTATCAGAGATTTGTAGTCCAATTGACAGACTTGGATCTGAGAAACATGGATTCAACTCTCCAATCTTGAGCAAGTCACTTATCCCCCAGATAGTTGTTCCCACCTGCAGCATGGGAAGAACAGTGGCCTGCCACAGAAGGGTTGGCACAATGGAAAGGGCAATGAAGACTAAGGAAGCGTTTTGCAAATTAAAACATTAAGCCGGGGTGGTGTGTGGGGCAAGTGAACACCACATATGCGGCCAGTGGAGTCAGACTTACTGCGCAAGACTGCAAGTGCTATACTGCGGTGCACACAGTGCTGACTGTAAACTCTGCCTCATTGGCCATGATGTCTGTTGGCTGCAAGTTACGGTCGTACATCGGGTTTTCAAACGTGCCTCGGACGTTGGTGTTCTCATGGCCAGCGTAGCCATTGAACGGCACCTTCGGTCTCCTCCTGTATCAACCAGGACCAACAAATGAGCTGGAGACAGTCCCTCAGCATTAATGTTTAAGTGTGAAATGGCCAGACAACTGCCAAACCCTGCTGCATCTCCCCTGCCCCCCTTGCCAGCACAGTGTTGATCATCGCGGTGCACGGACAGTGCAAAGAGTTACTGAACTGAACCTCCTTTCTTCAAATGCTGCACAGACAACTTGGAGCTTAGTCCATACTGCTTGCTACCAAAGGTGTTCCCTCCCAATGCACCCCACGGTATGTTGAATGATGAGGCAGTTGCAGGGATGCTCCACCTTTCGTTTCCTTCTCTGAATACATCCCAATGGCTGTATCTCTCCCAGCGTTTTGACAAACTGCCCAGACCCTGAAAATCCCTTCTGTGATCACTCTACCCTCTCCCACTACAAATGCTGCCAGCATACAGAACCTTCAGAGCATCCCTTAAGTGACATTTGAAAATCTCAATTCCTTCCTCCATTGGCAATGATGCTGCCCGAGGCCAAAGCAGGCATGGCAATAAGATCTACATCTCTTTCCTTTGATTTTTATTCTTTACTGAAAAGTAGCCTCAGAGGTCGTAATCAACAGTTGTATGTGGGGGGGGGGGAGGTGTTACCAGGGCTTTTTTTTGTAGCAGGAACTCCTTTGCATTTTAGGCCACACACCCCTGATGCAGCCAATCCTCCTGGAGCTTACAGTAGGCCCTGTACTAAGAGCCCTGTAAGCTCTTGGAGGATTGGCTACATCAGGGGTGTGTGGCCTAAAGGAGCTCCTGCTACAAAAAAAGCCTTGGGCTTTTTACTATTTAAACCTTCCTCTCCTTGGAAGATTGTGAATATAAAACTGTATCTCAAAAGCTCCTTCCACTGGCTTTGCTCCTGTGTAGGACTCACCTGTGTTTGTAGAGATACAGCACAAACCCTGCAATAATCAGGGCAATGAAAGGCACGAGGATAGCAGCTGCCACTGAACTGCTGTTAGATGCAAAGGGATGGCCCATCGACTCGGGATCATGCTCAATTCTGCTGTCTGAAAAGGGAAAGCGGCATTAGGCTATAATCCAGAAGAAGAGGCTGGGGACCTCAGCATGTGTTTGCCACACAGGAATGCAACAGATAATTACAGCATCTGACTGCCTTATTAAGGTAGAAAAGTAGCATGCAAATTAACTGAAATATCACTTTGCCATTTACCAAGGACAGGTATTAATGTGATGGAAATATGTTGTCAAAAATCTAATTACCAAAAAAAATATAATAATGAATTCAGCCTGCAAGCAAGACCTGCCAGCTTACCTAACCTCTGGAGGCCGAACTGTCCAAAACCTTTGCCGTGCACAAATCCCTGGTAGACAAATGTCCCACTCGATGACTCGGGGGTGACCTGCATTGGGGAAGGACCAACAGACTGTTATACTGTTGGACTCTTAGATTGTTGGAAGCTTCTGACGGTACATAGAGAGGAGCTTTAGTTGTAGAATTTCCTATGAGAGAGGTATGCACAAAACAATGAAACCTGCTTAGAATGATAAAAACCTAAAGCACAGCAAAAAAGATCAGGGCCCTTGTACAGAATAATAAGGCCCTAAAAATCTGGAGAAAAAGGGCTGTCAAGAAAGGAAAGATGTAATGCAGTGAGGCCATCTTGGTTAGCCATAACTAGAGTTACCCATGCAAAGACTATGCTCTGAATCTTGGAAGATCTTGTATCTTTGATGAAAAGGAGACAGAACAAGGTCTACACAACCGTTGTTAGAAACTTTTACCTGAACAAAAATACCGTATTTTTCGGACTATAAGATGCACTCCCCCCCCCCAAAAAAAGTGGGGGGAAAGTGTGTGCGTCTTATAGTCCGAAGGTACGTACCTTGGGGGGGGGATCTGCTGCCTCTTCCTCCAATCTGGCGCTTCCCCGCGCCTGCCTGCCTGGTTCCATCTTCTTCAGGCAAGCGCTGGGATCGCTCCACGTGGCCCTAGCGCTTTGCAAGCGCCGGCTGCGGAGGGGGCAGCGTGCTTCCTACTTGCCTGTGTTCCTGCCTTCAGCTGTGATGTTTAAAGCAAGCGCTGGGATCGCTCCCTCCCCTCCCCCCTCCGATCCCAGCGCTTGCTTTAAACATCACAGCTGAAGGCAGGAACACAGGCAAGTAGGAAGCACCCTCCCCCTCCGCAAACGCAGCGCTTTGCAAGAGCCGGCTGTGGCGAGGGCAGCGTGCTTCCTACTTCCCTGTGTGCCTGCCTTCAGCTGTGATGTTTAAAGCAAGCGCTGGGATCGCTCCCTCTCCCCTCCGATCCCAGCGCTTGCTTTAAACATCACAGCTGAAGGCAGGCACACAGGGAAGTAGGAAGCACGCTGCCCCCTCCGCAGCCGGTGCTTGCGAAGCGCTGGGGCCATGTGGAGTGATCCCAGTGCTTGCCTGAAGAAGATGGAGCCAGGCAAGCAGGTGCGGGGGAAGCGCCGGATCGGAGGAAGAGGCAGCGGATCGCCCCCCAGGAGGAAGGTGCGTCCTATCCTCCGGAGCGCCTTATGGTGCGAAAAATACGGTATGTACTTTCTCCAAACTGCTTTGGATGTTAAATAGATCCAAAGGAATAAACAAACAAATATTCTTGAACATTTCTTTGAACATGGTGCTAGCTGCAAAACAAAACAAAGCTATACTTCATTATTTCTTTTGGGAAATACAGGAATGGAACATCAGCAAAAGGTGGTAAGGGAGGAAAATACTAAAAGTTTTTTTAAAAATCCTCAAATTTCCCCCCAATTTAATCCTGTATCCTTATTTGACTTTCCCATTCAATGCGATAAAAACAACCCCCAATACCCTTAGAATATATGCTACAATTTACAAAATAATTACAAGTGGAGGGAGTGGAGGCATGAAACACAACAGGATTGTTGAACTCACTAAAGCTGGGGGATACAGAGAGTGTGGAGTTGCAGAACATCAAAAATGAAGTTTTATCTGATTTTCTCCAGATAAAAATCAGAAATTAATTCCTTCTTTTACAACTCTAGTTGTTTCTTTTTGTGTGTGGAGGTGTTAACCAGTCAGTTCTTATTTTTTTTCCTTTTCTTTTTATTATCTATATAAAATTTAATAAAATATTATGAACCAAAAATTAAGTTTTATCATTTTTCCCGTCACTTTTGAAGGTCCACTTGAGCCCACATTTCAGCCAAGGTTAAGTTGCAATGCAGCCGCTCCCTCTTCTCCCTCCTCCAATTTTTTCCAGCCCCTTCTGCATTTTTTGCCACCTGAACAATTCAGGCAAACTTTGCAAACCAAGTGCATGGCTGAGATCTCTGCAGACTGACGAGCTGGCTGGTGCTTGTACTTACACGTCCATCTAAGGCCCATTTATCGTTCATTAACATCTCTGCCGGCCCCGTGATCTGGTACACCTGGAGGAGGAGGTGCATCTCGTCCTTTTTGTATATCCCTGAAAAGAAGAACACAGAAGGAGGGTTGCACTTGCAAGAATCTGTTACTGATTCTTGGTGGAAATAAATACATTTAAAAAGAGAGACTGCAGAAAGGCTCACTGCAATCTAAAAATACAGCATGCCATTGAACCTCATGAGCCTTTGGGCTTGGATTTGACTCCAGTGGGGCTGTGCTGGAGAGCACCTGCATGTCATTGCCTGAGTCCATGGGTGACCCTAAAGTTCCTGAGGATGCTGTCAATCCCAGGATGACAGCAAAGAGCTCCAAAAGTATCTCCTTAAACTAAGTGAGGGAGCACAGGAATCCTGCAACTCCCTGTGAACAGGAATGACGATGGCATCCAGATGGCTTCAGCTATCCAGGAACTGACCTCAGCCTGGCACTCTGGCCAGCAATTCTGCTTTGCCTTTTGGCAAGATTATTTATATACTTCATTTATAGCATGCCTTTCTCTCCAAAGGAGCTGACATCATTCTCTGCTGCATTTTATCTCCACAACAGCCATATGAGGTAACTTAGGCTGCTCATGTATGACTGGCCCAAGGTCACTCAGCAAGCCTCTGCAGCAGAGTGGGGAATCAGACCTGGGGCTCCCATATCCCAGTCCTGCACTCTAGACACTGCCCAGCTGTGGCTCTCAAAACCCCCTGGCCAACCACATGTGAATCTGACCTCTCTTTTCCAATCATCCCAGGAAAACAATAACTGAAGTTTGATCTATGGATACTCTTCACTGCCCTGCTTGAGTGGGTAGGCAACTGATGCCATCCCCAGCCAGTTTGGTGTAGTGGTTAAGTGTGTGGACCCTTATCTGGGAGAACCGGGTTTGATTCCCCACTCCTCCACTTGCACCTGCTGGAATGGCCTTGGGTCAGCCATAGCTCTGGCAGAGGTTGTCCTTGAAAGGGCAGCTGCTGTGAGAGCCCTCTCAGCCCCACCCAGCTCACAGGGTGACTGTTGTGGGGAAGGGAGATAAAGGAGATTGTGAGCCGCTCTGAGACTGAGATTCAGAGTGGAGGGCGGGATATAAATCCAATATCATCATCTTCTTCTTCTTGAACCAGTTTGGTGTAGTGGTATCTGGGAGAACCACTCCACCACTTGCACCTGCTGGAATGGCCTTGGGTCAGCCAGAGCTCTGGCAGAGGTTGTCCTTGAAAGGGCAGCTGCTGTGAGAGCCCTCTTAGCCCCACCCACCTCACAGGGTGACTGTTGAGGGGGAGGAAGGTAAAGGAGATTGTAAGCTGCTCTGAGACGCTGAGATTCAGTGTGGAGGGTGGGTTATAAATCCAATATCATCATCACCCCACTAAAAGTCAGATTTGCTGAAGCTGGGTGGGGCCAGTTACCTTACCTGACACTTGCAATTCCACACCACTGTGGTCTATTAGGGTGGCATTGACCTTACTGGTCACTGGGTCAAAGCTGGTGACAGAAAGCATGGCTGGCTGCTTCTTGCCCATGTATTCGTAAGAGCCTTTCCAAAATGAATTCTTCGCAAAGACATCTGCAGGAACTGGAAAAGATAAACAGAATGGAGAGAGAAAGGAGTTTTCAAGAGGATGGATAGTCAATAGGGAACAAGAGAACTGACACTGCCCAACCTTGGTTTCAGGATATATCCATAGCTAGTGGTATAGTGGTATTATACTTGCTAAAGCTATCATAATGTCTTTCTAGTGTGATGTCAGCTCTTACCTCTCTCCCTGGGCTCTGGCACCGAAACTTTATATCACTGGGAGTGGGTAAAGATGGATAGTCCTGACCAGCGTTCCTCTAAGCTGAGTTAGTGTGAGCTAGCTCACAGTTTTTTCACCTTCGGCTCATGTATTTTTGTCTTAGCTCAGGAAAAATGACCCTAGAGCAATCTAATTCATGCATTAGCTCACAACTTTAATGCCAATAACTCACAAAGTAGAATTTTTGCTTACAAGACTCCACAGCTTAGAGGGAGTATTGGTCCTGATCTGGATGGTCCACAGTAGCTCAGTTTCCTTAGATCTTGGAAACTAAGCAAAGTAGGCCTTGGTTAGTACTTGGGTGGACAACCACTAAGGAAGTCCAGGATTGCTATGCAGAGGGAGGCAATAGCAAAAGCACCTCTGTGCATTTCTTGCTTCAAAAACCCTAGGGGGTTGCCTGAAATCAGCTACTACTTGATAGCACTACCCACCACTCATTCTTGTTATGACAGCAATTTAGTGGTAAGGTTAATGAAGGAAAGCTGTACCTGACATCTTTGGCAGAGGAAGATCCCGAGCAGTGCCCACTGGTCTGCCGCTGGGTCGGATATCCGCTGAAAGAGACAAGCAAAGGAAACAGAGAGCTAATATTCAAGCACTGGGATACATCATATTACCATAGCACGTTGGCATGTAAAAAGTCAGCTTGACATAAGAAGAAAACACCTTCTCCCCATGCAAAGTCAAAAGTTGGGGGCTTTTTTGGTAGAGGCTTATAAAATTGTAAGTGGTCTAGAGAGAGGGGATAAAGAGAAGGATTTCTCCTCTGTCATAATACTGGGGGAAGATTGGCTGTGCATTCAGGATGGATGGAAGTACTTCTTCACTTAGCACATAAATTAAGGTATAAAACCCACAGCCTCATAATATGGCAATGACCACTCGCTAAGATAGTTTTAAAAGAAGGTCTGGTCTACTGGTGGCTGTCAGCCATGATAGCTAAATGGAACATCCTGGTCCAGTGACAGTACTCCTTTGAATACTAGATGCTGGGTATTGGCAACAAGGGAGATATGTTGTTTTCAAGTCTTGCTTGCAGGATCCCCAAGAGGCATGTGTCTGGCTTCTGCTGGAAGCAGAATGCTGGCCAGGCGTGGAATTCTAGCAGCAGCTCCTTTGCATATTAGGCCACACACCCTTGATGTAGCCAATCCTCCAAGAGCTTACAAGGAGTTTTTTTGTAAGCTGTTGGAGGACTGGCTACATATTAGGTGGAGGCCTAATAAGCAAAGGAGCTCTTGCTAGAATTCTACCCCTGATGCTGGCCTAGATGAATCTTGGGGTTTGAATCCATCAAGGCAGTTCTTACACTATTATGTGGTGGAAAACCCCCCAAAGGGTTTTCAAGACAAGAGAGGAACAGAGGTGGTTTGCCATTGTTTGCTTCTGTAGCAACTTTAGACTTCCTTGGTGGTCTCCTATCTGAGTACTAACCAGGGCCAACGCTGCTTAGTTTCTGAGATTTGACAATATCAGACTAGCCTGGGCCATCTAGGTCATGGCTAATGTTTTTCATGGGGTAGTGAGAAAATATTAACTGTCTGGGGTCTTTGGGATTATGCAAGACATAAATGTAGATGGGTAAAAATAATTACTAAAACAACTTTCATGGAGGACCTTATATTGTACTGTATTGCATGTATCCTACTGTGTGTTGATCTATATTATATGTTGTATGCTGCCCTGGCTCCTGCTTGAAGGAAATGGAACAAGATAGAAATCAATTCAACTAAACTAAGCCTTATCTCAGTGTGCTTACCAAGGCAAACAGGTGGCTTCCCTGTCCAGCTGCCATCTGCTTTGCAGGTCCTGTGCTCTGATCCTCCTGTGAGATAAAAACCACTCTGGCAAGAGTAAATCAACGTGTAGCCCAGGGAAGGCACATCCAAAGCATCCACATTGGCGTGGGATGGCATCTCTGGCTCTTTGCAGTTGTGAGCTGGAACAGTTGAGACAAGAGCATTCTGAAACATTAAGGTAATTCTAACCTACTTAAAACAAAGAAATAAAAATCAAGGTCCCTGCGTGAAGGAGGGAGGGAGGGGCACCAGAGTTCCCTGCCTAAGAAACCCTGGTTGCCCAGCTTCTGTTGCTGCCTGCAGAGAGCTCCGTCATCCCCCTTACCTGATCTCACCTGCATACCAGCATCACCACTGGCCAGAGGAAGGTACTGCAGCTATCAGCGCAATGGAGGCGTCACATGACCCAAAGGGCCAATGGGGCTCCTCCACCTGTTCATATAAAGGTGCGGACTTTGGCTACACAGCTCCTCACTCTGACCTATTGCTCCCTGCTTACATTCACGTCTAGCCCACATCTGCTGGCCTTCAGTCTGCCCACCCTGATATTCTACACACAAGAAATTCAAGAAGTGGAGAAAGAATGGATGATCTGCTTCACGGCACAAGGATCTGGATCTTTTGTTTTTGTGTTTTGAGTGCACAACACCTCACAAAAGCAAGCAGAAATGTTCCACTTAAAAACAGAGACTCACGGATACAATCAGGCTGCACTCCACTCCAGGTTAAATTCGGGAGACACGTTCTGGTAGTGGATCCCTGCAGCAGGTATCCTTTATGACACCGGAAGAAAACAACACTTCCAACCTGTCAGAATGGGAAAGCGAGAGATTGGTTCATTTTGCAACAGATGAAAGAATGAACTGAAACATCCCTGTTTGTTTTAATTTGTTTGGAAGCATATAAAGAAAGCAATGAAAATGAATGAATGACTCATATTCGGTTTCCTTTTATGGCATACACATTTCTAAACTGAAAGCCCTCCCCCATTCAATTTGTTTAGAACCCTTGCAAATATTTCCCCATATTAAATAATTGGATAAGTAGATTTCTAGATATCAGTGTTAATTTTGTAAAAGACAACAACAACAACAACATTCAAGGGCCTTTATTTTAAATTTCTGATACATCAGGGTCCCTTTCCTCCTAACCCTCTGAAACTTGACAGGGGAAATTCCCCAGGGCAAGCTAGGCAATACTAAGAATTTCATCCTAACTAGATGGAAAACAAGCTGAAGCCAGAAATGTGAACTTGCATTTAATTGCTTGAAAACCTTTTATATTATAGGTATGATCCTTCCAGTTAAAATTTCAACAACACTGTATGCAAAACCAAAAGAAACAGGTTTCCTTTTACAGCCAGTGGCAGTGAAAACAACAGTAATAATGAAAATAATTAGGATTAATTATGAATGAAATGAAAATGAATGACATTTTAAAAAAAGAACTATCTGCACCTCCCTGTGGGAATCCAGCAATTGAACCTTTTAAAGAGTACGCTTTCAAGCCAAGAAACCACCTTAATTTCTAACCTGCAAGATGGAACTCACTGATTTGTCCCCCTTTCCCTAGAGGAACAAGTGCAAACAAAGAGCGCATGGCAGATAATGCAAGACATTCCAAAAAGTCAAATGCATGGGGCTGCAAGAGTCCTTTGAAGTGGAAAAAATAATTGATAAGCTTTTATTTCTGATTTTAAAATCAGTCCTTCTTCTGTCAAAGGCCCCCCACTGCCTACATTGTCCTATCACAGCCAAACACCCTCAAAATATATTATTAATCCCTTTCTGTGGTATCTTTTCAGCAAGTGAGATACTTTGGTGGGGGGTGCGGGGGGAAGGGATCAATTACTTCCAAGTGGAATGTGACTCGGGATCCACAAACTGAATTAAGGCTAAGACATGCATGGAGAGTTCGAGCAGGACTTGGTTATCCATTTCTCATGAAAATGAATTCGAAGCACGGGCCTCACAAATCCTCTTGGATCCACTGCTCTAATGACACCTGGTGCATAATGTGTATGTAGTCACACTTCTCTGCTGTGCAAAGCAAAGTCTGGAGCCTTCTTATATGGCCTTATCACTATAGGCAGATGTTTAACTGATATACCTGAGGAGTGGAATATAGGACATGCCCTTCTACTGGGGTTAAGGCTATAGACAGCAGGGCAAATTGAGCTTCAAGAAAGCAGGTATACAGATGTTCAGCTTTGAGCAGTTGGTGTGGTTTTTCCACTCACGAGACCCCGATTTGGCCACTCATGCAACACACGTCTGTTCCCAACTGCAGTCCTATTCTACCCTACTGGTGCCAACCATCACTTTGGGTTGAATACACCCAGAGCCGTGGGCTCTGACTGCCCTAGAGAGAGATGTTTCAGAGAGCAGCTCTGTTGGTCTGTAGTTGGACTAGATTTTGAGCAGAGTAGCACCTTACAGACCAAGAAGTTTTTTGGGGCATGAGCTTTCTAGTGATGAAATTGACTTTGACACTCGAAAGCACATATCCCCAAAATCTTGTCTGCCTCAAAAGTGCCTGGAATTGAATCTAGCTCCCCAAAGAGATGTACTTTAGTGAAAAAAGGTGCTGATTAACAGGGAACCCCTGATTATCATGGAGAGTGCTTTTCTTGCTTTGCCTTTCAGTCTGCAGGTGGGCAGTTCTCTCTTTGAAATTCTCATGGGATCCATGTTTCCCCATGTACTCATCCACCAGATTTCATATTTAGCCATCATTTCTGGGATTAGGGAGTGTCCCGCACTTATGCATTGTGAAAATGTATGCTCGTCAGTTCTTGCCGGTTTTGCCTGTTCATGGCTCTCTGTCTCTTGGAATCACCACAGGAGAAGAAAGTACCTTCTCTTGCAACACTTCTGAGGGGAAATACATCTCTGCACATTCTTGCTCAGTTCTAGGGCCTTGAGCAGAAACAGGCTATGCTGGGCTACTTTTCAGAGATCCTCAGAACCTTAACCTTCCAACAAGTTTTGGGATAAAAGCTCACATAGAAGGTAAAGTTGTGGGTAGTTTGGTGCTTTTGATTCCACACATGTGTATTCTCTGTTGAGGCTCCCACCTTGTTGAATGGACTGCCTCAGGACATCAGGGAGGCTCCCACACATCTATCATTCCTTTAGAAAGAGCAAAACTGGATTGTTCAGGGCATTTTGATAAAGGGAATGGGATCGTAGCCCACTCCTATGTTTATTTATATATTATGCTCTTATTGCACTGCTTTTGAAATTCTGTTCTTTTTTGCACTATTTATGACATATCATGTCTGAAATTTTTTTTTGCATTGCTTCTCATTCTTATGATCCTAGCCCTACTGAATTTTTCATTGGACATCTCATGCTTTTTGATTCTGTTGCCTTCCCATGTATAATCTGACCTGAGTCTCAGCAAGACAGGCAGGCTATAAAGAGAGTAAATAAATGAATAGTTCCAACTTGCTCATCACCCCGTTTGTCCATAGGGTTCAGGATGTCATACCCACCATTCAGAAAAAACAAAAGGGTCCAACTAGCAGAGAAGAATTTGCCCACAGTGATGTAGATGTTATTTATTATTACTAAAGAAAGCTTCTACTCTATCTTTTACATATGTGCTCCCAAGACACCTTGCGATATTTATTTGCAATGTTTTTATGTCACCTTTCTGCCCAGTTCAGGAAGTGAGGAAGACCCAGGGCTCTTTGGGTAGAAAAAGCCCACTAGGAACTTATTTGCATATTAGGCCCCAGCCCCAATGTTACCATTGTTTCACACAGGGTTTTTTTGTAGAAAAAGCCCAGCAAGAACTCATTTGCATATTAGGCCACACCCCTGATGCCACGCCAACTGGATCTGCGTTCCTGTGCATTCCTGCTTTAAAAAAAATAAAGCTCTGGGAAGACCTAATATGAGATGAAATGACTTCATAAAGGCAGCCACAGCCTTCAGCTTGCCAGACCTGAGCAAGGCAGTTAATGACAGGACATTTTGGAGGTCATTCATTCAAAGGGTTGCCGTAAGTCGGAGGCGACTTGACAGCACATCATACACACATATAAAACAATAAAAGCAATTCACAAAACCACAAACAAATCAATAGGAATGCAAGCCACTGAGGGGACACCAAACAAAATGGAAAAGTCTTTGCCTGTTGGCAGAGGACAGTAAAAGAGGGGACAAATGGAGCTCCCTGGGGAGAAAATTCCATAATTTCTGTATATTATATTGATAGAACAAACAGTAAGTACATTTAAATGCAATTCCTATATATTAAAAAAATGACTAGATCTGTGGTGGAACTGCATCTTGCTCAACCCAGGCAAAGCAAAAATGCCAGGACTCCAGCATTTGAAAATGGCATGTATGAAAGAGGAGGAAATGCACAGTGAAAGCTCTAGGTGGGCAGGCAACACAGAGGAAGTGGAGATCGCTGTTTGAAGGTAGCTCTGTTCAAATGTTACAGGGAGAGCTCATACATACACCCTTGTACATACAACTGAATGTACATACAACCTGCATGTACATTAGTGAACATGTTGTAAGAAAGAACCAACATGTTTTCACTTTAGAAATGAAACTGGGAACTAGTACCGGGATAATTCTGGGGTTTATGTCATACATTCAGCTGGTACAGGCATTGAGTGTAACATGCGAATTAGTCAACACGCATGTAAAGAAAAAAATCAAACATATGCTGTACACAGATTCCACATGCATTCACTGTAAATTGTGAACAGGAATGCTGTCTCTCCAGGGTGGTAAATAAGGGTTGTCTGTAGCACAGCCATAGGTGACTTACAAGAAAGAGCCCAAGAGATAGGCTTTGGTGAACTGCATCTGAGACACTTTCACACAGACTAAATAGCAAAATCCACCTGCAAACGGTTGCTGAAGTGGATTGAAACTCCATTATCCATCATGTGTGAAAGTGCCCAGAAAGCAGGCTTGCTTGGGATGTTGGATAGGAGGTGCGGGAAAGGCTGCAAAGGCTGATGTTTTGCTGTTCTGATACTATCGGGGAACAACAGCATCCTTTCTTCATGCTTCTTATCTGCAGAGATACACCAAGCACTCTAGTACTTTTTCCTCACTGGGTTGCTGATTCCATAAAGCTGCCCTAGGAGCTACTTCCCACTTAGTGAAACAGGGAGTGTGGAGCAGTAACAGAGCTTCATTTCCAAGATGGAGGAGCTCCATCCTAGTTGCGAAAGATGGAACAAAATATGTGATCTAACAACTTCCAGACAATTCCTACAGAAGGAACAGTTCAGACTGATTGTCTATAACAGGGATGTGCAGCCTGCGGGATGGATCAGGCCCCCGGAGGGCTCCTATCAGGCCCGTGAGCAACTCAGTGTGGTCTGCTTCCTTCTCCCTCGCTCACTTCCTTCTGCATCTCAGCTTGCTTTGCCAGGCTTGCTCAACTGCAATCTGTGTCCTTTATAAAGTCTTTCTCTCCGCTACCTGGCATTACATAGTATGACACACATAGCCTGGCCTGACAAGGTCTCATTTATGTCAGATCCAGGCCACATAACAAATGAGTATGACACCCCTCATCCATATGGCCTGCTCATAAGAGTCATCCCAGCTCTGGAAAACTTCACATAGAATCGCCCCTGGAAGACTGTGAATCAGATGGATCAACAGATACTAGCATGTTCAACACTATGTAAAGAAGACAGCTTAGAAAGAGAGGAGGGGGGGAAATAGGCTAAAGATTGAATGATGATGATAAAACTGGTTACCTGGTAACCTTGAGAATTGTTTTGGGTCCCAAACAAAGGTACGCCAGGGTCCACACATGTTGTAAGAGTCGCGTCTAAAGGGAAGAACAAAGGAATGTGGTTAGACTGATGAACATAGGAAAGTTGCAACATATTTTTTTTGGGGGGGGGGCATCATCCCTGCTCACGATTCACACTTCTGACCGCAATGCTGCATACACTTTCTATGGGTGGAATCCAAATTGTGGGAATCTTTGGAAGCAAACCTGGCAACTTCAGCCCAAGCAGAACTACTCAGAGTCCTACTCAAATATGTTCAATGGGATTGATCCCAAAGAAAGACTGTACTCTGTCGACAGGAATTTCTCCTGAAATAATTTCAGCTTTGTTTGTTTTCTGTAGATTAAATAGCAGCAGAAGGTTGTGGTGGTGGGGATGATGGCATGTTCAATGGCCCTCGTTGGGGCAGTTCCCCCTGAGGCCCCATGCCCTTACCGATGCAACTGGGTTGCGTTCCACTCCATGTGCCGTCAGATTGGCAGAACCTCCTAGGGGAGCCCACCAGCACCAATGGGGGGATACAGGAATATGAGACGGAGGACCGGTAGGTGACGCCCCTCTCTTCACGCCTTCCTTGAGCTGGGATCCCTGGATCGCCGCAGAAAACAGCTGCAAGAGGGCAAGGAAGCTCCAAATGAAGGCTGACTTGATTCAGGTAAAAATCTCCCAGCCCAAATTTCAGCCCTCTCCATGTACAACAGTGCTGTCAAGTTAGAAATGATTAATGGTAACCCCAGCAAGGGACTTTCAAAGCAAGTGAGAAGCAGAGGTGGTTTTCCATGGCCTTTCTCTGCAGAGCCTTCCTTGGTGGTCTCCCATCCAACTGCTGACCCTGCCTCACTTCTGAGATATGACAGGACTGGGCTGCACCATGCTGCCTTGCCTCCCTAAAGCTGTGACATTTCAAGGGGGGGAAATCCTGCTGCTGGCAGGAGAGGTCTGTCCTTGGGTGCACTTCCGTCTTGTTGTCAATTACTGATTAATTAATTTCTGCCTTTTCATCATCTCCTGGCAGACAGGTTAGGGGAGAACAGACGGCAAGCTTCCATTCTGCTCTCTCATGCAGTGGCTTAAACTTAAAATGGTTCTTCAGCTGCACAATGACAAATTACCATGAGGCACTGCATTAACCCCTGCACTCAATTCATTATATAATAGGTGAGGTAAAAAGTGCAGAATGCAGAACGCTACAATTTTTTGTGTGTGTCATCTAATAGTTGCTGCATGGGAATGGTTGTTGAATGAGAAGTGGACAAAGCCTTGGTCCTGAATGGTGGTCAGTAACTTTTCTCTCAATGAACCAAGAGACTCAACACTTGTTTAATCACACGCAATTGCCTTCAGCGAGGGATTGTGCCATGCAAGACTCCTTCAAACACATTCCAGGTGTTGAGGAAAGGATCTGCAAACAAGGCTGAGATCCTCTTTGCTGTCTACATGAAAAAGGAGTTTGGGGGAAAGCTCAGCAAACACTATTGAGTGTTTCTGCCTAAATCAAGATAAAAGAAAATAGACAGAAGGACTGGGCTTTTGGGGGCCCTTGGCTAAGACTCCCAAGTGGAAACCCTTAACCAGCAAGGAATGGATAAGACTGGGGGATACAAAATGATGGAGGCCTTTAAGGTGCTCCCAGCATTTATCCAGACCTTTCTCTCCCCATTCTGATGTTCATTGGTTCTAGGTCCCTCTCTAGCATGGCCACAGATCCAGGTGGGCAGCTGTGCTGGTCTAAAGCGACAGAACAAAGTTGGAGTCCAGTAGCACCTTTAAGACCAACAAAGTTTTATTCACAATGTAAGCTTTCATGTGCTAGAAGCACACTTCATCAGCTTACATTGTGAATTAAACTTTGCTGGCCTTAAAGGTGCTACTGGATTCCAACTTTGCTCTATATCATGGTGAAAATTGTCACCTCTTCTCTGCATTTCTCAGATGAAGGAGAGGGATCTCCACTTCTGTGCTGGGATCAAGTCAAAATGACAGCACCGTCATATGAACATATGAAGCTGCCTTATACTGAATCAGACCCTCAGTCCATCAAAGTCAGTATTTGTCTACTCAGACTGGCAGCAGCTTTCCAAGATCTCCAGCTGAGGTTTTCCACACCTATTTGCCTGAACCCTTTTTAGTTGGAGATGCTGGGGATTGAACCTGGGACCTTCTGTTTACCAAGCAGATGCTCTACCACTGAGCCACCATCCCACCGTCCATTCAGTGGGCCACTCTGGTGGCCTCTGGGCCCTGATGTTTGCCTAACTCAAATGATTTCTGACACTGACCATGATGGGTAGTGTAAAATTTGTCCCTCCTGCCCTACTCTCATTTTTGTTTGTGGCACAAAGAGGATTGTCTGCTTACGAAAACACTGTGGGATTTCTCCAGTCCAGCTTCCATTTCCTTCACAAGTCAGCACAGCAGGCAGAGAAAGCTGATATCCTTCTAGGCAGGCATAGCTGACGCTGGAGCCCCAGGTGAAATCTGAACCCACCACTTTGCCATTGGGGATAGCTTGGGGAGGTTTGCAGATGATAGCTAGACAGAGAACAAATGGCAGACTCAATATCTGGCAACAACCACAAGTGATTTCATTTCAAAAAATTCACTCCAGAACTCCAAATGGGGTCACATATCTAGAATGGACTACACAGTCCACTTCAGGAATGTGATAGGATTAGTTCAGGGCCATCCTAGGCAGAGTTACACTCTTTGAAGTCCATTGAGGTCTGTGGGCGTAGAAGGGCGTCACTCTGTTTAGGATGGCACTATTAGTGTGGCAAATCCTCTGCACATGCTCTGAGGACTCCAGTATGACAAGAGGCAGAGATAACCCCATTGCCAGGCCAGACAAGGGGAGGCCTAGTATAGTCCTCCTAACCCATCTGCTGCCAGATCACTGTCCCCTGTGAATATGCTGGAGGCCTCTGAGCAGGGGTGTGAAGGTACTTTGGCTAAGGACATCCCGCCTTCCAAGAATTTTCCAGAACAGGCCAAGAATCTGCCCCAAAGTAACAAGTTCTGGGCTCCCTACATCAATGTTACTGTCCCAGCTTGAAAGTATGGTTTTATCTTGGAGAAGGAGTAATAATACCTCTTGGTAATACCATAGCCTTGTTCAAACATTCATTCATTCCCCACTTTCCCTTCCAGTTGAGCCCCAGAATAGCTTACAACAACATTTTCCCTTCTTCCATTTTGTTCTGACAACACAGAATCTTGTGAGGTAGATCAGGCTGAGAATGAATGACCTACGTCCACTCAGGGAACTTCATGGCAGACTGGAGGGTTCAAACCTGGGTCTTCTGGAGTTGGTTGACTTGATGACTGCGTGAGCCACATCCCTTCAGAAGTATTATGCACAATGAGTTTCCTCTGTGATGGCCCGTTCACACATGTAGATTACTGCTTGGTGATGCAGAAATGTGCAAACCAGCAGAAAGACCCAATGGGTGATCAGTTAAATGTTTCAGGATTACAGCATAGGTTGAGATCATAATGCCTCGCGACTTGAAAATAAATATATTCCACTGAAATCAATGGAGCTTATTTCTGAGGGGGGTGAGACAGTGGAAGTGCAAGCAAAGGATATAAAGATTGAGAAAGGATGTAAATCTGGCTGATTGTTGTCTAAGCACACCTCACCCTTTCTGCGCAGCAAAGCATTAGCACTTCTTCCTAGCGCGCCTGTAAGACATCCTTCCAAGTTAAATGCCAGTTCTAGGAGCCTGAGACGCTCCCGGAGATGGATTATAAGCCCTTCTTTTGCAAATCTATAAACTGAAAAGTGTCTCTGCCTGTGCCCGTGACTTCAGAGACAAGCTTATCCCTGCCAGGGAAATGCAAAGATTAGCGGTATCAGTTGTGATGAGGCTTTTTTCCTTTTTACAAATCCATTTTTTCTGTGTGCTGATGGCTACAATGCCTAGCCTGCATCAGGCCGACAACTGTTTATTTCTCCTTTTGAGCAGCGTGGTTCGCAAGTTACCAAAACCCAGAGTTTGTTTCTCAGAAATCCCGGGGCTTGCATTCTCTCCCCCTCCCTTTGCTCCTTATGTGTGGCTTGAAAATTAAATCACAATTTAATTCTGGTTTCACAGCAACGGAACACACCATCCTTTAAATAAACTGGAGCCTTGTGGCACCTTAACAATAAACTATCATTTGCTGCAAAAACATAAATCATTTCAGATGTGCGCAAGGGAAGGGGAGGGGGGCACAAGAGCTCGACAATTTCGAAGGCTCATTCCCATAACGAAAATGCATGTTTTGCTGCTACTTGTGAACACTGCCATCTATTGGATCAGGATTAAACCAGAAAGTTGTTTCTCTAATTCCCACCAGGAGGATGGAATGGGTCATAAATCTCTGCAGCGATCGCTCACCAGCCATCACAACCCACTGATGTTCTAGCCACTGAGGAAGAATCTCCAGCTATTAGCGAAATGAAAGCTGAGAGAAACTCTGATTTTTTTTAAAAAAATAACACCAATATTTAACACTACAAGTTGAGGGGCCTGCAAGGTATCAGGGCAGAGAGCAGTGGAGAAATAAAACAGCTGGAAATGGTCAGTCTCAGGTAGCATGGAATCAGTGAACTTTAGGGATAGATGAGTCACTCCCTGCTCATCTAGTCCTGAAGCTTGGTAGTCTAAAACAACAGCATAGTCACATCATAACATATTACTGAGGGGTGCTAAGTAGGGATACCGCAAATTTTTCAGTGAATCTTTTTGGCAGTCAGACTTACCTTGTTTGACACTCTCTGTGAGCAGATTAAGGGGATGTTCGGATTGAACTGAGCAATGTGAACAGCTGCCCAACAAGCCCGCAGCTGCCTATTGGTCAGAAGTTGACTTACAGCTGATTGACAGATTCTAATGTCTCCCCCCACCCCTCTGAGAAAAATAGCTACATGGTGAAGCTGCAAAAAGGGAGACCTTTCCCTCCAAATTAGGTGGAGATAGAAGCAATGATCTTCATACTGCAAAGGCAAAGAAAAAAGCTCATTTCTCTTCCCTCCCACCCAAACTGCATGGGAACAAGAAGAAATGATTTTAATGTCAGCATTGTAACAGAGAGAGGAGAAACAGCTTGTTTCCTTTTCTCTGCAACCCAAACTGACAGCTTGGAGTGGGGAGAAGAGAAGGAAAGTCAGCTGGGCTTTTGACAAGTCCCCAGACCAATTTGCTGTATCTCAGTAAATCTGGATGGCAGAAAATTTCCTGGATGTGAGATTAGAAGAACTAGATATTCAGCTCATCAGCTGTTAGGCAGCTCCTGATCCTCCCCACTTAAAAAACAAAACAAAAACACCTTTGCTGGGTATAGAGCAAAGGAGATACCCAGCAGGAGATCAGATGCTGCCAACTCCCAGCTGATCCCTCATCAGTCAGCTGCTGATGGCTGCAAGTAGCCTGTTCCTGTGAAAACACCCAAACAGGTTCTAATTGTGAATAGCTGAACAACATGCCAATTAATAGGCTGCCTGACCACCACTGATGAACAGCAAGGGAGTGAACTGGTGTTCAGGTGTCCCAATGCTAAGTGGTCAGGAAATGGAACAACACAGGCGAGGAAGATTTGTGCATTCTCTTGTTGAGAGTGAGGGATGGGTGCATCACTGCCTTCCATGGCTCAGAAGCTCTCAGGGGCTTGAGCAAGCCAGTTTTGCTTCTCTTCTCTCTTCTCTCTCCCCTCCCCCATCTTCCTTTCTTTAACTCATGTTCAATTGCTTTGAGTCCCGCATGCCTCACAAAGAGCAATGAGCATGTTCAAGCCTCATCAAGCTGGTTGGAATGTGTGCAATTGTTTCCATTTGTTCAAGTTTGAGAAACAGCAATCTGACCCTTTAAGTCTCCAAATTCAATTACTGAACTTTACTCCAGCACTCGAGCTGAGGGGTACAGAAGGGGCTTGTTCCACCCTCCCTCCCCTCATAAACCCAGCCTTAGGTGGCAGTTTTCCTCTTTTCTTACCACACAAGCTGAATGGGAGCCAGTGGCATGGCGCTTGCTTCTACTTCTGCATGGCTTAGACCTTGTGCTGACATTCTCCTAGGGTTACATGGTGGCATGCCGAATTTCACCTTTCTCTGAGGGATTTCCTCCTCTTTCAGGGTTGGGGAGGAATAGCATTTTTTGTTTTTTGCATTCTTGAGATTTGTGTAGTGGTTAGACTAAGATCTGGGAGACTCAGCTGTAAATCCCCACTCTGCCATGGAAGCTTGCTGGGTGACCCTGGGCCAGTCACATACTCTTAGCACCATCTAACCTCACAGGGTTGTTGTGAGCATAAAATGGAGAACAGGGAAATGGTATAAGCTGCTTTGAGTTCCCACTGGGGAGACAGGTGAGGCATAAATGAAGTAATTCTGTAAATGAAGCTTCACTCACACTGTGGTTACAAACAGTTAATAAGGTAACTGACTACCTTGATAAAGGTTTGTCAGTGACCATCTGCTGTTATCCACATTTCTTTGGAAATACTGCAAATTAATTTATTGAAAATGTTTCTTGGCCAGCTTTCTATTAAAAACGCCTGAGGTGGCTTACAACATCAAAAGCATAAATATAAAAAAACCCACCAAGAGCAACTGGTTGTCTGGAGGAGGCATACTCTTTTTATAAATAATTTGTCTAAATAAATAAATGTGCTAAAAGAAGCAATAAAACAATGAAGATATTAGCAGGAGGAAGGATACAAGATTTGAGGGGACATTCCTGCAGGCTAATAAAAATACTTTCATCTGCCAAACAAAGGTTAAACAGGCTTGGCTCCAGGCAAACTACAATGGGGAGCGTTTTTCACAATCAAAGGCCACTGTGGAGAAGGCCCTGTCTCTGGCTGCTATCTAGCTGGCCTTGGGTAACCTGTATTTTTAGGCATACAAGTCCTGAACACATTAAGCTGCTTTATACTGGTACACCAAGATCAGTATTGTCTACCTAGAGTGGCAGTGGCTCTCCAGGGTCTCGCTCAGGCTGAGGTCTTTCACATCACCTACTATGGGACCCTTTTAACGAGCCAAAGGGACTGAATCTGGGACATGCCATGCAGATGCTCTACCACTGAGCCATGGCACCTAATTAAAAACAAACCTTGTGCATGCTGAGCAATTAAGTCCAGCTCACCCTTGCAGACAGGCTTTGTGTTGTTCCAAGTCCGATCTTTCGTGCAGGTCAGTGCAGAGGCCCTGTCTGACTCCATGGTATAGCCAGGCATACAGTGGAATACAACAGTCTTATTGTACGTGAAATCACTGCCCAGCCGAATACCATTGGCTGGCACACCAGGATCCCCACAGTTTATCACTGGAGAGAGAGAGAGAGAGAGAGAGAATGAAACTTTCAAAGCTGTATATCTCAAATTTAAATTGAGAGAAATTATATTAATAGGGCGTTACCACTGCATGGCAACACAGGCCAAAATTATTATCCCTTATATTATGAAAAGTAGGTCAGTGGGGGTCTCCTGGTGTAGAGGCTAGAGAAGAATCTGGAAGACTCAGGTTTGAATCCCTACTCTGCCACAGAAGTCTGGTGACTGGTCTTGGGCCAGTTACTCTCTCTTAGCCTAATCTACCTCACAGGGTCATTGTGAAGATAAAATGGAGGTGGTGAGAACTGCTTCGGGTCCCCCATAGGAGAATAAGCAGGGTAGAAATATTTAAAACACTGAAGCAGCTAAGGCAGTTATTTCAGAACTGTGTGCATGGCACCAACCTGCACCACAAAAAAACAAAACAAAACCATCCACTCTCAGAGGAAGCTGGTCACCACATTTCTGTATGAGTGACTGCTTTGGGTTTTGTGTCCTGCCAATCAGCCTCCACCAGGGGTGGTAATGCCACAGTTCTTCATTTGATATGATCAAAGCATTCCATTATTCCCAATGCAAAGACGAGATAGAATCATTTGTTCTCAGAGGAGGGAGACCCAGAACAGAGACTTGCACAGCAACTTCATATTTCTACATGCAAAAAAAACTGGGGTGGGGGCAGTTCCCTCTAAGCTGAGTTAGTGTGGGCTAGCTCACAGATTTTTAGCCTCCAGCTGACACATTATTGTCTTAGCTCAGGAAAGATGACCCCAGAGCACAATAATTTATGCAGTAGGTCACAGCTTCAATAGCAGTAGCTCACAAAGAATTTTTGCTCACAAGACTCTGCAGCTTAGAGGGAACATTGATGGGGGGTCTTTTCAGGTGTAAGAAGGAAATGTGCCACTAAATTTAATTCAGGAAAAAAGTGTGCTTTGGCTATCAGAAGGTTGGGAAACACTGATGTGAGGTCACTAAGACAGGCCACAAACAAGGTGAGAGACCCTGTCACAATCTTTCAGTTTAGTCCTAAGCACTGGAGCTTTTTTGGGGGGGGGGGGTAGAAAAAGCCCAGCAGGAACTCATTTGCATATTAGGTCACACCCCCTGATGCCACCACTGTTACACACAGGGCTTTCTTATAGAAAAAGCCCAGCAGAAACTCCTTGGCATATTAGGCTACACCCCTGACAACAAGCCAGCCTGCTCAAAAAAAGCCCTGCTAAGCACCATTGACTCCAATGGACTCAGAAGGGTTTAATTCTGTTTACAATTACACTGTTCATCACTAGACTACGTTAGCCCTCAGACTATTACCACTATAATAAGGTTACCTATTTCCAATTAGATTAGCTGAATTCTGGGGTGGAGGGAGGGAAATCACCTACACTATTGAAAGTTTCACTTTAAAAACAAATATATAGCAATATAGACTTCTTGGTCTATACTGCACGTACACACAATTTTAATAGTGGGCTTCGGGGGGGATTGTGTCTCCTGCAAACCAGGTGCTAATATTTTGCATTTAAATATAAGATTTTTAATGCATAGCAATGTGGAGTGGGTTTTTTCCCCTTAAAAATTAAATGTATCGAACACAGGCCAATTTTTTTTAATGCTGACAATCCATATTTCAAGCATATCAACAATCAAACTTTTGGCCACTTGTATAAATTTTACTGCAAAGGAAAAACCATTGATCTGTCAGCACTCCCATTTGCAAACAGATATAAGAGAAAAGGGGTGAACTGTAACTTATGCCTTCTGAATCAGATCCAAGATCAAGCTGCAAGCAATGTTTTGATTTGTGACATAAATGTTTATGGCTGGTATTTCTGAATTACTGTGGTGTTGTTTTTGCAAACATTGATGCTCACTTGCTTCTTGGCTCTAAACTGAACCATTTTAATGAGATTTTATCTTTTTCTATCCTTGAGTCACTGGGGGTCATTGGATGGGCATTCTGACCTGCCATAGCCATTCCCCATCGCCAGATTTAATGTGTGCAGCCACACTGCACATCTGTTCCCTGCAGCCCCACTTGTCCTTACCTCGTGGTAGGATGGCCTGGGATTGGAGTAAAGAGCCACCAGGAAGATCCCATAGGAACTTCCAGTGCTTCCAGGGCATGTTCCCAGCTGTCCGATTGGCCTAGGTGTGTGATCACTCCATCCTGCACGTGTGCGGCCTGTGCCTCAGCTGCTGGCCAGCTGGGCACCATCTGATTGCTGAGGTGCGTCTCAGCCAGGATTAGTATCCTGCCCTCCACTCTGAAGAGTCTCAGAGCAGCTCACAATCTCCTTTCCCTTCCTCCCCCACAACAGACACCCTGTGAGGTGGGTGGGGCTGAGAGGGCTCTCACAGCAGCTGCCCTTTCAAGGACAACCTCTGCTAGAGCTATGGCTGACCCAAGGCCATGCCAGCAGGTACAAGTGGAGAAGTGGGGAATCAAACCTGGTTCTCCCAGATAGCAGTCCGCACACTTCACCACTACACCAAACTGGCTCTCCAATTAGCTTTTTTAAAAGCCAAGAGACTGCAGCAGCTAACTCCCAGTCTGCTCACACCCACTCTGAGTGCACGGGAAATTCTGATACAAAGCCTCATGCAATCAACCCATAAATGCCAAATTGTTTATATTTATCTGGAGAAAAACAAAAAGGTAGAAGATCAAAAGGGTTAATTCAGCTGATCTCTGTTGGATCAACTGTGTGCTTTGGCTTAGGACATCTGAACCTCTATGGAAATCTGGTTAGACACTGTTAAAAACAAGGCTAAGAACAGGTAACCCAGCAAAACTGTTATGCCTTTGCTTATTTCACTGTCCACTAAAGTCCTTGGCTTTAGAGTTGCCAACTGAATATGCTATTTACATTAAATTTAGGGTTGCCAAGTCCAATTCAAGAACTATCTGGGGAATTTGGGGGCAGAGCCAGGAGACATTGGGGGTGGAGTCAGGAGTGTGATAAGCATAATGGAACTCCAAAGGGAGTTCTGGCCATCACATTTAAAGGAGCCACAAACCTTTTAAATGCCTTCCCTCCTTTGGAAAAAATGAAGGATAGGAGTACCTTCTTTTGGGGCTCATAGAATTGGACTCCCTGGTCCACTCCTTTTGAAACTTGAAGCATGTTTAGAGGAGAGGCATTGGATGCTACATTGAAAATTTGGTGCCTCTACCTCAAAAAACAGCCCCCCCCAAGCCCAGATGACTGTGGATCAATTCTCCATTACACCCTATGGGAATTGGTCTCCATAGGGAATAATGTAGTGTCAGCAGACATTTCCCTCTCCCTCCCCAGTTTCTGATGACCATAAAGTGGGAGGAGGGCCTCCAAACTGGGGGATCCCCTGCCCCCACCTGAGGATTGGCAACCCATAATTAAATTATTATTTATTGGTGATTGCTCCCATCCTGAAATATGGGAATATCCGAGCAGACTCATCCCTCAGCTTTCACAAGCTTGCTCCATCAATTACCAGCTGCCTGCAGTCTTAAGAAGAAGGCAGGATATCAATAGCTTAAAATAAATAAGTGCAGCAAGACTAAGCTTTGCTTGCTTGTCCTCACCCAGAACCACTTTGTATTTGGTAACAGTTTATCCTTTTAGATTAATGGCATAGCCACGGGCACACACAGGGCACAGTTCCATAGCAGAGGTAGAACAATGCTTCCTCAGTTCCTACCCATTAACAACTGTTCTACGCTTAAGTTTTAGTGACAATCATCTAGATGCACAGGAAACAAGCTCTTGAGAACTTCGACCAGGACTTCAACAATTTTTACCCCGATATCAACCTCAGCATGGACCAGTACACATAGGAGGTATATTTCCTGGACACACTGTCAAGTCTGCAGATTCAATAAGGAGTCGATGTAGATACAAAGAAGCTAGTTTATTGATACTGGATGCTTGTGGCCTGAGCCAGGGTTTGAAGAGACTAAAACCATACAGTAAATACATTGCATATAAAGATCACTTCAAAAGCATTCCTACGGGCAGGGAAATTGTGCAGAGGACATTCACACGTAGATGTTACTAGTACATTCTCATGTTGATTAGGCGTAGTGGCCTTGATGTTTTACAAGGCTCCTACGACTCCCACAGGCCTGGGCTGAGAAGGTTCAGATAAGACTTTTCACACATCACCATTTCAAAGTAGGGAGAGCTTCTAAGAAAAGGGAGGGGGAACAGTAGAGAGGTACTAGCAGCATTTGGTTCTACTTTGGTTCTACCCAGCATGCTCTCTGGTTGAGCCAGAGTCATATTCAGACTTGACACACACTATGAAACTCTGTCTAACACCATCTTATACTGAAAGCCCACTGACTGCCAGGCATACTGGCATGTTTCCAGTTACCACCCAGAACATATCCAAAAATCCATAATCAGCTTTCCAGCACTACATTACAATCACATTTGTCCTGATCCCTCAGCCAGGGACTCGCATCTTGAGGATTTACAAAAAACATTTGGGGGGATTCAGATACCCTCCCAGCATAGCAGAACAGCAGATCAACAAAGCAGTTTGTTTAGTGTGGATAAAAGATTGGGTGATGCTGTTGAATAAAAAACTTTTAGTGTTGGAAGGTCATGGAAATAAATTTGGCTGGCACGCTTACATGTATTATGGGAAGAAAAAGATGGATAGTTTTTTCTCTCACCATTATATAAGAAATAATTTGTTGAATACCTGGATAAGTATAAGAAATATGGTGATGAAAGAAAACCATTATGGATAGTGCCAGCAGAAGTGATAAAAATAACAGCTGAGACAGGTGAGGAAAAATGGCTGTCATACAATTAACTATTAAAAATACAAAGTGGCAAAATAGAATTGAAAACTGCTGTGGAGTTGAATAACAAATACGATTGGTTTCAAATGCAACAAATAAAGAGTTTGGTGGGAAATGATATTAAAACTGAAGGAATAAGACGAGAGCAAACAGAAATGGAAAAAGTTCTGCTTGGAGATAATGAAAAAATAATTTCAAAAACTTATAAGTTACTTTTAAAATGGTCTACAGAAGATGTAGTGAAATCTCAAATGATTAAATGGGCAATAAATGTAAATAAAGAAATACTGATGGATACATGGGAATATTTATGGAAGAACTCTATGAAACTTTCAACATGTCGGAGTATTAAAGAGAACTGTTTTACAATGATGTATAGATGGTATATGACTCCTAAAAATTGGCAAAGATTAATAACAAGATGTCAGACAGATGTTGGAAATGCAAAAAAACATGTTCTTTCTATCATATGTGGTGGACTTGTGATCCAACAAGAAATTTCTAGGATCTTTGGATATGAATTCAAGAAAGCTGCAGAGACTTTTCTGTTGGAATTACAAATGGAAAAATTTCCAAAAGAGGATAGAACTATAATTTGGTACTTGCTTTCAGCTGCTAGGACACTATATGCGCAGTTATGGAAGCAAGAAAAAATACCAGAAAAAGTGGGATTGGATTGTAAAAGTTATGACATGGAGTGAGATAGCCAAATTAACAAGAACTTTAAGAGACTATGATTTAGAAGATTTTAAAAAGGATGGGAAAAATTTAGAAGTTAAGTAGAAGACGAGTGGAAAGTAAAAGGACTTTGGACAATTTTTGATAATGATTAAACTTTAGAAGAAAGAAGAATATTAATTTTAGTTCTTAGTAATTAAGGGTACCTTTTAATGTTAGTATTTTGAGTAAATAACACAGGTGGGAGTCAAGTAATGGGGGGAGGGGTGATTAGAAAGAAGCATATGGGATAGATGAAAAGAAGTTATTAACGGAAATTGTTACCATATGTTATCAAAATAATTGTTTAAAATGAACAAAGCTAGAATGATACCTTGACCTAAAGCTAGAATGATACTTTGCCTATTACAAGACAAACCTGAGGAAGGCAATGACAGAACCCCATGAAAGCACTGAGATAGAGCTCATCAAGAAACTTGAAAAAACCTTCTGTCATCCTGGTTTAAATCAAGACTTGAAATTCCTCACTAATTATGATTTCTAATAACCCAAGGTAACCCTCCTTTGAATAACTTCAATAGACTGTTCTTATCATGTTGCACCAAATCATAACCCTTTACTAATGCCAGTCAATTTCTTCATGCTTCAAACTGTGTTTTTCTTAATTAGTTGGTTATGTACTTCATTGCTCTTTGGCTTATCTTCACTGCATGTAAGACAGCCTCTCCCATTATTCATTAAACCATCCAAATGGTTCAATAGAGAATCTCATCTGACATTATCACAGACCTCTTTTTTGTTCAGCTCCTCCCTTTTCCCCTCCCTGTCAGGAATTTTCTGTAAAACTGGGGTAAAAAGGGTTCATTTCTCCTATTGTATATGAAGAAGGAAGCTCTGTGTCAACTCTCCTCAGGTTACTCACCTGTACACTCTGGAGCAGTCCCAGTCCAAGTTCCATTGACAGTACAATGCCGACTAAGCACACCTGTAGAGTAATATCCCTCCCGACATTTGTATACAATGGACTTGGAGAACTCCAGGCCATCATAAGACACCACTCTTGCATTGCTGGGAGTCCCTGGGTTTCCACAAGATATAACTGCAATACATACATTAACACATAAAATAAAGGTCGAATTAGAAGTGCAAAAGTAATAATGATTCCCCACATGTGTTACCTGCAAAGGAAAGCCCAATTGAAGAAGCATTTGGGTTAACATACTGGACTGGTTCTACCAAGTCAGACTATTGATCCACCTATCCAGTAATACTCAGAGTAGCAGAAGTTTTCTGTGGTATCGGACAAAAGGTCTTTCCCGGCCCTGATATGGAGACATCAGGAACTGAACCAAGAACTCCTCCATGCTAAAAGTGCTTCCCCATTACTAGTGGTCCATCTAACTCAGTACTTGTTGCTGTAAAGAGAAGGTTGTCCCCCAGTCTGAGAACCTCCAGATGTTGCAGACTGGACCTGAGACATGTGTGTGAAACTACACCAACCAGAAGGAGGGAACTGCTGTAGGATACATTCAGGAAAAACAAGCAGTAGGGAAGGTTATTTCAAAATGGAAGTTGTCCTACATAGCTCTTGTTCTACTACTAAAATATCCTTATAATATCCCCCTTATACAATTTTCCCCTTCAGTAAGCATACTGAGCTCCTTTCATCTTCCCTTGCACAATTTTTTAGACTCTGTATCATCTGAACAGCTTCTCATTGAACCTTTTTTTTTTTGTCAAATTGCCAACATCCTCATTGACAAGAGCAAGGGGATGCTACAGATCCTCCTAACAGCTGTACTTTTGTACTGAAAAGGATGGCTTTGAAATCTCTCCACGGAAAAACTGCAGTTACCTCCTCCAGAACAGGTGGTATTAAAGACATCAGGCCAGTCCTTTTAGGTGAAACCCTGCTCCTAAGAAGGGTCTGGAGGAATGTTCATCTTCATCTCCATAGATACTTACAAAAGATGTCCTTTGCCTGATTGAAGGAGAGGCCATGTTACTAGTGAAGTGTTCTAGTCTCTGAATGAAGGTGTGCTTTTTAGGGAAGGGTCCATAAGCTCTGTGGGGAACACCTGTTTTGCTTGCCAAGGTCCTCACCTGAGACTCCAGAGAGCCACTGCCAGTCAGAAGGACAATGCTCATCTAGTTTGACTTCATCTAAGGCAGCTTCATAGGGCTTTGGAAACCCACCAACAGGGGGAGTTTATGCCTGTTTACTGGCACACACTCCCCCTTTCTTCAGCAGTACTTAATATAAGGTCCAAAACCATGGCCTTTACAAGCTGTGACAACATATTTCATGAAATATTTGACACGGCTGAAAGCCTCCAGCATTCTCTGAATTCCTGGCATCGGAACTGGATATTACACATGCTATTTAAATTAAGCAGCATCTTATATTTCACTTGAAATACAAAGTGGGGGGAACAATGACAACATCTGAACAAAACTGCCAGTGTAAATGTACCTTTGCTGCTCATATCAGAACATGGGACAGAACAATATTTGCCAATTAAAATACGAATTCTGTGGCATTAATTTAAAAAGAGATAACGGCAGCCTGTGTTCAGTGTAGCCCTGTCTTTTGTTGCATTCAAGTGGTTTGATTTTAAACAAAAGTCTCATTTGGAAATCCAGTTGGGGGTATGAAACATAACTGGAGAGTACTAGAAAAACAGCAACAACAGCTACGGCAAACAGGTCTTGAAAAATCTCCTGGTATCATTCATCTCCCACCCCCTTTCTTACAGCCTCGTTCAGTTCTTGGCTTGGAAGAGGGATGACAAAAGCTCTGGGCTTTTTGTTCCTTAATTTTTTTTTAAAAATGCCAATTACCATTTTAAAACACATTGGAAATTAAAGCCAAATGAAGCCTAACATAGCATGGAAAGTGAGCCTTGGATATAAGGTGGCCAGAGCAGCATAAAACAGAGACGCAAACACAGCAAAGTTCTCATGCACGCTGATTAATTCACTTGCTTAATTTTGAACCATTCGAGGTCTTTAAAATATCGATTGGGATTTTTTTAAAAAAAAAGCCCTCTTCCCTGTGAATGTCTATGATTATGAAAAGCAACAATTTATAAATCCTGAAGAGAATAAGCTCCTTTGTCACATGATGTAGAACAAGGTGGGCAGAAGCACATTCCAGCTGCATCCCACTGCATGGCATGTCTGATATGGGTCTAGAGGAGGATATCACATTCTCTGTGTCTGCCGACAGCCCATTTAAGAGGCAAGTGTAATCCACAGGCCACCCTAAGGGGGCTCTTACATGTTGCAAAGTACTTGTAACAGCAGGCGAGGACTTTGAAACAGACATTCAACAGGAGTTTTGTGTCTCCCTGTCTCACACAGGCCCTTTTATCCTCATGTCTGAGGTGCACAGAAAGGACTGAGACGTGCCTTCCCCACCACACTTTGTCCTCCTCCTTAAAGCATCCTGGGGAGCTGCTATTGGTTCTGTTTGCAAAATCATGTTCCTGATGCATCCTGTACCAAAGTTTGCAATGAAGCTTGTAGCGCCTTCCTGGGGAGCTTTAAGGAGATGAAAATAGCTGAGAGCATGGATATCTCCTAGTCTGTTCTGTGACCATCTGCCCCGTCATTAGCACTCCAATTTAACTGGGAGGATTTCTAAAATTCATTTCAGGACTGCTCTATGCAGAATTCGCTGTGGCCTTCAGTCTCTCACCCACCCCCAGCCTCACGGGTCTCACTGGCACACCACAGCACATGCATCCCAGAGGAGGATTCCACTTTGCACTATGATTTCATCGAGATGCATGCATTCGGAAAAGACCTGGGCTTTCGGTGCAGTAGCTTTTGGTAGCTTCATTATTTTATCTACCTCAAGGGCAGTGGGAGAGTAATTTGCATTTTATGCCTCAGCATCTTGAAGGTACCTGCCCAGTTCTCTGCAATAAACCATTCCATCCCCATCTCGGATCCAAAAGCAGTATCTCTGCTTTGCTTCAGCTGCAGCCTATAAAGAGGTCCTCAATCAAGTTCTGAACCTCTGAGTTGCTTACAGCAGTCCAGTCCCAGACCATTGAAGGGATGATTCACTTGGCTCTTTTCCAGCAGTATCATTCTGCAATTCAGGTTTGACTGCCACTCCTCTGAATACTTTCCCTTCTCTCCTTGTCCTGAATACCAATCAGAGGCGTCCACGAACGACACATCACTGCGAATTACTTCCTTTCCCCTGATCAGTGAGTGCCTAACATTAAAGGATCCGCATTAGGGGCATAATATTCCTATTATTCATAAAGCTGTGATTAAAAGCCTGCCTGGGATTCTGTATTCCTGGTCGCTTTTGAACTTGACAAGTTATTTATCCTGGGATTAATACACATAACCCCCTCCCTATCGCTAGGAAGGGGGGGAAATATAGAAGAATAAGTAGAAAGAAGACTTTTGAAATAAAATCAAACCCTTCAGACTCCAGTATATTAATAAATGGGACACAGCATCTTTTCAATCATTGGCCGCATCAATTCAGAATAAATTTCCAACTCATTTGCAAAGCCCTCGGCTTTCTGAACAGCCAGGGAGGGAGAGGCAAGCTCGCTTGGGTCCCTTTGCGTGCCATTTCCCTGCCTCTCTCTGGCTTTTTGTGCTTCCCTTGATTGATATTTAAATACTTTTAGAGCAGTAAGAATCAGAAAAAGTTTGCCTGAGGTTTATCACACTGCATTACTCGGGATTCTTCTGCTGCTTCATATAACCACTGCCCAAGACAAGGAATTAATTATAGCACACGCTGATGCTTATGAGGCTTTTGATATGAAATTTAATGCAAATCAGTCTGGCCCGAGAATGCTTTGGGGAAACTGAAAAGCTTCTTTCTACTCCATTACCTCCTATTATTTATTTAGAAAATTTTTATGCCGCCTCTCCAGGAACCTGCCCGTGGCAACTTATAGGATAGTAAAAACAAAACGTTAAAAATATATTAATTGAAACCCAGCCTTTAAAAACACAGCCCAGGAGAAAAATACAGACCATTAAAAACAGACCAGTGACAGCTTGGAATAAGTATTTCCAGACTACAATTGTGTTTTAAAAAAAATCAACCCTTTAATTAAAAGCCTGGATGAACAGAAATATTTTGTCCTTGACCTAAAAGAAAGCCATGTAGGTGCCAGGCAAGCCTCACAGGGAAGGGTATTCTATAAGGAAGGTTCCACTGCTGAAAAAGCCCTGTTTCTGGTTGCCACCTGCTTCACCTCTGAAGGTGGGGGTACAGAAAGCAGGGCATGTAAGGCAGGCCGGACAATATGAGACAAATTCAGACTATCTGAACTAGTCATAGCTTTTGAGTTAGGGGCTGCAGGTATGTTGGTGGCATTTCTGGGAACTGTCTCCCAGCATGTCTTGACACCTTGCCCTTGGGTCATGAACTTGCTAACCATCTCATGCCTGAGTAGCAGGCAAAGGACTTCAAGATGCTTGCTTAAGCTCTAATACAAAATAAACTCTCTCGAGTTGCATTGCCCCACAGAACCTGCATTGGGAAAAGACAGTGGTAAGGCTTGGGGCATGATTCCTGCAGCGGACCCCACTTCTGTACACTGGACTCAAAATGCTCAGGCTCCACACTGGGGCAAAAAAGTGCAAAAGTTCCTGAGGAGCCTGCTCTTGAAGCCCTGTCTGGTGGTCCATAAAACACAATGCGCATAGCAGATACTCTATATAGAAATAAATGCACTCATGATGAGATACATGCTGAGAATGTCCACATTCCTCCTTGTATGCTCTGTCACATTTGGACTAACAAGGAGGCAAAAGGTGAAACTGGCCAAGAAGACCCATGGAGGAGCATGGGTTTGTAAAGAAATGAGATGCTGCCTAGGGGCACACATTGGTGGAGGTGGCATGCTAGTAAAAATCCCCAGTGGTTGCAGTCACTACTGACTGTGGGTAGAAAATTGGCTTTTTAAAAAAGTAACTTTTGTTGGATGGCCATCAGAAATCTTTTGGAATGGGGATCAATTTGATCAGCAGTGGGTTGTGGGGGAGGAGGGGATGCTGAATCCATTATATATATGAACAGGCAAGTCTGATGCTCTAATTCCATCTTGTTTGACAAAATGCACATGCAAGCAAAAGCTCAGATCCTGAATTAAACTTCACTGGACTTAAAGGTGCTATTGACTCTAACTTGTCACATTGCTTCAGACCAAAATGGCTACCCACCTGAAAACCCCACCTAGTTGGATTTTGCATTGATCCCTAATGATCACTTTGCAACAACGCACTGCTATGCTCAGAGGACCTCTTGAGGTATGCTCACCTTCACATTCCGGCTGTGTGCCGCTCCAGGACCCATTGGCCTGACAAACACGTTGCAGGGACCCTCGGAGTGTGTAGCCTGGCTCACAGCTGAACCAGACGGTGCTCTCCACACCTAAGTCATTGCCACCATGCCGAATGCCGTGGGAAGGGATTCCTGGGTCACCGCACAATCCCTGGATGCTCCCTGCCAGAGGAAAATCAAAAGACACCATCAGACACTCAAAGAGGCTGCTCCTCTTGCATCATTCCCTGCACTTTGAGGGGCACAAGTGCCTTTGCATGGAGCACAATAGTGCCTTTGCATGGCCAAGTTTATATTGGGCACTACCAACCATGGTTGATCCCATTCACTTTTTTTTTTTGCTGCTGGAAACAAGGTTTCATCTACACAGTTGTAAAATCAGGCAGAGAATCGGAGATTGATGGATTTCCCAAAGTCAAACTGAGAAGAAGGATGGGCATTACTCCAACATTTCTGCCTCTAAATTCCTCATCCAAATCCTGAGTTGATCTTCAATGTCGTTTGTCATTTAGAGAGAGCCCAATCTGTAGCCATGGACAGCACACTGTACCTACATATCTCACTAGAGGTAGGGTTTTGAGCCACAAAGGAACTGAAAGGTGAAGGAGTGGGTGACCCGGAGTGGATGTGGTCATGCTGGGTGCAGTCAGGAAAGAGGAGGAGCAAAGGAGGAAAAGAAGGGAGTGAGCATAGTGTAGTGGTTAGAGGAAGGACTAGGATCTGGGAGACCCACATTCAAATCCTTGCTCTGACATGGAAGCTTGCTGGGGGACCATGAGCCAGTCATACACACTTGGCCAGAGCTACCTCACAGGGTTGTTTTGAGGACACAAAGGAGAAAAGGAAAACAATGGAAGCTACTCTGGCTCCCGCAGTGGGGAGAAAGGTGGGGTATAAATGAAGCAGGGCTTTTTTTGTAGCAGGAACTCCTTTGCATATTGGGTCACACACCCCTGATGTAGCCAATCCTCCAGGAGCTTACAGGGCTCTTAGTGCAGGACCTACTGTAAGCTCTAGGATGACTGGCTACATCAGGGATGTGTGGGCTAATATGCAAAGGAATTCCTGCTACAAAAAAAGCCCTGAAATGAAGTAAATACACAAAACTTGCTCAGCTCATCAGAAAAGAACAGGACTGACTTAAAGTATTTTCTTGCCAGACCAAAGTATGCCCAGTCCCTCCTGGGTCAACAATGCCCCTGGAAAGGTCCAAGTTAAGCTCCTGCAGCCAGATGTGAAAGAGGGTCAACAGTAGGAGGATAGATGGCAATTTCCACACCAGCCACTGAGCTTGATTGCTCGGACTTAGCAGAGCTCCCACGAAGCTTTGCTGCTTTCAGTGTTGTGTTTGCTTAGGTTGCTCGGCTGGAGAACTGGCTCTGGAGCAGAGTCATGCCTAAACTCCCACAAGAAGGGAAAGGTTTCTGGCTATTTGGGCCTCTTCTGCTTGACTTCGCTTGATTGCCAACAGACAACAAAGACCTTCCTGACACCCCGTGAATCTCTTTAGGGGAGGAAACAGGTTAACAGTGGAGGGGCTTCAGACTTGAAACATAACAGCCTGGAAACCAAGAAGTTTATGGAGCCATCCACATTTTTGCAAACCTTCATTCTGCCTGAAGAGCTGCAAACATAAACAAAACAGAAAGCTGGCATGGTCACACAGCTGCATTTAATGCCCAGTGCCAGGCTTTGCACATGTGATTCAGTACTACAGAATAACGAGAAGCCACATCAATGGGTAGCACATCAACAGTGAACTTGCCCCCCCCCCCCAAAAAAAAAGAGCTCTGGGGAAAATCCTGGCTAGATGTGGACCTAGGTGGTGAGAGAAGCAGCTGCCACTATTTGGGCATCTTTTGGCTGCCTCTGCCTCCTTCCAACAGAAAATCACAGTGCACTTCAAAGCTACCTGTTGTCCTCACAGAGAAAGAGCAACTGGTTGGGTGACCAAGCTGAGAAACAGATGCTTTGCTGGGCCAGCAAATTGTTTGTTCTCAGAGTTTGAGGGATGCAAGGCGGTCAAGGAGGCCATCTTGGTGGCTGGAATGGCACCTGCTCCTCTCCCGCCATCTGTTCTGGGCTCCCTCCACCTACCCAATTTATAAGTACCCTCAGTCTCCAGACCAGGAAGCAAGTACCACTGTTGGGAGAGCTGCAATGACTCTTCCTCTCCCACTCTTTTAAACTGGTCTTGAAAAGAAGTCCCCTTCCTCCCCCCCCCCCACACATAAAGCATGTCTTCTACCACTGAGTGACAGCCCCTCCCTTGAAGTCTTGCAAAGCTGATTTCTTGGGCAAACACCTACTAAACACTTTTATCTTATGCAAAAAAGATTTACTTGCAAACAAGAACACTCTCTTTGATGGGAAAGCAAATTAAAAAAGTAATCTGAAGACAGCCTCCCTCCTTCTAGCCCCATGCTGAGAGGCAAGGTCACCTATTGTTCCCACAATCCAGATCACAGCATACAGGAGCAGAGAGGCTATTACAGGATGAGGCATTCAAACTATTCTACATCCACTGTCTGAAGAGGCCTGAGCCCAGAAACACTCCTCAAGTGAGTGTTTGGCTTAAACAACAGGGGAAGGGTGATGCATTCACATGCTGCATCTCAGCTTGCCTGGTTAGAAGCCCGGCCCCAGGAAGCCTGGGATCCTATTTTGTTCTACTCTTCAAGTGAGGCTGTTGATTGCTCTTTTCAATCTATAATCACAGCACACTCCAATAGCCCTGAGCATGGGGGAGTACAGGAGGAGAGGAACACATCATATTTCTAGTACATATCACATGAATAAATATCTCCCTTGAACCAGAGTGAATTCTTTGATCCCACAGCTCTAAAAAGTCCGATCCAGTATTTTACACTTTTTGCGTCTGCTTTATGCAGGGAACAGAAGGAAATAGGGAGAGTTCCAGAGAATTAGACCAAAGGTCCATCTATTTCTATATGCTCTTTTCAACAATGGACAATATGCCTCCGAAGAGTCTCAAGTGGGGCATTAATGTGATGGCCAGTGCTTGTGTTTTTACTGCTTCCATCTGAGAGGATTCTGTTTCTGAAGATAGGAAAAAATCTATTTGGATGGGCTTCCTGGAGCTGGGCTTCTAACTAAACAAGCTGAGATGCAGCATGTGAATGCATCACCCTTCCCCTGTTGTTTAAGCCAAACATCAATGGGACCTGGAAAGGACAACCCTGGATAAAAAAGGGGAATTCTTAATGGCAGGCAATGGTGACTTTTTCATCACAATGTTTTTTTTTTCTTTTGGAAAGCAAAACCGCTCACAAGTTAAATATTCCATCAGCCTCCACCATGCTGCCAATCTTTCCCACCTGAGCAATGAGGCAGAGAGCCGCTCCAGCGCCCATCAAGCTGACACATGCGTGTAGAATTGCCAATCAAGCTTCGCCCTTCCAGGCAACTGTAGCGCACCACAGAACCAACTGTATACACGTCCCCTGAGATCTGGGCATAGGGTGGGGATCCAGGGTGGCCGCAGGAAACCACTGAAACAAGGGGGACAACACATTGCTGAATTATTATCATCCAACCTTCCAGCAAAAACCTTTAGAGAAAGAATGGAAAAGTGCAGCTGATGGAATTCCTGCTTTGCGGCCTCTCTAGTATGGCTTTCCCCCTCCAGCCCGCTTAATAGTCTTGGGGTCAGTTCATAGAAACTTTTCTAATGCACCGAGATCAATCCAAGCTGAATTTCCTCAGAGAATTTTGGCATTTTTACCTCTAGGTGATACCTCAGATTGTCCTGGTAAATTTTCCCTTAATGGTTTGAAATCAAGATGCGGGCAAACTTCAAAGAGGATTTATGTTTGGCCACTCACTGGACTGCTTTGAAGCATCAAACTCCATTGACTATGTCAACTTACACTGACTTTGTCCATGTTAGAAAAAGTGGTGATGTGATTTGGCTCTCCTAGATAGGAGCAAAAAAAAAAATCATCTTCTATATTTGTTGGTAGGCCACATGATTTCAGACTGCAGGCGCTGGTGGGGGAATATCTGAAATGCCTAATATAAAATACTCCCTATGAATATGAAACTAACATGCTAGAGGCAAGAATAATCTCCTTGACACAGGGTTATAAAGTGGGAGTCTTGGGGAACATGGTGGAGTGCTGGAAGTGATTTCAATCCTCTCTAGGAATTGTCAAAAATGCTATGGTAAAATGGCAGAGTTTCTGGTGATTCTCTAGGTGATGCCTAGAAAAGATTGATGTCAGTTCCAGTTTTTCCCAGAAGTAATGGTGATTTAAATTTTCTCCTCCCACTGGCTGCTGGAGCGCCAATGGGCAATGGCCACTGGGGGAAAGAAATATGCCCTCAGCAAGCATTTGACAGCCCTGTCCTGACATACTGTAATTATACAGAGAAATATTCAAACATCTGGTACATCTGCAGCTTGAAAAACAGTCTGGCAAAACATACATCCCAGGAGGATTTCTGACAGTCCCGATTTCACTCTTAAACCTGCTCTATTTGGTTTAAACCATTTAAACAACATGCTTGTGAGCAATAACAGTGTACTTGTATGAAGTTTCCCATGGCCAACGCCTCCTTTAAATCAGGCCCTCAGCTTCTATGTGAGCAACATTTGCACACTCAGAATCTTTCGCTCAGGAAGGTGTTGTGCTGGCTCAGATTATGGAACTCCACATGTTGCAACCCAAGTTAAAGGTGTGCAATATCTCATGGGTGAGCTCTTCTCAACCACCAAACCTCACATTTAAATCCACTTGATGCGCAGTGGAACCAGGTGAGAGAAACTTGAAGTGATGGGGAGGATTGCAGTACTTCAGACTGCACACCAGGGATGCCATTTTTGAAAGAAACTTCTGAAAATAAAAATAATAGCATATCACGTGAAAAGGTTCTAAGTCAGCCTGCTCCCTCCATTATTAGTTTTCTTGTGGTAGGGAACTGATTAAGTAAGACAACAGTTTAAAAAACAGTTCTGTTTTTTATCTATCTGCTGTTCAAAGGTGCAGTCCATTCTGCTACCTCAGTTCCACTTGCAGGCCTTAGAAAATCACTCCTCCATTAACAACATCCAAACAGTAGAGCTTAGTCATCCAGGAGAAAATGGCTGCCTTGAATGGTGGACTGTATGGCAATATGCCCCACTGAGGTCCCTCCCCTCCCCAAACCCCACCCTCAAATCTGCAGGTATTTCCCAACCTGAAGTTGGTAACATTATCCACTCATCAACTCAAAGCCCTTAAGGCATTCTCAAACAACAAAGACTCAGGTCTGACTCCCATTGCTTCACAGCTGGTGGAAAACCCTCACACTGGGCCCCAAACACAATACTTCCACACTAAGTTCACTTTGTGCCACAAAGATGAAGAAGAGTTGGGTTTTTATACTCCACTTTTCATTATTCAAAGGAGTCTCAGAGCAGCTTACAATTCCTTCCTCTCCCTACAACATCCTTTGAGGTAGGTGGGGCTGAGAGCTCAGAGAGTACTGTGACTGACCCAAGGTCACCCAGCTGGCTTTATGTGGAGGAGTGGGGAATTAAGCCTGCTTCTGACCTAGTGAAGGCTCATTCGAAGATTCATGCGGATGCACAGACGATTCCTGTACTGGCCTTCAGTATGGTACCTCATAACAACTAACCTAGATAAATAAATCCTAATAATCAACATTATAAGGGTCAAACCTGGTTGCTTCACATCTCTTCCCTCCCAGACTGGCTTTTAGTCAGCAGTAAAAATAGCCTCTCTCCTAAGAATCAGGCATTACTTTGGGCCTATCAATTTACAGTTCCTTGGGTGTTTTTACAGCATGCAGTCATCCAAATTCATCTTGAAAGTCTAGCTTGAGCAAAACTTTGGGAGAACTTAGTAATGTATAGAACCCCTGTGAAAATTTTTGTAGATTTATTTCCTAAGAATCTCTTGCTGAAATAGCAATTTCCACATATGGCTCAGAAAGAGCAGAAAGTCTGTGCACGGTATAATGATCACAGCTATGGCTCCATCTATGAAGCTGCTGTCACAGACATGGAGTTTTCTGTCCTGGCCTCTCAGGCAATGACCTAATAAAAGGTGGAAATGCATGAAGCCAGCCCACCTACTTGATTGCTTATTCTGCCTGGTTATGTGAACCCATCAACACTCTTTGTTAGCTGACTCTTTCTTGATGGAATTAATGCTTGATTGAATTGAGGCAGGTTGTGGTTGTGTTGCCTGGTCTGAAACTTTTTTTTAAAAAAGTACATCTCACCATTTTATTCTGGCCATTCAAGAGAAGAGAGATTTGACTACTGAAAAAGAACCGAAGGGCCATTAAATCCAATTTTACCAGAAAGGTTCCAAACATAAAGGGAAATCTTAGCCGTGGAGGTTCTTTCTTCTACACTGCCCTTTGATGGCTTCTAAAAGTGTTCCCACAGACGACAGAACAGAATATCCATAATGTATGCTATTGCAACAAAGAGCTGATTGAATAAATGTGTTTGCATATGTGGAGAATTTTTATGTATTTAAATATATATTTAAAAATGATTCTGGCATTGAGCCATGAATGGCACCATGCCAAAATTTCCAAAGAGGTACTCTGAAGTACTGTGGCAGATAATTTAATAACTGATACTCTAGGAATTTACACTGAAGCTGAAAATGTGGAGCAGCCATAGCATTTTTAAAGATTATTCCCAGCATGCCAGATTCCACTTACAATTCACTGATCTTAGCAGGCTTTTTACTGGAAACTGCTGTAACTTATCAGTAATAACTCTTGGTGCCCCTTCCCGCAAAGGTTAGATCGATAGCAGCCCCACTTCTTCAACCGAGTGCTGGAGCCAATGAGCTAGAAACAGGAATTTGGCTTTTACCTGTGAAAGTCTTGCTAAGGAATACTAGACATTCATTGCAAATCCCCATCCTTCTAGCCAAAGAGTGAATAGGCTTCTAACAAGGTTTCCTCTGGGAAAAGAGACTGTTCAAATAACTGGACTGTACCCAAGAAACAGTGAGAGACCTAAAATATTCTCCAAGGCAACTGAGCAAACATGTACATGATAAAGATGACTGAGAGAACAGGACAGACATCTCCATGTTTCTCCATTTCACCACTTCCCTGAATCAGAGGGACAAACTGCAAGATGGGCAAGAAAACAGGACATTTCAAGGGAAAGGAAAATTCCTATTTCTTTACCTGGTGGTTGGAGGGCTGCCTTATACTGAATCAGACCATCATTCCATCAAGGTCAGTCTTGTCCAATGCTCCCTCTAAGCTAAGGGCTTTTGTGAGCAAAAATTCTACTTCATGAGCTACTGGCATTAAAGTTGTGAGCAAGTGATTTGGCTACTGAATAAATTAGTTTGCTTTGGGGCCATCCTGCCTAAGATAAAAATGTGTGAACCAGAAGCTAAAAAATTGTGAGCTGGTTGACACTAACTCAGCTTGGAGGGAACACTGGTCTTGTCTGCTCAGACTGGTAGCAGCACCCCATGATCTTCATTGGAAGTCTTTCACACCACTTACTGCCTGGTCCTTTTTAACAGGAGAAGCTGAGGTTTGAACTTGGGACTTTCTTGAGCAAAGCAAATGCTCTTCCATGGAGCTGCAGTCCCAGTCTGCTCACAGGGACAGATGTAAGCAGTTCCAACCTGAGTAAGAACCAATTAGTTTTCTCAAACTATTTGCAGGGCTTCCTTTCAGAAGCAGCACCTGCAGAGGAACAGGTGTTGATTGTTTCAGTGCTGGGCAGACATAGGAACTGATGTTGATGTAACTGCTAAGCAGATTACCTTAACAGCAGGGCCTCAGAAGGCAGCAGCCACTGCACTTCTAGTCAGGCAACACACACTCATATACTGCAGGGGTGTCCTGTGTATAGACATTTGTAGCTTCATGGGATACATCCTTTAGCCAACTAGAAGAACATGGCAGTAGGGATTTTCTTGCCGTGAAGGGAATCCATAAAGGAAACAAACAGGCACTCCTTTTGTTTTAAGTCTGGAATTTCAGAGCTCTGCATACTTCTAGCAGTTACCTGCTAACCAGTAGAAAGGATTAGGACAGGAAGATGGAAGAACCATATCCTATAGAACCTTAGGCATAAGCGGACTGAATTGCAGCACTGCTGTCCCAAGGTGGGGATGAGCAAGTTCACCAAAACTGCATTCAATTCAGAAACAAAGCACAAGTGAGACAGGTTCAAGGAGCTATGGGTAACAGTTTGCCCTATCAAGACCTGCTGGATGTCTATGAGATCCTACCCTTGTCTCTACTTCAGGACAGATTCCAGAAGATGTCCAGGCCTTGAGGCTGAGACTGTTTTGCAGATCCAATTACAAAAATACAAGAAGTTCTGAATGACCATCAGCTAGTTGGGCTTTCCCTCTTCCTGGCAAAGGGCAACAAAGATTCAACAGATTCAGAGACTGTATTAGATGGACAAGGCTCTTCTGAAAGTCAGCAAAGGGGAAGCACATTCCTTGGAAGAATCAGAACATTCTAATTTATATATCATACCCATACTCCTTCCATCATGGATATCTAGACTCCCAGGAAGTTCCCATCCAGGCACAGGGGGAGGGCAGTGGCTCAGTGGCAGAGCCTCTGCTTGGCATGTAGAAGGTCCCAGGTCCAATCCTTGGCATCTCCAGTTAAAAATAAAGGAGCAGGTAAAGTTTACCTGAAACTTTGGGGAGCTGCTGCCAGTGTTTATCAACAATACTGTTGTGCTTATCTTTAGGATGGATCATCTATTTTCCAGCCACCTCTTGACTCTGGAACTTAGTTGCTAGTTCTGGTGACACGTCTCCTCTGAGCAGTTTACATGAAAACTGGTGACACTTCACCTCTGAGCAGGTTGCATGAAAAACTTCTAGACATGGGAACTGAATAAAACCCTGAACCAGAAAACTCTGCAGTTGATGATAAATGGCGAACAACATCCATGAACAACAACTTCCTGGACCACTGAAATGCCACCAGCAGTACTTATGTCCAAACATGAGCAGATGAAGGTACAAAAAGAAATCTTGGCCAAAAATGCAAAAATCCCCATTGCTTCTAAACATCTCTAGGTCAAACTAAATCATAACCACATATTCTCAACTTTTAAAATAATAAATTGGATCTGCATACAGGTCTATTTGGGATTTTGACCATGTAAAGAGGAGGAACCTGTGATTGAATCCTTCTACTATTGAATTGTTTCACCTGTCAAAGTGACCACCTTCAAAAAGTAGCCATCTATCTTTTGGCTCTCCCAGGGCTGCTCAAAAATAGAAATTTATGTGTGTATGATAGAGAAAGGCTGATAGGCAAACACCTGCAAGGTTGGAAGGATTAAAATCCCTCTCCCTTCTCAAAACTGATCTGAATCAGAGTACTATGTAGCTGCAATTTGCTGGGAAGATACTAATCCAAGTCACAGATGTTGTCTGGTATGAACCTTCTCCACCTGATCACCAGAGGGTGATGAGGCAAAGATGTCCACTTCTGGACATCCCAAATGTCAGGGGTTCTGCTGGAATGTTCACTTTGCCTCATCACCAATTCTATGTCTCAGCCAGTCTGGAAAGACATCAAAGCTCCATGCACCACTGTCTGTCTGAAGAGCACTCCACATTCCTCTCTGTTCCTAGCCATGTTTCACAAATTTCTTTGGGGAATGCTGAGGAATACCTGCCCTGCTTATGCAAATTTTGGCTGAAAAGATATTCTTGATCCCTTAAACTAAGATACCTGATGTGTAAAATGATCTGAAACCAGGCCAGGTTGATAGTTCTCAAGTCAATGCAATTTGGTGTTTTGAGACACTTCTGGAGATGATAATTAACACAGAGAAGTACCTATTTTTGACTATAAATCCTCCACTGAAACAGGTTTATTGAGGAATCCTGATCCACTTTTCTGACAATGGCCAATAGGGTACTCTTGGTGGCTTCTAGCTACCCTAGGGTCATAATGATGGTGGAATTCCACTTTGACCAGAAACAACAGTTTTGTTTTGTATTGGTGGTCAGGCATATTTCCTGCCACTGCACTGAAGAGCGATTGGCTTGCGTGAGCCACTGGATCTTCAAAATGAGAGTGAGAAAACTCTCCAAAACAATCTATTGATGCTTCTTTTCTTTCTTCCGAGAATCTCACAATAATTATGGTAATTTTGCTTGAGACAGAGCTGAACAAAGTATTTGGGAAAAGATTTAATTAAAGGTGAACATTGGTTGTGCCAGATGGAATCCCAATCCCAGTGAACAATTTATCACATGGCCACCAGGAAAGATAATGATGGATGTGATATCCCTTCACCAAATCTCTTAATCTCAAATTATTCCTTCTGGAATGGTTTTGCAGACCATCTATAAAAGCTTCTTCTTTCTGAGAAAAGTCTTTGATTTCCCCCCCTCATGTTCTAAAATCTAGGGCCATCATTTGCCCAGTAAAAACTTTATGAAAGACTTTTTAGCCAGCATGATTTTATTCAAGAAGCACATGTTGTCTTTGATCCTTTAACTCTGAGTGACAGTGCAGAATTTCTTCCACACAAATTTAAGCTGAAAAATCAGAATTGCTGTTCTGTGGCTGGGTCATCATTTTAACTGTTCCTCTCTGAACAGTTAGATATCAGACATTTTCTGGCATCTGCACTTTCCAGTGGGATTCTTGTGCTCAACAGCTGCAGGGAACAGCACATTTTTTTGTCATCTGCCATGGTTTGCCATTCTTATCAATTGTGTCCACACAGGCAGGGAGCAGAGTAAAGGAAGTGACATTTATCTGTCTTGGAAAGCACTTGTTACTTTGGTAAACCCCTCTTAGTAATTGTCACTAATATGGCTCCCTAAAAAGAGCATCTTTATTCCCCTTCTGTAAAACATGGCCAACATTTTCAAACCTGGATTCTAAAGTTAAGATTTCTTTCCCAGATTGACTTTTTAAGAGCAATTTTTTGTTGTCTTGCTTTGCATCACATCAAAGATATCACAAGCTGGATTTCTCAAAAGTGTCCACTGAAAGCCAGGATTCTTTTCTAGAAAGACCCTCCCCCCCCAACCCCGCAAAGTATCAACAAAGATTCTGACCACATGACTGAATTATACTCATGCTCTAGGACAGTGGCTCCCAACCTTTTTAGCACCAGGGACCGGTTTCATGGAAGACAATTTTTCCATGGACCCATGGGAGTCTTTAAATGAGTAGGTGAAGGTTGCTCTCATGCTGCCCCTTATCACTTATCCAGCTAGATTATTCCTAAGATAAAGATAAAACACTTTGAACAATCACTGCAGCCTCAAAAAGTAGGCATTATTATCATACTTAAGATGTGGAGGCTGCACATGAAAGAACAGTGACCTGCATAGCACATCTAGACCTTTTGTCTCTCTGTTATAGCCTGAGCATATATTTATCCAGTATGATTACAAGATTTGTGCCCTGGTTTCTTTCTCCATCTCTTGTATTACAGCCCACTTTTAAGAACATGACTGAAAAGCAAGTTACCAATGCTCCAATCACCCTCAGACTTTTGTTCAGGGAAGCCACAGAACACTAAGTTAGATAAGCCTGATATTTCCATTCCTGATTCTGTAGAAGTGTTTCTTCCTCTGAGGTTTCCTAGTTTATTGGATTCTATACCTTCTCTTTGATATACAATGATATTACATTCAGAACATCCTTCCCTGCTTTTTTATGGAGTGCATGTTTAGAGGTAACTGCATCCCATTGGCTCTTTCTGTTCTACCAGGTTTCTGATACACCCTGTTTCTTCACTGCCAAGAACAGCAATTTCCCAATTTTTGCAAATGCTCATATCAAGTGTTCCTCTCCAGATGCATCTTAGAATATCATCAAATGGGGGGAAATTACAAAATGCATCCCCAAAAACCAGTGGGGACTTATTCATTAAGATTGTTCACAAAGTCACAGTCCATTAAAGTGAATCATAGTCCAATCAACTTATTCACTGGAAATCCCATTACTGTAGAGGAAAACCCTCATCCAGTCTTCATTCCAAGTAGGACAGGAGCTTGACAGAGATTGCTAGTAGTATGTTTCCAAACACAGTCCCAGCAGTGAGTGAGCTAGCCATGGAAACCACCATCTCTTCAAAGCTTTCTCAAAGTTGGGACTGCTTCGCAATGTGACTGTAAACCATTCTGAAACATACTTCAAACCAGGAGCTTAGACATTTTTTTTGCAATGCTCAAGTTCTTGCAATGTTCAACACAGTTGCTCTTGGAATATAAGTATTTATTGTTTATAACAACTTTAGTATCTTAATTTTTGTGGCGGTTTTTTGTATTTGTATTTTTTTGCTTTTTTGTGCTTCCATCCTTGAAGGGATATCCTCTGCAGAAGAATACAAGTTTATCACTTCCAAACAATGCTCAAGGTAGCTCAGGCATACTACCAGAGCAACATTTTACTCTATGTAGTATCCAGACTATAACTGCAATAGAAATCCCATGAGAAATGTTGGGTGTTTTTACATAGGCAGTTTGTGACGCTCTATCTCCGCATTGTAAACTCACCTTTTACATTATATAATGTTCCCATAACTGTTTCACATTGTTGCTTCCTGAGGCATTTACATTTGTTTCAGTGAGATGGGTTTCGATGCAGCCACAAAAGCATTTTTCTCGAGATTAGTTTTGGTCTTGTCTTTTCTCTACGGGCGTTTCAAACTTGTATTGTAAAAGTTTTCCTGCATTTTAAAAGACTCCTCCAAAAGCCACCACAAGGTGCAGTAATTTGCATGAGAAGTGACAGCACTTGAAATTTTTACATATCATTGCTTGCCTCATCTAGTGATTTAAATTTGTATTGTTTTTGCAGTGTTGACCTGATTTCCAAGCAATTGTATACATTTAACTAAGCACTGGTATTCTGGCTGCCCTCTGATCAGAGACACCCCACCCACCCAAACTGAAAACACAAATGTAAAAAGAAAATAATTAAAGCAGAACAGTGGGAGGCCATTTGAAGACTCTAAAACTCTGGATCAAACAGAATGTAAAAACACCCATTGTCTCACCCAATTAACACTCTTATAGGCTGATAGCAGATGGCTGGTTCGGGGTGGCTTGAAGCTACCCCAAAGAAAACTGACTGGAAATAGAGTGCCCTGGAGTTTCCAGACGGCGCTTGGAAAAGGGGCGGGCGGTGGGCTCCCGGGGAGGGTCTGGAATGCTCACAGCTTCCTGGGTGCTCTCCGGCCTTCCAAATGGCCAGGGAGGCGCCTTGGAGGCGCCCCAGTGAAAAGGCACCACTTTCAAAGTGATGCCTTTTCGAGCTGGTTTCCAGCAAGCCGGGGGCAGGATGGGGATGGGAGGCAGATGTGCATGTGTGGATGCGTTTTTTTGGTCCTCCTGCCTCCTGTCCCCCAGGCGGCTTAAAATGCCCATCTGTTCTCAGCCAGGGCTTCCCTTAATAATACTCAGTGATTACTCCCCGTCCCCCCCCCCATCCAATAAACATATGAATTTGCCTTGAAATTGTGCAATGGACAAGTCTAATTTCAGGTATTCCCACATTCGCCTGCAAAATGGAGAAGTTTTTCAGTAACTTCAGATAACCAAGAGGAGATCTCCTGATGAAAGCAGAAGAAACAGCTATGCCATAGCAACCTGCATTATAATCTCCTATGGGAGATGAAAGTCCTAAGAAACTTCACAGCACCACCAAAATCTTTCCTCCCATCCCTTGAAATTCCTCAGATATTTTTGCTCAAGCAGCAACCTCCAAATCTGCCTTGAAATTCTGGTTTAGGCCGAGTTTGGAAGACACTTTAAACTTAAAAACAGCAGTGCTTTTCCCTGGCTTTTCCCACTATTTCTTTCCCATCCATACAAATAGCACGGGGGGATTCACTTGTCAATTTCCCATGCTTTGTACACTGTGGCAAGGTGGCATGCTGGTAACGCAGGAAAAAACAAAGGTGCTGGGTGGGTAAAATTGTGTAAAATTAGTTTTAAAGGTGTCTTTTCAGCATTGCTTACCGTGAAGGGAGGAGGAAGAGGAACAAAATGCAACTTTAAAAATTTGTTTTTAAGAAGAGTGAGACTTTGGAACAGCTCAGATTAATTAGTGGAGCAATATAATACCTGTTTGGGTTCCCCTGCACAGTCAGATTTCTGTGGGTGTAATTTTTAAAATTTCCATTGGCAAATGGTTGGTGTCTATCCTAGGAGGCATCCCAGTGCTCAAGGTTTAGTGGTCAAGTCTATGTCTGCCCCGTTTCCCATACAGTCACACTCACTGGTCCCTTATGGAGTTTTTATACATATTCATCCCCCTTCATCTGCTAATACTTGTCAGCCCTCACGATGGTGCTGCTGAGGTTTGTCTACAGTTGGCTTCTGAGCTGGTTTCAGTAGGCAGAAAACAACCTTGGGAGCCTTGATAGTGCCACAGAAACACCTCATGCATTCCTCACTTGGGCACATGGGTAAACATGGCACACGAGAAACAGCCTGGCCCTGTGGGTGAAGAGTTTGGAAGCTCTCTCAAAGACAAGAAAGTTGGCAGGAGACTGTGGGCACACAGGGAGGCAGGAGCCCCCTTCCTGCCACTTCCTTTTTTGGTCTATATACCCCAAAGTTAGATCCAGGTGGGCTGAAGCAGTAGAACAGATTTTGAGTCCAGTAGCACCTTTAAGACCAACAGAAGTTTATGCACTTTCATGTGCAAGCACATGTCTTCAGACATATGACACTTCTGTATGTGCCCATGAAAGCTCATACCTTGTCTTAAAGGTGCCACTGGACTCAAAATCTGTTCTACTGTCCATCCCCTCTGTTTATTATTTCTGCTAGTCTTATAGCTCGGTTTTCCTGGTTGAATGTCCTAATGGACTGGGAGCAGAAGGCACAGGGACAGCTAGAGAAAAGGTTAGGGTTGATTAATAACAGATGGATGGGGAAAGTGGGCAGAGGCCCTACAATCCCCTTTGGCTTTCTCTGCCTGTCTCCGGCAGAACTCTGTTTTACATAGCTATTTTTTCATGCATATAAGACATGGCCAGGCTTTTGTAACTGTAACCTGTCGCATCTAGGAACCAGCAACATAGCTGGCTGGGGCCAAAATATAATCAAAGTAGACAATTCCTTTGGGGAGAAGCAGATCTCTGCCAAAGGAAATTGAGTAAGCTAATAAGCATCTTGAACCTAATACAAACCTGCTTTTTTAAAAAGACTATTTCCTTGCTGAGATTAAACCTACATGATCTACATTACTGTATTTCTAGAGCAGTTTCATCACTACTTGTTTCCTATCTTAAACTTTTGCTACCTAAATTACAGCAGGGACCCATTGAAAGCAGCATCATTTTAAGAAGAGTCTCACTGGTAAAGATACAAGACTAATGTTTTTTTTTTCCAAGGGATTCAATTTTCACAAGTTCGAGTTGCTTTCCTGTGCTCAGGGTGGTTTGCCTTCAGAGCTTCCATCCGCCAAATATACTGACTGGTACTCAGTTTGGGTTCCTGGGACTCCCGACTGTTATTCTAGGTTTTAATCAAGTTTCTAGCCTTCATGGAGAATGGGTTGAAAACATAGAGAGTGGAAGCACACTGGGAATTTGGCGTGGCAGTATCTCGACTTTGAAAAAGTTGGTTCTCTTTTGTGTGTTCTGAGGTAATCACACAGCCCCCGCCCTGCTGCCAGGAGAGGCACAGGCTGCACACATGCAAGAGGAGCATTCAGACTGCTTCTGCATGTGTAATGCAGGTGTATTGCGCACCCCAGCTGTTCAGAGCCGGGAAACGTGCCCTGCATGTGTTCCTGGCAGCTATTTAATCTGGTCCCAGCCTGTTCTAAAACAAGTTAAGTATGGGTGGGACTCAGGGAGCAGATGGGTGTGTGTGACTGTGCACATTTAATCCGGAGGGGAGGAATGGTTAGATTGGGCCAGGTATGTGTGATCACACCTATAGATTCTCACTTGTTGATGCACCAGTACTTTTTCTAGATGTATCTTGATCTTTCCTCCTCCTGCCATGTGTTATCCCTTGTCCTATGTTTTATTCAAACTCAATACACTGGGCTCAGAGTTGTCCAACAGAGCAAGCTTCCAATTTGCTTTGAGGGCTTCACTCTAAGCACAGCATTAGAGCATCCTTGGGCAGGATTTGGGAATATTTCAGTGCAATCCTAAAACAAATTATACTCTTCAAAGCTCATTGTCCTGAAGAGACTCAGGAGGGTGTGACTCCACTTACAATCACAATTGTAGAATAGGAACTATCTTGTAGCATAGGAACTATCTTGTCTGCAAATAATCTGGAAAGTGACGGGGGGAGTAATTTAATTTTTTTTTTTTTTGCAAAACCACATCTGTGCTGGGAATAATGAGCCTCTAAAGGAAACTGAAGGACTTACAAAGACACTGTGGGAGGGGCCGGTCCCAAGTGCCGTCCCCCTGACAGGTAAGGACATGGGTACCCAGTAAGTAATATCCATGGTTGCACAGATAAGAGACCGTTGTTCCAAAGCTGTATCTGTGAGGCCCGCTTGGCTGTACTTGTCGGACGCTGTTTTCCAGGTGCCCAGGGTCAGTACAATTTACAACTGCAAGCAAATGACAGAAAAATAAGAATAATAAAAAAAATAACAAAGGGTGTAACAAGGGAAATTGATTCCTTTCCAATAAATGCTCAGCTTTCATTCCAGTATTGACTGCATCCACAATATGCTGGATACTGCATAGTTGTTAAAGGTAAAGGTAGTCCCCTGTGCAAGCACCAGTCATTTTCGACTCTGGGGTGACGTTGCTTTCACAAAGTTTTCATGGCAGACTTTTTACAGGGCGGTTTACCATTGCCTTTCCCAGTCATCTACACTTTCCCCCCCAGCAAGCTGGGTACTCATTTTACCAACCTTGGCAGGATGGAAGGCTGAGTCAACCAGGAGCCGGCTACCTGAACCAGTTTCCGCTGGGATTGAACTCAGGTCGTGAGCAGAGGGCTCCGACTGCAGTACTGCAGGTTTACCACTAGATTCTCCTGCACATACAAGCCTGTCCAGCTGCGAATGACTGTTGCAGTGCAACAACAATGCAATTATTCAGTGCTGTGTGGATGCAACCATAATGCTAAATAAATTGTTCAGACATTAAGTAGAGGGAGTCCACTTCTGCAAGGAAGTAGAGCAGGGATCCCCAACAGGGTTCCCATCATGTCCACTGACACCTTTCCTGGCAGCCACGGATGTGCACATATGACCCCACCCATTTTGACAAAATGGGCGGGGTCAGGTGTGGCTTTTGCTTAAGAGGGCTCCTGACTGGCTGTGCAGATTTTTTTTTAAATCACTTTGGCAGCAGATGCTGCCACAGTACAGGGATCTTCCCTGGGTGCCTGATGTATGTTTGCAAGCAAGAAATATTTTTACACAGTGAGCTCATTTAACAGGCACCCTGTTGAGCAGAGCTTTTATTGGAGAGTTATTGTTAGAATTAGGTGTAACTTCGATCTATGACTTTTTGTGGTTTGCTCCGTCTCCTGCGGCAGCCATTCTGTGGTTGTGCCTACTGCCTGTGTCAAAATTCCAAGAGGCACCCATAGGCTCAAAGAGGTTGGGGACCCCTTAGTAAAAGGTAGAGAACACTTGACTACTGGGGGGCCATGCTGGGGTTGAAGCCCCATTTCATCTTGACTTAAAAGCAACATGTTGACATGAGAAGTGGGGGTATCGGTCAGGGATGTGGAAGGCAGGCGATATGAAAGGGACGGTGGGGGTAGGGAAGTGCCAGAGGTGGAGATGGGCAGAAGGAAGGGAATTTGAGAAGTGAATTTGAAATATGATGTTAAAAGCAGCTTAGACAGCCCTGGCGACTTGAAGAACCAAAAGTGGTTCTGGGATCCTTAGAGGCCACCAGATAGCTAGCTTCTTTTTCTACTTTGGCTCGATGATTACAAGACGCATTTGAAATTGTTATTTGTGCCTTGCATTTCCCCCCCTTATCCTGTCTGCTGGTCAATGACCTCCAAAGAGGCTTATAGAAACATTTCAGCAACAATCCCAACTTTGACAGAATACTAGTAAATCTATCAACAGAATCGGGCCAAGCAAATTGAAAGATAAAAGTATGAAACTGATTTCCTGGGAGCAACCAAGGAGACAGCCATGCAGACACCCAAAGGGAGGAGTGCTACGGCCAAAGGGACCCAGGGCCTGTTCATTTGCTGAGGGCTGGCTAATGGTGCACATGAGGAGCACCACCTAGTAGTGGCAGAAGGATGGATGCACAGTGCTCCCTGATTACATGAAGCTGGCCTGTGTGCTATAAAGGGCTTTGTGCATTAGGGGGAAAAAAGCTAGTGGGGATGCTAGGAGAGACCCTCTTTCCTCTCCTGAGCTACTCTTTATTTCTGTCAGTGCATAACAAGTAGGTTTTTAAACAACATCATGAATATGCATTTATAGAGAGGCTGTATCTGTTTTCTCCTGATTGATCCTTCTTTTGAATCACCAGCAAATCTGTGGCTGAAAGGAAGACGAAGTGGTATATCTCTCATGGCTTCTGCACTGCACTTAAGCTGAAGTATCATCCTCCTTAGCACTATTATTGCAATCTTCTTGCCTTCAGGCTCCCTTACTCTTTTCTGTGCAACAGGAAAGAAATGGCAGTTATACAGCCCCCTTCTCTGTAAATGATAGGAAAGAGGTGGGCTAGTCCAGACCGCAGAAATGAGAAGGTGGGGCCGCCAAAATGCCTGCATCATCCAGCCTCACGTAACATAAGAAAGGGGCAGGGAGGACAACTTACTGCGACAGATGGGCAAGGCATTGCTCCACTGGCCATTTGCCAGGCACTGAGACTTGGATGCCCCTTCCAGGTGGTACCCAGTGTTGCATACAAACTTGGCCATGTCGTTCAGGTTGAACTGGCTGCCCTGCGTCAGGCCATTCACCGGGTTGCCTGGATGACCACAGGTTATGGCTGCAGTGAGAAAGCCGAAATGTTACCACCTTGCTGTTTGGCAAACACAGAACAGCATCTGACCCACAGAGCGGAATGTAGTCATGTCCCCGCAGGTTGGCAGTGGAGGGCTTGTGACTCAGTGGGCAGACCACTGTTTTGCACATAGAAGGTCCCAGATCCAACCCCCCAGCATTTTCAGTTCAAGAATCTCAGCAGCAGGCAAAGGCCTTTCTCTGCCGGAAACTTCAGAGAGGTGCTGCTCTGCTGAGTAGCCAATGTGTCCACACCAATGTTCCCTCTAAGCTGGGGAGTCTTGTGAGCAAAAATTCTATGTTGTGAGCTACTGGCATTAAAGTTGTGAGCTACTGCATAAATTTGTGTGCTCTGTGGTCATCCTTCCTGAGCTAAGACAAAAATGTGTGAGCTGGAGGCCAAAAATCTGTGAGCTAGCTCACGCTAACTCAGCTTAGAGGAAACACTGATCCACACCCCCACACCCCGCCCAAGACTTTCTCTGACCCAAGGATTCTTCCTCCAACTGAAGAGCCACTGAATCTAGAAAAAGGCTCCTTGGACTGGAGGAAGGGTTCAACTTGTGCCAGAAGGAAAGATAAAGTATAAATATGTGAGCAAATACATAAGACTTTGTTCAGTGGAGTGGTAGGACAGGGGTAGGAGTAATTCCAATATTAGGCTAGGCAGACAAATGATCTCACACAGTACCAGGCATTCTCCTATGTACATTTATGTTACACTCCTGCAAACACGCTCACCCACATTTAGCATGGCGACTAGCCATCAAGTCATGGTGGTTTAGATCCTACAATTCCATTTTTTAATTAATCCCCACTTTTCTCCCTCAGTGGAGATTAGTTTAAAACATTGGCTTCAATCCCACAGAATATTTTCTGAAAAGTTATCTTCCTGAGGGACAACCACCCTTTGTGTAGGTGGGATTGACAGTATTTGTGACAGGTTCCCAGCAAGCTTCTGTGGAAGAGTGGAGATTCAGACCTGGGTGTCCCCAGATCCCAGTCCAACACTCATCACTACACCATGCAGGCTCTGTTCTAATAATGGCAGCATCACCATTAGTGGAATAGCCCCAGGGGATCCAGAGTCATCCCTTCTCAACTTTATTTTCATTAGAGAACACTCCTTATTAGCTCAGCCCTGATAACATTCTCCAAGTGAAATGTTGCACCCTCAAGAACACACAATGCAATAAGACGGAGGGCAACTATACTAAAACTATGTTTTTATTATTATTTTTAAACAATCTTAGCTTAAACCTGATAATATGCAGTGTAAGGAAAGTTCCTAGCTCTCTACCACATCTCCAGTTTAGGGTGTCTCTTTAAAAAGTGCTAGAAGCGTGGCATTTTCAAAAGCTGATACAAATATGCAGGCCTTAGAGTTTAGCCATGTTAGCAACTAAATAGCATATGGCAGTATAGAGGAGTTCAGACTGCTGACTTTCCCGCATACAATTCCACTATAAACAATACTTTAAAATTTGTTAAAAGATTGGCCTATTTGTCTTGCTTTTTGTATTCTTTATAAACCTGGGAACAGACTAGGGTTGCCAAGTCCAATTAGAGAAAAATCTGGGGACTTTGGGGGCGGAGCCAGGAGACTTTGGGGGTGGAGCCAGGAGACATTGGGGTGGAGCCAAGAACAAGGATGTGACAAGCATAATTGAACTCCAAGGGAGTTCTGGCCATCACATTTAAAGGGACAGCACACCTTTTAAAATGCCTTTCTTCCATAGGAAATAATGAAGGATAGGGGCACCATCTTTTGGGGCTCATAGAATTGGACCCTCTGGTCCAATCGTTTTGAAACTTGGGGGGTATTTTGGGGAGAGGCACTAGATGCTATACTAAAAATTTGGTGCCTCTACCTCAAAAAATAGACCCCCCAGAGCCCCCAATACCCACGGATGAATTCCCTATTATTCCCTATGGGAATCGTTCTCCATAGGGAATAATTAGGGTTCCCAATCCTCCCGCCCTGGCGGGGGACCCCTGGATTCCCAGCCTCTTCCCCCACCCCACCCCCCAAATGGAAGCGGGAGGAGGAGGAAGGGGGGGCAATCGCGAGTCCGGTTGCTTTTGAGCCCATCTACACTGAAGTGGAGAATAGGCTGCAGCACAGCGGCGTCACCCGCTCTGCCTCTGAAGTCAAATGAGAGAATGGGATGGTGGAGGCAGGGGGAAAAGTGAGCCACAGAACTGGACGTCCCACGACACTCCTTGCTTCCCGCTGCCGTGATCCACTGACGCAGCAGCCTCCCGGCCTAATCACCTCCCCGTTCAGAAACAGCGTGCAAGCACGCTCCCTGCAGTCCAAACACGCTGAGAGAACTGCCGAGACGGGGAGCGGAGGCTTCAATACAAGCGTTGAAGCCTCGCCCCCTCCAGATGCGCCCGAAAGCGCGCCGAAGAGTCTGCTCTCAACACATACATTGGATCCCTCCTTCTTCCATCAGATTTCTTTGCAGAATACAGCAGGTAGTCTTTGCTTTCCCTCTTGATCTGTCCCTCTCTTATTTTCCAAACCACATGTACACCTTTAGCCCAAAGAGTATCCCTTGTTCCAGTTTGGAGCAGTTCTGCTGACTATTTGTTGCTATATTTAATAAGATAACGAATGTGTCTGTGTTTTTTATTTAGTACTTCTAGTATTTGCTTAAGGTTATTTCCCCCTACACACACACACACACACACACAACCATACCAACTCTCTGAATAAATTTTGTATCCCTTTTAAAATCAGATCTCTGCCATCCTTTTCCAACTGAAAACTTGCTCCTCACTGTTGCCACTTGAGGTAAAAGATCTTGGTTTTCTTTGCCCTGTACAAACATGCAAAGCTAATTCTCCTTGTTGATCTGAACATAATATTCATGTGTTTGTTGTGTGGGCATGGTAACATTTGCATAGATATAAGTTATAACAACACCATATAATGTGAAGAATCAGGTGGTATGATCAGCTGTGTCTCTGGGCAGTGAGCTACTTGACCAAGGGTAAACACCAGTGAGTATATTTTTTATAATATTAGTGCCATTATTTTCAGCAAATATTGGCTACTTACAAATATCAAAATCTAGTACAAAAATTAAAATCCATAAAACACAGTGTGTTAAGAATGCCTGTCTTTTTTAACATGCTGTTTGGGGAGGAGGCTTTGCATTATAAGAACATAAGAGAAGCCATGTTGGATCAGGCCAATGGCCCATCCAGTCCAACACTCTGTGTCACTCAGTGGCCCCAAAAAATTATATACACACACACACACACACTGCGGCTATAGCCTCTGATGGACCTCTGCTCCATATTTTTATCTAACCCCTTCTTGAAGCTGGCTATGCTTGTAGCCGCCACCACCTCCTGTGGCAGTGAATTCCACATGTTAATCACCCTTTGGGTGAAGAAGTACTTCCTTTTATCCGTTCTAACCCGACTGCTCAGCAATTTCATTGAATACCCACGAGTTCTTGTATTGTGAGAAAGGGAGAAAAGTACTTCTTTCTCTACCTTCTCCATCCCATGCATAATCTTGTAAACCTCTATCATGTCACCCTGCAGTCGACGTTTCTCCAAGCTAAAGAGCCCCAAGCGTTTTAACCTTTCTTCATAGGGAAAGTGTTCCAAACCTTTAATCATTCTAGTTGCCCTTTTCTGCACTTTTTCCAGTGCTATGATATCCTTTTTGAAGTGTGGTGACCAGAATTGCACACAGTATTTCAAATGAGACTGCACCATCGATTTATACAGGGGCATTGTGATACTGGCTGATTTGTTTTCAATTCCCTTCCTAATAATTCCCAGCATGGAATTTGGGCACAAGTAGATTTTTCTTGAAAAGAGGTGGAAATGAAGCTTCGGAGCTCAAATCTGATACTGCTGAGGGAATGATGCTTCATATTGCAGTAAGAGAGAAACGGCAAGCGAGTTTAAACAAATGCTAAGAGTAAAAGACTATTTGACTTTTGCAGTGGTATGATGAAGAGCTACTTCTAGAATATCCATATGACAAATCTTTATTTTGGTTAACAACAAAGCACCATTCTTTAAAACTCAGATTTCATGCTTTTTTTTCTTTTTTCTTCGCACTGGCAAAACACAACATTGTAGGTTCTTTTAGGGTGCAGGAACCTGAGCCACCATCAACACTTGACTGTAGAGTAGGGTTGCCAATCCCCAGGTGGGGGCGGGGGATCCCCCAGTTTGGAGGCCTTCTCCCCGCTTCAGGGTCATCAGAAAGCAGGGGAAGGGGAGGGAAATTTCTTCTGGGAACTCTTATTATTCCCTAGGGAGATTTGTTCCCATAGAAAATCACAGAGAATTGATCTGTGGGTATCTGGGGCTCTGGGGGGGGGGGCTGTTTTTTGGGATAGAGGCACCAAATTTTCAGTACAGCATCTAGTGCCTCTCCCCAAAATACCCCCCCAAGTTTCAAAAAGATTGGACCAGGGGGTCCAATTCTATGAGCCCCAAAAGAAGGTGCCCCTATCCTTCATTATTTCCTATGGAAGGAAGGAATTGAAAAGGTGTGCCGTCCCTTTATATGTGATGGCCAGAACTCCCTTTGGAGTTCAATTATGCTTGTCACAGCCTTGATCTTGGCTCCACCCCAATGTCTCCTGGCTCCACCCCCAAAGTCTCCTGGCTCCACCCCCAAAGTCCCCAGATATTTCTTGAATTGGACTTGGCAACCCTAGGAATAATAGAGTGCCCAGTAGACATTTCCCTCCCCCCCACGCTTTCTAAAGGGGGGAGGGCCTCCAAACCAGGGAATCCCCTGCCCCCTCCCTCTCTCTCACACACAAATACTTACCAGATCTTCTTCTGGAGAACTCTTGCTGTGAAAACGAAAGCAAAAGAAAGGGAGGGGCCATTCTCCCAAGCCCTTCCTGCATCCTGCCCAGCCTTAAAGGGGCATACATTTTACAAACGGCTCAGGAGCTCTATAATAACATGAAGCCTACAGGTATGTTCTCCCCCCCTCCGCCCCCCACCCCCCGCTTCCCGATTTTTGAAGAGCGGGAGATGAGGCTGCGAACCCAGGGTCTCCCGCCAGAGCGGGAGGTTTGGGAAGCCTAGAACAGACTATAAACAATACAAAAGGTAATAAGAGACAAAGAAAAGGGGAATCCTTAACTGCATTTGTGATTGTACATTTCAAATGCAATGTAAATCTTCTTGCATTACCTGCTCTTCCTTTTCAAAGATACTACTCACAAACTGAGGGTGTTTTTACACTGGCAGTTTGCGACTCTCTATCTCCACATTGTAAACTCACCTTTTACATTACATAACGTTCTCATAACTGTTTCACATCATTGCTTCCTGAGGCATTTACATTTGTTTCAGTGAGATGGGTTTCGACGACGCCACAAAAGCGAGACTAGTTTTGGTCTGGTCTTTTCTCTACGGGCGTTTCAAACTTGTATTGTAAAAGTTTTCCTGCGTTTTAAAAGACTCCTCCAAAAGCCACCACAAGGTGCAGTAATTTGCATGAGAACTGACAGCACTTGAAATTTTTACATATCAGTGCTTGCCTCATCTAGTGATTTAAATTTGTATTTTGCAGTGTTGACCCGATTTCCAAGCAATTGTATACATTTAACTAAGCACTGGTGTTCTGGCTGCCCTCTGATCAGAGGCACCCCCCCCCAAGAAAAACACTGAAATGCTTAAATGTAAAAGGAAAATAAGTGGAACAGTGGCAGGCGATTTGAAGACTCTAAAACTCTGGATCAAACAGAATGTAAAAACACCCTGAGATGGCCTAGCTAATTACTTGACTTCCATGTTGATCTATTTGAGGGCCAAACTATGTGTCCTCTGCAGTCACACAGCAGCTGTAGGGAAAGGCGCTTTCAAATTCCACAGGAGCCAGGACAATAGATTGAGGTTAGGAGGGGTTCCTGCTCCCCCCCAAGCCATTTTCCTGAGCCAAAATGGCCAGGAGGAAGTATTTTGCCCCCACATGCATAAAAAGCAGCAAATTAATCCCCTCCCCAGTTTTTAGCTCACAAAAATGGCATGGGAGTCAACAGGACTCCCATTGCAGTGTCACCCTGAGTACAATCAGGCTCCCACAAACTTTAAAAATGCCTTTCCTCACAGGTGGTGTGTGACTGCAGGGAAAGGCCCATCTTGTTGAAAAACAAAGCATGTCGTTTGGCCCTGAGTTTCTGTCCCCTTCGGATGGGGGCAACTTCCTCCCCTCACTGCCTTCTTGTCTCAATTCATTTCTGCCCTGAACATCTACAAGAATCCCTGACTCAGACGTACGTCCTGCCTTGCTAAAACTAGCATACCTCTTTAATAAAGACAGCAACATACTTACGCACACAGACAGGAGTCTTTCCAGACCAATGATGGTCTTGCTGGCAGATCCGGACGGACATCCCGATGAGTCGAAAGCCTGGATTACACTGATAGACCACACTCCCCCGGTAGTTGAAGTTCTCACCATTGATCTGTCCATTGACAATTGGGCCTGGCTCACCACAGTGACCCGCTGGAGACAGATCAAATCAGAACATCCCATCAGGCATGTCTGCTGGACTTCCAAGCACTGAATAATATCCTTTTGACCTTATGTCTGGTGGTGGTGGAAAGTGCCATCAAGTCACAGCCAATGTAGGGGGGACCTCATAGGATTTTCAAAGCAAAATATGTTCAGAGGTGGTTTGCCATTGCCTGTCCTTGCACAGCGACCCTGTTGTTCCTTGATGGTCTCCCATCCAAGTACTAACCAGGGCTGACTCTCCTTCATTTCCAAGATCTGGGTCCTACAGGTCAGGGGATCCTATAACTAACAAACCTATATTCAGGACAGGCCTGGGTGAACCCCATCCTCCCAAAAAATTCAAGTTCTGCACCTGGGCAGACCAAATCTCACACCACAGCTGCTGTAAGCTTCAAAAATCCTCCAATTAAAGTGGCCAAATCTGCATATTTTTCTTTCTTTTCCATACTATGTTCTTCAGGTTCTTTACTATGGTGCATAATTAATTTTGGCTTTGCAGGATCTGGATTCCACAGGAGGTGTAAGAACATAAGAGAAACCAAACTGGATCAGGACAATGGCCCATCCAGCCCAACATTCTGTGTCACACAGTGACCAAAATCCAGGTTCCATCAGGATGCAATCTGTGGTGTGCAAAGTCCCACTTCGTGCTGTTGGAAATTTTGTTCAGAAACCCTTCTGCTTTCTCACGGTTTCAGCAGGCAAGGCCCATTCACTCCCAAGCTTGTTTTTGTAGTCATTAGTCTAGATGTTTGCTTTAATAAACATTAAAACTGGTATTCTCTGAATGTTTCCAGATCTAGTACTATCACCTGCATCTGTCCCTCCCTCCCTCCTTCCATCTATCCAGCACTGCTGCAGAATTGCACCTTAGAAGCAGCCCTGACTTAGGGGTATTCAAGTTAGTGCTTGTTTCATTAATTAAAATATTTCTATATCTTTCTTCTTTCCAGCTATCAAATGTCATCATTGAGGCTAGACAAAGAAAGGCAGGTTGCTTACCTGTAACTGTAGATCTTCGAATGGTCATCTGTGCATTCACACTCATGGGATAGAGTGCCTGCGCCGATCCCCGAATTGGTACCTAAAAAGCCGGGGATTTTTTCACGCTCGACACCAACGGGGATGCGCAGGCATCCCAGTGCGCATGCTCGCCGGCGCCAGCGCGAGGATCCCGCCAGTTCCTTCTTGACCGCTGGAAGCCCCTACTGGAGGGAGACCATCAGCAGTGGGAAAGGAGGGCGGGTAGTGTGAATGCTGAGGAAGTCTGCTTGCAAGTTGAGGACCCCTGGGAGGTGCGCTGCCTTCACAAAGATGTTGTGGTCCAGGCACTCCAACCACAGATCCAGCACCAGCGCACAAATCCGTCGAGAGACTGTCCCTTCCTGCCTGTTGATGTAACACAGGGCAGTGGTATTGTCTGTTAGCAGAGCAACAATCTTCCCCGCCACCATGGGGCGAAAAGACTGAAGAGAACTGCCAGCAGTTCCAAGTAATTTATGTGGCAGTGAGTCAATTTCAAAGGCCAAGAGCCCCCCACACACAGATTATCCATGTGGGCCCCCCAACTCCATAAAGACGCATCTGTCGTGATAGTCACAGTCAGTGCAGGTAGATGGAAGGGAGCTCCCTGACAAATGTTGTCCTTTGAGTTCCACCACTGCAGCATTTGAAGTGTCACAGGTGGAATTACAAACCTCTTTCGAGGTGAGTCTCTTAATGGGCGAAACAGACGAAGAAACCAAAGCTGTAGGCCTCTCATCCTCAGCTGCGCAAAGAGCAGCACGCTTGTAGTCGCCGCCATCAGCCCCAGCATCCGCTGCAGCTGCTGTGCCATGCCCCACTTTCGACTCTGCAGAAGTTCGACAAGGTTGATAATGTCCATCGCTTTCTGTTGAGGCAGAAACGCGTGATGAAGGTTCGTATCCAGCAAAGCCCCTATGAACTGAATTGTCCTCGATGGAGTAAGGTGTGATTTCTCCAAATTGACCTGCAGACTCAAGGTGTCGAGAAGACGAATAGTGACGGCAATGTGGGATGACAAACTCTCTTTCGACTCCGCCACAAGGAGCCAGTTGTCGATGTATGGAAAGACGACTATCCCTTGAAGCCGGAGATGGGCAGCCACAACGCTCATCATCTTAGTGAACACCCGAGGTGCAGTGGACAGGCCGAATGGAAGAGCTTTGAACTGGAAGTGCTGAGAACCTACTGCAAACCGAAGGAAACGTCTGAACGCAGGATGGATGCTGACGTGGAAGTATGCATCCTTGAGGTCCAGCATTGCCATCCAATCCCCTTGGTTGATGAGGGGCAGAATTGTTTGCAGAGTGGACATTCTGAACTTCTGGTACAAAATGAATTTGTTCAGATTCCGAAGATCCATGATTGGTCTTAGACCCCCATCCCGCTTGGGAACCAGGAAGTAACGAGAGCAGAAGCCTCCTGTCCTGGCCTCGATCGGGACCCTCTCTATGGCTTGTTTCTGTAAGAGGTTGCTCACCTCCGCCAGATGGGGAAGGGGGAGTGGTAATTACCACAGATTGGTTTGGAATCTGAGCAAAGTCTATTTTATAGCCTTCCGCTACGATGGAAAGCCCCCACCTGTCTGTAGTGATGGACTCCCAGGCCGACAGGAATGGGCGGAGGCGGATAGACGAAGTGGAAGAGGGGACGGTGATGCGTGCTGCCAGAAAGTCAAAGGCCCTGCTTTTGAGGGTGAGTGCCCTTGGACTTGCCGGTGGTCTGTGAAGCATAACGGTTTCTGTTGTTCCCCCTGTATGGGGACCTACTCTCAGGTTGAGCAGAGCGAGGTCTCCACTGCTGTTCCGGGGAGAACTTTTGGTACAGCTTCTTTGCCCAAGGCTTGTGCCACTGTTTCTGTTTCGCAGCTCTGGAAGATGCTGGTACGCCCAGGTTTCTGGAAGTTTTTATACTTTTATCCATTTCCTGGAGCGCATTGTCGGTGGTAGAGCTGAACAGGCCTTCGCCCTCGAAGGGCAGATCTTCAACAAAGGTCCTGGTGTCCTGCTGGAGAGCCGTAGATCTGAGCCAGGAGTGGCGGCGGAGGCAGACAGCAGAAGTGATGGTCCCTGCTGAGACGTCGACCATGTGCTTTGCTGCAGCCAGTTGTTGTTTGGCTACAGCAAAGCCTTCCTTCTGCAACTTCTTTGCAGCTGACCTCTTCTCCTCACTCAGGGAAGACAGGAGGGGGGTTAGCTGTTCCCATAATGAGTATTGGTATCTAGCCATCCACGCGGCATAGTTAGATACCTTTACTCCCAGCGCCCCAGCAGAATAGAACTTCCTCCCGACGTTATCCAGCTTCTTTCCCTCCTTGTCTGGTGGAGAGGAGTGCGTCTTGTGGGCCTTCGACGAGGAGGAAACAACCACCGAATTTGGCTTCAGGTGTGTGAAGAGGAACTCAGCCCTGGACTCTTGGACACGGTACATATGGTCCAACCTTTGCGATGACATGGTACATATGGTTCAACCTTTGCGATGACACAGGTGTTGAAGCAGGTTTCGCCCAAGGCTCCTTCACCACCTGTAGGATGATCTTCGTCACCGGCAGGGCAACCGCTGTAGACGTATCCCATTGCATGATGTCAAACATGTTATTGTCTACAACGGGTTGCGGCTGTGACACCAGAAGCAAGAGGGAGAGTGTCATCCTCTTCACGAGGTCCCCGTACAACTTCAGATCCTCCGACGGTGAGATGGGAAGATCCTCAGCCGTATGAGACACCGGGGAAGGTTCCAAAGCCCGGTCCGGATCGTCGGTATCGACCTCGGAGTCCAATGATGAAGACTCTCTGTGTAGAGACCGTTCTGAGAGCACCGGAGTAGACTCTCTGATGGGCGATTGGATCGACCCCAACGATTGAGGTTGGACTTCCTCCACCACCATGCCGCGTCTGTCAGGCGGGACAGCGATCGATGCTGAAGGACGCCGTCTGGAATGTTGAGACAGCCTGGACATGTGGGATGCCTCGGATTGCTGGAACGCGTGAGGAGGGTACCATTGGTACGGTGGGTAAGGATAAGGGTAAGGAGGCCATTGGCGCTGCTCCCATGGCGGGAGCGGTGGGAAGCGACGAGCTACTGCAGTCGGTTCCAGCTCTCTCCGGCCTCTCACCTGATCCATCGGTGCTGAAAGCTCCATCGGCGCCGACACCTCCACCTCTGAGACTGAGTCGCTCTCACTGCAATGCCTGGACCCTGAAGAGTGGGAGCGCTGAGTCAGGTCGATCTCTTGCTCCGATGCCGATAGGCGCAGCTGTGAAGCACTGCCTCTCGACACTGAAGGGCTACGATGTGGGGATGCCGAGATCTTCCTCGGTGGGGGTGTCGATGTCGAAGCGTCATGCAAAGGTGTGTGGGATGGTCTCTTCTTTTGCTTCTCCTTTGATTTCCCATTCTTCGGCGCGGATGATCGGGTCCCCGAATCATCCCGACGCCTCTTAGCCGGGGTGTCCACTGACCCTTCAGGAGGCCGTTTCGTGGAACACCTGCACTCGACCGGCATCTCAGTTCTGATCGGCGAAGTCTCAGCCGATGTGACCGTCGGGGCCACGGCCTTACCCATCGGGCCCGATACCATTTTCTGTGGACGAAGTGCCGACTCGACCAAAGCTGGCGAAAGCCTCGCCGCTCGATTCTTACGAGTTTGCTTCGAGAAACTCAAACAGTGAGCGTAAGAATCGACTTGATGTCCCTCGCCCAGACAGAGGAGACAGAGGGAATGGCCGTCGGGGGGGGGGGGCAATCTTCTTCCCACAGGAATGGCACCTCTTAAAAAAAACCCGTCTTTCCATAGACGCCCAGGAAAAAAACCCGCCCAGGAAAATCTCTGAGGGGGGAAAACGGGGGAAAAACTGAGCCCCGAAGGGCAAGTCCAACAACCCTTTTTTTTTTTACCAACACTAACTATCTAACAACTAACTAACTACACTAAGAAAATAACAAATGGGCTATATACAAAGGCAAAACAGCAATCCAAGATTACTTTACCGACTGGGGACACGAAAGGTGATCCTCTCAGTGCAGCGGTCAGAAAGGAACTGGCGGGATCCTCACGCTGGCGCCGGCGAGCATGCACACTGGGATGCCTGCACATGCCCATTGGTGCCGAGCGCGAAAAAATCCTGGGCTTTTTAGGTACCGATTTGGGGATCGGCGCAGGCACTCTGCCCCATGAGTGTGAAGCACAGAGACCACGAAGAAGATCAGGCAGCAGCCAGCATTATGCTTGGGTCTCCTCAAGAATTTGCTCCCAGAACACTTTTACATTATATTTTAATCAATACTTGTGTTGCTTTTAAAGTCACTTCAGGGACCAATTCTGGTTTTAATAGAAGGCAAAAACAACAATGAAGAAATAAAGCCCAGAGAAAGGTAAAAGACATAGCAGAAATTCAGAAGGGGATTCCACATTATTTGTAATCCCATTTATTAAGATCTTTCAGGGCTTTCCCCAGCTGACTAAGAAATTGAAGAAAGTGGCAAGATGTTAACTTGTAGTTTAATAAACAAAAAGGTAGCATTGGTTGACTGAAGGAAGGTGTAATGTTCAGTGGAAACCACCCAGAACCAAAATGGCTTTATAAACCAAATGTGCTCTTTCCTCACAGACACCTACAACTTGTTAAGCACTGAAAACTTCAGCTGGCTAATCAATAGACGCCAGCTTTAATCTACTGGTCTGTGTTTCTGTTGCACCAGTTGGGCAGGCTGTAGAAATATGACTGACTAGGGAAGGAGGGTGTTGAACAAGTGTACTTGGTTGGCCTGCAAAATACCCACCTAGGCATCTCACTTCCAGTCCACTCCAGAGACCATTGGCCATGCACTCCCGCACACGTGACCCCACCAATGTGTAGCCAGTATTGCATGAGAAGATGGAGGTAGCCCCATAAACTGTCAAGGTCCCGATCTTGTTCCCATTGGGTGGAACAGGCAGGTCTCCACAGGAGATGACTGTAAGAAGAATGAAACCATTTTAGGTTTAGTGGATGGGGGAAGGGGAAGCAATTTGAGGCAAAGACCCCAAAGTAAGCATCTGCATTAATGGTTAGTTTGCTGCCACAGAATAATTATATTAACGAAGGCCTGAGCAAGAAACAACACACCAAACTGAATGCAAGCAGACCACCGCTACTTTACTTTGACTTTTTGCTGTTTCTGCAACCTAAGCCATAAATAACACACCCTCATCCCATGGGAGAAGAACCTAAAAGTTAGTTATTGTGTAACTTAACAACAGCTGCCAAAATTTTGCCACACACAGAGAGGCTTGTTTGTCTCTGAGTAGCCAGGATGATTTCACTTCTGGAGAAAGGGAGTTCTGATTGAATAACAAGGAGATCAGTTCAGCTCTTGGTTCTGAAAATTTAGGAAAATCAAAAAATATATGGTCAACAAAGTCAGTCTTGTTTAGAGACTGGAAGGGCCTCAGTGGGGAATAGTGCCACAAACTCTACCTTCAAAAGCAGTAATTTTCTCCAGGAGAAACTGATCTCTGTTTTCTGGTAAACAGTCATAGTTCCAGGAGACCTCCAGGCCCCACCTGGAGATTGGCAACCCCAACTGCCACCCATATTTGCCCAGGCCGGGTGGGGGGCACAGAGCTCCATACAACAGTGGGGTTTTGTCCTCTGAACACTGCAAAAATAATAATACAGCTGATCCCCACACCACTCTCCAGTTCATTATTTTACTTATTTGTGGAACAATTGTGCTTGCAAACAAAAGCTCATACCTTGAATAAACCTTTGTTGGTCTTAAAGGTGCCACTGGACTCAAAATTTGTTCCACTGCTCCGGACCAATATGGCTGCTCACCTGGATCTATCATTTATTCACGGTCCACAATTAGCTGACATGACATGGTCTCCAGTTGTCTTTACACCCACTACACAATATTTGGAATCATTACACTGTTAAATGTCATGGGAATATTTCCCTCTTCGCGACAGTGAGGCAAGCAGACCTCTGGATCCCAATATCTGTGAATTTCTTGGATCCTTGGAAGAGATTCCCTATGAATGGTGAGGGTCTATTGTACTTAGTGTGCCATATAGTACTTTCAAGTGTTCCAGCATTTCTTGTTATAAGGTAGGTCATCATTAGTATTCCCATTTTGAAGATGCGGGTCATTAAGGAAGAGGGGCTTATTTAGTATCTTCAGTGGTAGACGTGAGAGTTGAACTAGGAATTTCCTGCTTTAGCCACTGTTACAAACATTAAGTAACCTCTCCCTTTACTTTCAGAGATTTCAGTAAGCATTGCCCCTGCTTTCAAGCCTCATAAGGCCTAGAAACATGTTCTTTTCTAAAACAAGAGGACAGTCTCAAGAGGCTTAATCCTGTGCCCAGTATCACATTCTGCACTCTTGCAGAACTGCAGCACAGAATAACTAATATTTCATTTTTTTTTTTAAAAAAGAATGCTCACTGTTTGGTGGGCATCTTGTTTTGTAACAAGACTTAAACTTTTTAACTGACACATTAGTTTTTTTCAATTTGGCAGTTGGGGGTGGGGACATCATTGGTTTGCCAGCCTCAGACCCCATTTAGCGTTCCTGATCCATCCAGATCCTGAAAGGCTAAAACCCATCCACAAACTCATCTAATGACCCAACACAGGAAGTAAGAACAATCATGCAAGAAATGTTGTCGTGATAGGGAATCAGGATTCTTTCTTCTAGCGCCTTTTGTAAATGACAAGTTTTTCTTAAAAAAAATAATAACAGTTCTGTCAGGGATTACAAGAGAGCTGTCAGTTTTTGCCCTTGTTAGCTCGGTGTGTAAGTGACAGGCTAAAGCCCCTGGTTTATTTATAAAGCAGTTGTATAGAAGTTTGAGCCAGGGTGATTTTAGCAAACGCTTTCAGCAACAGATTTGATGTTGGCGATCTCTTGTGGAAGAAGGACAAAGGCAGCTGACTGATTAGTCTGCTTAGGCTTCATTTGCCCTCATATGACTGGCTGGAATCACCTCTGTGACCACTCCAAAAAGCACTGCCTGCATCTAAATTAGTGTTAATGATGTCAGCGTGTACTCAAACTGGATTGGCTGCGTAGTATTGTGATATTAACACAAATGCCTAATAATGGTTTCAGTATCTCTCTCTCTCTCTCTCTCTGAGAGAGAGAGAGAGAGAGAGAGGGCACACTCTGGGAGCATGGCCGGCCCTAGAGCGTTTTGCTGTAGGCAAAACTAACTTTCCTCGCCCCTCTGCAGTGTTACACCAGAGAAGGGGTTTAAAGTTTAAATCCCCTTCTCTAGAGTTGCACAGCACAGCGGCACAATCCCTTCATTCTATCCTATGGGCCAACAGGAAAGAATGGAGTCCATTCTATCCTATGGGCCACAGGATAAAATGGACTCCATTCTTTCCTATGGGCCCATAGGATAGAATGGAGGGACTGTGCCACCTCTGTAGTGTGATGCTAGAGAAGGAGATTTAAACTTTAAACCTCTTCTCCCAGGGGTGCAAAGGCAGGGAGAAAAGAAAGCCCCCCCTCCCACACCTCTTGGGAGGCTCTGCGAGGTGCAGATTCTCTCCCTGCTTTTGAACCCCAGGGGTGCAAAGGCAGGGAGAAAGTCCCTACAGAACACACCTCTCAGGAGGTTCCCAAGAGGTGCGGGGGGACTCCAAGAGGCAGCCGAGTCACATGGGGAGCACCCATTTCATCATCCCCAGTCTGCCGGCACCCTAGGCAACCACCTTGGCCTTGTCTGTGAGGTCTGGTTTTGGATGGTACATGCCCTGTGTTCTTACTGTGCCCTCCAGTCAAGTTTGGGGACTTTCTAAAATCAGCTTTGGAATTGCATAGATACAATTTTTAGTGAGCATCTTTAAAAAAAATCTTTTAAAAAGTGATCAAGGAACTGCTGTGATTTAAAACACATGCATGTGATTTCCTGTGCACTTGTAACTTTAAAAAGGAGGGGGAATCCAAAACCAAACTGAAATCTGTGTTAAGCTGCACAAAGACAGCAATCTGAATCCTAGAAATCAAAAATGAAAACCCAGCAGATGCCTAATGCATTATTCTGCAAACCAGATCTCGTATATTAAGAACCCTAAAATCCAGGATGAAATTCAGAGGGAGAACATTTCAAACCTAAACACAATACAAGTGCATATGCCTAAATGAAGGGAAACAGGAGAGAGACCATGACACTAGAGCACTGTTTTCTTTAGGCCATGTGTATTTCCATCTAATGTTCAATTAAAGTTACTTTCATGCGCTTGTTTCCCATATGCATCAAGTATGCAACACCGAATGTTACAGATCTCAATATCGCCTGTGCTTCCTAGGCACACAGACCCAGGTCATCTCCAAAGCCTTCCTCTCTTTGTTTGACCATGAAGGCAGAGCCCAGCTTACTTCTGCAGGTTGGCATGGGCTCTCCTATGCTCCACTTCCCATTGGCCTTGCACTGGATGACGCGGTGCCCCATGTAATAGTAGCCAGGGTCACAGATCAACATGAGCTGGGCATTGTACTGATACTGTGTCTCGTAGATCAGTCTCCATCTGCCGTGCTCCACTGCAATGCTACTGACGTCAGGGCAGCTGACAGCTGAACACCAGTAATGCCAAAACAAGGAGACAAAAAACAAACACACGCATTATTTGTAAGGTCAAGGCTGATGGAGTCATGTTCACAACAATTTCTCAAACTTTGGGAAAAGGGCCCACTTCTAATCTTACTGTTCATGACTCACTTGCAAAGTATCTCCATGATTCTTTCCCCCTCCCCAACATAAAATGCAAAAATCTCTCATTAAACCTATCATCCATCCATCCATCCATCCATCCATCCATCCATCCATCCATCCATCCATCCATCCATCCATCCATCTATACACCCAACACAAACATACAGTCAGTTTTACACAAGTATAGCATTACTGAATAACTATTTCACATCCACTTTTCACATTATGCAGGAGCAAACCCCCATTTGCCATCCACCCTCCAAGAATCTCCACTCTTCATTCACCTTATTTTACCCCTCCCTCCTATAGAGAAAGTCACAACCTACTCTTGGGTCCCAACCCCAATTTGAGAGTCACTGGGGTGCTCAGTTGAACTTATGGCCTGCCCAAACCACCACTGCTTCTGAGAATAGCTAGCCAGATGCCCTTGGAGACACTCACAAGCGATATTGTTGTGTAATCCCCACTAATGAACAGATATATACTATGTCTGAACATGAAGGTCCCAGTTGCTGGGTGAAAATGGACTGAGTTTTCCATAGATCAAAAAATTGGGTTAGCAGAGAACAAGACTTCCTATGGTTAGGATCTATCCTTCTTCAAGGAGCTTGGGGAGATGTACAGCCATCCCCCCCCCCCCCCCATTTTGTCTGCACAACAGCATTCTGAGGTAGGTAAAACCATCAGAGAGGGTCTGGCTCAAAATAAGACACTGAATTGCATCTGGTCTGATTCCTGACTGAGTGAGGATTTGAATCCAGGCCTGTCCAGTCCTGGCCTGCCACTATTACTATTATGCTACACAGCACTCAGTGCTAGCCAGGTGATGTGGAACATATGCTTGACATCTCTGGAGGAAATATGACTCTGATGAAAGAGCAAACAGCAGAGAAGCAGATATCTATATTAGTTCTGACAGCTAAAATGGTACCTCTGTATTCAAGGGCAACTTACCCCTGAACAGAGATGCCACTGAAGTTCACTCTCCCTTGACTTGGAGTCCAAGCTTCAGTGGCTTGTAATGCAGTAATACAAGGGAACCATTATATCCACTTGAATCCTTGCCTGGCTTACATGTTGCCTCTGGGCCAAATATGATATCCTTTCTCCTCTTCTCCCATTCCCTTAACTGCTCTTCAAATTGCCTGCTGCTTCTGAAATTACTGTTAGTAGCAGACAGTGAGCCAGCTGCTCCCCTCCCTGATGCTTTGGACATGAAGTTCCTGAAGCATCTTGTGCAAGGAACTACATTTTCCAGAGCACGCTGAACACTCTTCTTTCTTCCTCCCTCTAGATGTTTTCGATGCCTACCTTGACATTCCAAACCCTGGGGGTAACCAAAGGGAAAGGTGGTTAGCTTCCTACTGACATCTGGCTCTCCTGTGCTGGACTATAGTCTGCTCCAGAAGAGCTCTTATGTTCTTTAAATAACTCTGGGTTTTCGTTTGAAAAAATATGCCAAGCCCTATAAAAAAGCAGAATTCAACCCAGACCAGGCCACTTACCCACACACGGGAGAGGGCTGTTTCCGTTACTCCACTGCCCATTTGGCAAGCACTCCACGCTGGAATCTTCCAGGGCTGGGAGGTGAAAGCCCTGGTTACACTGGTAAAAAGCCTTGGTGCCCACTGTGTACTCCTTTCCAAAGACAACACCATTTTTGGGAGCTTGGGGAACTCCACAGAAGATAGCTGGGAAGGAAATAATGAAACACTGGTTTAATCTCTAAATCAGCCCACTTCACTTCTCCAAAAACCTTCTCAGCCAACATACACAAGTATATGTCTGAGGTTCCCTCTGAATGAGATTCGAATTTCATCTACCGGTTGTGAAGAGGCAACACAAAGGCAAAGGGCATTTTGGAAATTCAGTCTTTCACACAAGATATTTGGCCCAACCTAGCCCCACCACCCATTCGGATTAAAAGCACATGATCACACGAGCACATCTGCCCTCCGAGCCGCACCTGTTCTCACCCCATCTCCAGATGCCTTCTGTCCAGATTAAAAAGCCACCAGCTTTAGTAGCCATAGCAAAAAAGGAGAAAAACGGATTCTTCTGTAATGCTGAATGAGATTCAGATCAATGCAGAGCACCAGAAGGCTGGAGACAGACAGAGTTAAACTGTCATAAATCCTAAGTGAATGGACTCAGAGCAGTAAAATTCTGCTTAGGGTTGCACTGTAAGGCTCTTAAGGACAAACTGGTGTAATAGAACAGACTACTCCTAGTAGCTTCCAATCCACAAGTCACTCTTGTGTGTTCTAGATTTCTGCTTGCAGCTTCCAGAATCTGCAAAGATTATCTAAAAGAACAATCCTGAAGTGCAAAGGACTTCTGCATCCTTTTGTTGTTGGCTTGACGTCAGTTCTTTTACATTACGTACAGACTGTGCTTTTTTGAATGCATACATATTGGCTGTGGGCTGTAATATTAATAATAAATAAATCTGTAATATAATAGACTCAGATCACAACTCAGAAGTCCAGACGACATTCATGTTTGGGAAAGGGTAACCAGATGGGAACAAAAGAAGGTGCTAGATAGGTTGGGAGGGATTCCAACAAGGATGTCCAGCAGGAAAAGAATTCATACCCCAAGGGTCTTTATTCCTTCAGAAGGCTTTTGGCTTAGAAAGAAATGAAGTTGCAGCAGGATAAAAAGGATCCTGCGTAAACGGATGTAGCCGACTGGCGTTGAGTGACATCAGTCGCATCCTGGCTTTGCGACAATAATTGCGTGCATGTCATCTGTGCAAGTTAAGGAGCTCAGCAAATCCTCCAGCAGGGCCAGGTGTCTAGACGGTGAGTTGCAATGAATACCAATTTCACACAGCAGCCACAAGTGGAACAACAGGCATCTGCAAATCCTCACCCCTTCCAGCTCCAGTTCTGTAATCCCTTTTAAACTTTCAGTGTTATCACATTAAAATAACTACAAGGACCTACGGCACAGCACCTCCAAGCTGCTTGCCATCCTGTAAGATCATGTTTCTTTCTAACCTCTTAGGGCACTGGCCATTAGTTCCTTTGGGTCATCAGCCCACCCTGTCCCAGAAAGCCACTCCATGCTTATGCTGCACAGTGTGTGCTACCTCTCTGGCTATTCAGGCCACAGGCAGAAGAATGGTGTGCGGTGTCCAGTTCATGCAGCTGCAGAAGCAACACTGGAATACATCCAGACCAGGCTAGGGGAAATGAAATCTGAATTAGGGATACTTAACTGGCTGGATCCTGCTCATTAGTCTGGAGCAGGGAAACAGTTTTTCACCTAGCAGGTCAACCAAGTGAATGCATGAAGCTCAAGCCTGTTTGTCCCAGTACTTCTCAAACAGTACAATATATTACAATACGATTGGTAGTATTTCACACATGTGCATTCTCACATGGTCAAGTTATAGTCTTAGCTTCCCCCTATCCCACAGACCTATCACAGCTGCTTGCTGGCCAGCAGAAAATCCAACAATGAACAAACTGATTAGTTAATCAATGATTATAAATTTAAATGATTTTTTTAAAAAGGCTTTTCTGTTTGGTTTTCATTTAAGTCAATGTTATTGTTGAGGGTATTTTGTGCAGGTGTGATAGCTGTAGTATTCTCCCAGTCTAATTTAGAAGAAGAAGACCGCATATTTATACCCTGCCCTTCTCTCTGAATCAGAGCCTCAGAGCAGCTTACAATCTCCTTTATCTCCTTCCTCCACAACAGATACCCTGTGAGGTGGGTGGGGCTGAGAGAGCTCTCCCAGAGGCTGCCCTTTCAAGGACAACTCCTACAAGAGCTATGGCTAACCCAACGCCATTCCAGCAGCTGCAAGTGGAAAAGTGGGGAATCAAACCCGGTTCTCCCGGATAAGAGTCAGCGCATTTCACCGCTACACCAAACTGGCTCTCTAATTACCTGGCCTGGCTATCCATGGCAGTAACACAGCAAGGTAGAAAGTAAGATATTATTCAAGACATCAGCCTAGCCAGCTTTCGTCTTGTGTGGATTTGATCTCAATTTTGTTCTTCCTCAGCCACTTGATCATGCCAATAAACACTGGTCTAGAACACTCACAGCTGCTTCTAGAGGCTTAGTGAAGCCGATGTATTGTTGGGTGTCATCACCATATTGATTATGTCAACTCCAAATCTTTGGACAATATCCTTCAACATACTTACACAGATATTTACAATCCCTGCATGATAATCCCGAAGCTTGTGAAAAACTACAGCCTAATTCCACACCACTGAATCAGAAAGATTTTAACTATCAAAGTGCTTTCCTTCTAATCCCCACACCACATTTCAGTGCTGTAACAAAACTGAGCTATCAACTGCATCACAGGCAGCCAAGAGATCAAATCAGATTAATAGCAAGACTTTCCCCACCATAAATCTGTTAAGCAGATTCTATCTACCATGGCGAGCAAGGCTTTTGCTGTTCCATAACCAGGCCAGAAGTCAGTCTGAAGAGGGTTAAGAACAGATGAGTCATCCAGGAAACACTGAAGCTACTTGACAATCACCCTCTGAAACCATCTTCCTTAAGCATTGTCTGTTTGAAACCAGCCTGTTATTAGTCACTATATTTTTATCCAGCAAAGGCTTTTTAAAAGTAGAGGACAAATGACAGCCTCCTTCAAAATCTTCAGGAAATCCCACTCAGTAAGAGGGGATAAGCAGTGATAATTCTTGTTCACTCATCTTCACCCTGCAAGATTTTATCTTATCAGCCAGGATGGTCAAGGGCCCAGAGCACCCATGATCACAGCACCCAGGACCCTGTAAACATTGTCTGAAGATACCAAGCTGAAGCTATTTATACAAAAAGATCAGATGCTGCTTCAGACACCTCTATGACCTTCTCTTTTCCCATCTATGCTGGAGTGGATCCAAGAGATTTTATCACAGCTAACAGTTAGTTTCCAGGATGCTATTCTTGAAGTTGTCAAATGCCAGATTACTCTATATAAATGAGCTGGATGCAATTCATTTGATGCAACAGGAATAGACAAAATATTTTATATGTTACTATCACCACATGGACTTCCTATGATTGGGGGCTTGCATATCTATGGGGCCGCCTTTCTCCACATGTTCCCCAGAGAGCACTGCGTTCAGGGTCACAAAATCTACTGTCCATCCTTGGACCAAGGGAGGCCAGACTGTGTTCTACACGGGCGAGGGCCTTCTCAGTGGCAGCACCAGAAATGTGAATGCGCACCTGGAGGCCATAAGGGCCCTGCAGGATATCTCTCAATTCTGTAGGGCCTGCAAAACTGAACTACTTCAATAGGCCTCCAACATCTAAATAGGGAGAGGACTGCCACTGTACACTGCTGAGGAATTATGATCATAGGATCACCGTCAGAAGAAAGAAAGAAAGATCCCGCCTATACTGAAGTTAAATCTGCACCATAAAAAATTTTAAAATTGTGTTTCATTGGTTTTAAATTGTAATTATTGATAATTATCGTTAGCCACCCTGGGTCCGCTTGTGGAGAGGGCGGGATAAAAATTTAAAGTAATAAAATAAATAAATAAATAAATAATGGTGTTCTCTGTAAGAAATGGTCTAAGTTCTCCACCAGTGGTGCTCAGATGTCTTCCAGTTTCCTACTCAAGGAAAGAAGAGGACACTGGGAAGCAACCCTGTCTATTGTCCCAGGCACAGCCAGTGGACACAGTGTTGGCCACCAGCACAGATGGCTACAGAAGGGGACTAGAAGCTTTAATGGAGCAGAGGTCCAGCAGTGGCCATTAGCTGTGGTGCCCAAAGGGAGTCTCCATTTTCATAGGAAGGAAGCCTCCGAATACCAGTTCTAGGAGGCAACACTGGGGAAGGCCTCAGCCTCTCTGCTCTGTTTGTTGCCCCTCCAGGACAACTGGTTGTGCACTCTGTAAAACAGGACCCTGCAACAGATGTATCATTGGCCTGATCCAGCAGGGCTTTTATGTTCTTAGTTTAGGATACAAGCTTTTTCATGTGTTGGGCTCACAGCTTGGAACAGGAAGCACTGATTATAACTTGCTAAATTGGCCTCTACAGATGAAATCCCCCCAAAATTGATCTGGGGACGTCCAATACCAGGACAGGACCACTTCCACCAGCACAGACAGGGTAGCTACTGGAAAGCCAGGTGGACATTATACTAGCAGGATATCTAATTTGTCCTTGGAATCCAATGTAACAAGCACACAATCAAGGCTTGAAATTGCCTGCAGAAATTATGTCCTCTTTCATTTTTATGTAATTGGTTATTTGCTCCATAACTGTGATATTCCACATTTTAATTAACCACATTTTAACATCTGGCAAGCTGGCTTGCGCCTGTCTTCCTGAAGTTGCCTCCAGTTGGAGAAGCTCCATTAATCCTGTGTCAATACCAAGCTTAGTGAGTCTGAATGCTGGCCTGCCCAGACCAGCTGCAGTTCATTGCAAAAGTTCATTACGCCACTGCAGAAGGCCAACCAACTTCAATCCACCTCGCTGGTAGCACAGATGGTCAGGCAAAAAACAACAACAAGTGGACTCAGTTACAATCTATTGGACTCAGCAATTGGTACCGCACAAAAGGAAAGGGTGCCTCTTGTGCCCTTCTGCATCAACACAACATCCTAGCTAGCAGAATTTGGTGCCCCCCAGCAAAATATTGCATAATCAAGTTGTTATTTACAGGGCTCAATGCAGTGCAACGAAACTCAGTTTGGTAATATATTTTCCATCTGCTCCACAGTACCCAGTTGGGATCATTGCTTTCCAGGAGTGATGGAAGAGAGGATGAAAACACATGCCCCCTTTGTGGGGAAAGCTGAGTCAATATTTGCCTTTCAAAGAAATTCATCCAAGAGTTTACAGAGGAAAGGCTTCCAGGGTAGTGGCATTTATGAAGCGGTGCACGTATGAAGGAATAAAGAAAAGAGCCAGAATAGCCAACAAGGTGTTTATGAACCGTAAAAGAAAAGGAAGTTGTCATTGTTCAACATGACAGTGGTAGAGGCAGGAAGGACATGAGTCTGCACTTTCTGATCCTAACAGATTCTTCAGCAAACCTGTGTAACTTGGAGTATCAAGGCTGAGTAATTTTTTTTGTTCATTGCCAGCCCTCTTCAACACTGGATTTCTCTTCAAGGTACTATTTGGAAGGAGGGAAGGCTAACTGGAGACAGAGAGAGTTGGCAGGAAATCTTGTGAGCTTGACTTGAAGAATGCCCAAGTGGAAATGAGTAAATTTAAACCCAAATCAATGAGCTTGCCCATTCCTAATCTTAATTTCCAATCAAAATGAAACTGGGGGGTGGAAAGTGCCATCAAATCACTTGTGTTGATTTGTGTTGACCTTATAGGGTGTTCAAGACAAGAGATGAACAGAAGGATTTGTCTATTGCCTGCCTCTGTTTAGCAACCCTGAACTTCCTTGGTGGTGTTCCATCCAAGCATTAACTTGGGTCATTCCAGCTTAGCTTCTGAGATCCGATACAACTGTACGAGCCTTGACCATCCATATCAGGGCTAAATGAAACTTAAGGGAGTTGAATCTGTACACACTTAGTATTCTTTTATCACTCTCCTTTCTTTTCGGTCTTCCACTTCAAATGGGAGTTTGGAATTTGAAAAGGGGGATGTTCCAGGTAACTTGATTTCATGCAGCTGATGACTGCACACACACATTAGCTCCTACTGGATGGGGTGTTCACCTGTGTATGCATGCACCCCAATCTCAAGCTTGTTTCTTGCTTTGCTAGTAGGAACAGTAAGATACACTATGCTGCAGGCAGAACACAAGTTGAAGTTTATAAAGTCTAACAAAAAAAAGTATGTCTTCTGCTGCCAGCAGTAAGTGCTGTGAGAATTCCAGCTAACAGCTAGCTTTTGACGTCAAGGTCTGACCTGCATGTGTGGATAAAGCCATCACCAATCTAACACCACAGAGAGAATTTTCACAAAGTTTAACATGTTGCTTTTCAGTTGAGAGAAGCCACAAATTCATCTGTGAGTCATCAAGTCTTAGTCAAACAGAGCTACCAGGCAGGTGGGTGAGAGGAAGCCAAAAAACCCAGGGGCTCATGAAACTGGGCAAGGCACTCTATTCATTCTACTAAGATGACTTCAGTTCATATTCTTAATAGTGTTCTTGGTCCAAAATGCAAGGTTCTGCTTTTTTGTATTCTGGAACTTTCCTTCAGTTTTGATACACTCACTCTCTTTTTGACTTTTCATGTATTTTGTCATGGTTTCCACCATATCTTCTTCACTGTGCCTTTCAAGTTTCTTCCAGTGATTTCATTTCTAGGTCTTTTCCTTTCTAATCTAGTCTGATCTTGTCAGATCTTGGGAAATAAGCAGGGTCGGCCCTGGTTAGTACCTGGATGGGAGACCACTAAGGAAGTCCAGGGTTGTTACACAAAGGCAAGCAATGGCAAACCACCTCTGTTGAAAACTCTTTGGGATCGCCGTAAGTTGGCTGGACTGAACAGCAGTTTCTTTCCTTCCTTTCTGCTCTTGGTATTCTTCTCCGTGGTCCCGCTGTCTGTTCATTGGTCTTCAATACTGCCTTGATGATCTGCAACTATATTGCTCTTCTGCCCCAAGCCCCGCTGTTTGCTTTGCTCTCCCTTTCTCTTATTGGATAAAATGTGCATTTTCTTAAACTTATCCATGCAAAATGCATTTTCCTGTTGCTTCTCAGCCTTTTAAACATCATTTTCTTAGTCTTCTTCTCAAGTACAGAACACTGGAGACCTTTTTATTCTTAAGATTCTTTTTATTGATTTGTTAGCATTTTGAGTTCATTCACTTTTGCTTGTTATTGTGATTGCATTGCTCCTTTGTCCCACTTCCTTTAAGTTACTTGAGCTTTCTGTTGTCCCCTCAAAATAAACAGCCAGTACCATGCAATTGTTAGAAAGCTGGACTGGTGGAAAAAATGTCATCGAGTGATAGCCAATTTATGGCAATCCCATAATGGTTTTCAAGGCAATAGATGAACAGAGGTTGTACATCTTTGCAGAGTGACCATGGACTTCTTCAGTGGCCTCTCATCCAAGTAGTAACCAGAGCTGACCCTGCTTAGCTTCTGAAATCTGGAAAGATCAGGCTAGCCTGAGCCATACAGATAAGTAAGTGTCAAACAAGGACCAAGGAGGTTTGACTTCCTATCCTCACTGAGTGACCTTGGGCCAAGTTATTGTCTTTCTCAGTCCAACCTTTCACACGGCTGTTGTGAGGATAAGGCAGAGGAGGTAAGAGCTATGTACACAGTTCTAAGCTTCTTAGAAGAAGGGATAAAAATGTGACAGATATATATCCTGTCTTCTTTTTGTTATCCCTTGGGCCCTATACTTTTAAGGTACCAATCATGTAACTAAATCAAAGGTTACTCATTCCATTTATGTATTACATTTGTTCCCTGGTGCCCATATATCTAAGGGGCTCAAGGTAGTGTCGATGGGCTCTTTCTCATTTTATACTCCTATAAAATGAGAAAGAGCCCTACTCTGAAACCAGTTAGGCTGAGAGTATGTGGCTGGGGTACAACCACTCAGTGAGCTTCACCTGCAAGCAGGGACCAGACCTGGGGCCCCCTTCCCTTTGGCCAGTCTGTAGCTAGGATTTTTTTAAAGTCAGGGGACATTTAAATTTACAATGGAGCACTGGCTAATCGAATTGAAAGTACTGTAATGCATTAATTAACGACACTGCCACAGGGCAGACCAAATTCTATTGAATTGGAGATTGGCTGTGAGGCTTTTGTGAAATTCTTTGCGGACAAGATCGCGTCACTTCGCCCCGACCCCCCAGCCATATTTGAGACAGTTAGTGAAACCGAGGCTCCGGGCCTGTCTTCGGATTGTGTTCTGGATGGCTTCGGCCCTCTCAGCCTGGAGGAAGTTGACAGGATCCTCTTATCTGCACGCCCAACAACTTGTAATCTGGACCCGTGCCCCTCCTGGCTTATTAAATCGTGCCAGAGGGAGCTTAGATATCCTATACGGGATATCATAAATAGATCCCTGATGGAAGGGCATTTTCCAATGCCGCTCAAAGAGGCAGTGGTCCGCCCCCTCTTAAAAAAACCAACTTTAGACCCGGCCCAATTGGCGCATTAGCGGCCGGTCTCAAACTTGCCCTTTTTGGGCAAGCTTATTGAGAGGGCAGTGGCAGTGCAGTTACAGACTTTCCTGGAGGATGCTTCCATCCTTGACCCACTCCAGTCCGGCTTCCGCCCGGGTCATGGGACGGAGACTGTGTTGGTCGCCCTGGTGGATGACCTCCAACGGCATCTGGATCGGGGCGGCTTGGCGGTGCTGATGTTGTTGGACCTGTCGGCTGCGTTCGACACGGTTGACCATCGGTTACTGACCTGCCGCCTCGCCGCCTCGGGGATTCAGGGGCTGGCCTTACAGTGGCTTTCCTCTTTCCTCGAAGGTCGGGGACAAAGGGTCGCGATTGGGGGTGAGCTATCCCAGAGGTGAACGCTCGATTGCGGAGTGCCTCAGGGGGCGGTTCTCTCCCCGATGTTATTCAACATCTATATGCGACCCCTTGCCCAGATTGCTCGAAGGTATGGGCTGGGTTGTCACCAGTATGCTGATGACACCCAGCTCTATCGACTTATGGATGGCCGACCAGCCTCTGCCCCAGAAAATCTAGACCGGGCATTACAGGAAGTGGCTGGGTGGCTCAGACTGAGCGGGCTGAGGTTAAATCCAGCGAAGACAGAGGTCCTTTGCTTGGGTCGTCGGGGCCTGGGGAGGGAAATCCCCCTACCAGCTTTTGAGGGTGCGCCGCTGATAGCGGCGGACCAGGTCAAAAGCCTGGGGGTACTATTGGAGTCCTCCTTAACGATGGAGGCTCAGATAGTGGCCACTGCCAAGTCCGCATTTTCTCATCTTAGGCGGGCAAGGCAGCTGGCTCCCTTCCTGGAACGTGACGATCTAGCAACAGTGATCCATGCCACGGTCACCTCGAGGTTGGACTACTGCAATGCTCTCTACATGGGGCTGCCTTTGTGCCGAACCCGAAAGCTGCAGCTAGTGCAGAATGCCGCGGCCCGGCTGCTGTTAGGGCTCCCAAGAAGGGAGCACATCCGGCCGGGGCTCCGGGACCTGCACTGGCTGCCGATAGCTTACCAAGTCCGGTACAAAGTGCTGGTTATTACCTTTAAAGCCCTATATGGCCTAGGACCTGCCTACCTGAAGGACCGTCTCTCCCCGCATGTTCCCCAGAGAGTACTGAGATCAGGAACACAAAATCTCCTAGTTATCCCCAGGCCAAAGGAAGCCCGCTTAAAATCGACGAGGGACCAGGCCTTTTCTATTATGGCCCCCTCCTGGTGGAACCAGCTGCCGGAAGAGGTGAGGGCCCTGCGGGACTTAGCCCAGTTCCGCAGGGCCTGTAAGACAACCCTCTTCCGGCTGGCCTATGACTAGCTGGTACAAGAAACTGAGTGTAGCTATACTGGATGTCCGCTGCCCCGATGTTTTAAATGTTTTAAATGCCAAATGTTTTAAATGTTTTAATGTCTTTAATGGTTTAATACTTAAATCTAAATGTTTTATCTTTAACTTCTATTTATGTTATATTCTTGTGTTGTAAGCCGCCCTGAGCCACTTGTTGGGAAGGGCGGGATAGAAGTCATAAAATAAATAAATAAATAAAAAATTAATTTAAATTAAACATAATCTAATTAAAGTTGATTAAAGTTATCTGTCCTTGCCAGGCTAAACTCCCCTCCCTCTATCCCTTCCTCCAGGGAGTGTCCCTGCCCCCGGCACCAGTCCCCTACCACAATGTGACTCTACCTTGAGGGTGACCAATATGCTGAGAGTCAATGAGGGCCATCAGTCGGTGGGCACAGCAAGACAGCACACAGACAATGCAGCTGCTGAGGTGCCATCCAGTGGGTGAGATGGCACACGGATGGCATGAGCTGTTTTGGGGCTAGTCAGCAAGGCAATGCACAGATGTGCGGCTGCTGAAAGGCTGGATTGGTGAGGCAGTGCACAGATGCATGGTTGCCATTTCCTAGCAATAATATAAACCAGGGGTGGCCAAACTTGCTTAACATAAGAGCCACATAGAATAAGCATCAGATGTTTGAGAGCCACAAGACAAGACAAGGAAGGAAGGAAGGGAGGGAGGCAGAGGAAGGGAGAGGTGGAAAGAAAGCAACTCTAACTTAAAAACATTCTCCAAGCTGCCAGCTGGCTTGGCTGGGAGAAGAGATTTAAAGAGAGAAATGTCTTCTCCAAGCTGGCCGACAGGGCAGTGGGGGCTTCAATATGAAAGAGCCACATGTAGCTTCCAAGCTACAGTTTAGCCACACCCATTGGAGTGTACGACAGCACAACCCTTCACTATGGGCATCATGCAAAAAGAAGTACATTTACTGAAACTGCAAAACGTACATTTACTGAAACCCACCAACTATGTCCCAAATAGAGAAAAGATGATCCAGAAAAATTTAGCAAATGTTTTAGCAAAATGGCAGCATCTGCCTCCCCCCCCCCCCGCTTCCCGCAATAGATCACTGGCAGCAGTATCAACAGTTCTGATGAAATGCCAGAAATGGTAATTTCCCTTCTCAGGTTCCTTTACTCTGTTATCTGGCTACTGGTGTGCTCTTTCCAGCTGTAAGAGAGAGGCTGCCGGAACTTCCCTTGCCCTGAAAAGATGCAAGCATCACTGCCTGGTAAACACTCTTTTTATAGCTGCTCAAGAGTTAGTGTTATTCAATGCAATCTGCTCTTTCGGGGCGGCCAGCTCTTCAGGGACAGCAGAATGGTAATTGCTGTGCATTATCACTTGGCTGCCCTAGGTTCCAGCAGCATTTAACGCCCCCCCCAACCCCCCCCCCCCCAAAAAAAAAACCCCAGTAGCTCTTCATTTCTGAAGACACTGGTTATTAATTCCTGCTTTTACAGGTAGAGAGATGTGCTTGCACCGGTGGGCTTAATGCATCGCTCCCAGTGGGATTTGAGAGTTACAGTTGCCACGACAACCCCAGGCTACCGCTGACAGGGTTGGACCACCTGATTCAGCTGCTCCACTCAAAGAGCTGCTTTTAGCACACTTTGGTTAGATTCCCATCTTTCAATGAGAGGGGGAAACTGTTAGAAACATTCATGTAACAGCCATGTCCTACTTCTTGGCAGGCGTTCCATTACCCCCTCCTCCCAAAGGATGAAAGTTTTGAGATTCAGGAGGTAGGAGAAGGATAAAGTACAGAAATTCATTTATAACAAGAGATTGTGCCGATTGTATCAAAACTTCCCAAAGCATTCATTGGAATGCCACAAACACAGTTTCACAGTCACACTTTAATTCCATGCAGGGGAAATGCAGTGGCAAAACCAAGAATGTTTGGACTTTGTGACCTCTCTGAGAGATTCCACTCAACTTTCTAATGCATTTGCCTTCCACAGCTCAAACTTGTGCCGTATCATGCTTTCAATGGAGGCAGCTATGTGTAATCTTGTACCAGCCATGAGGAATGCCGCTACTTCATCTTTCTTTTTTTTTTTTTAAGTTTCTGGTTCTCATGGTTACAGAGATATTTTTGAAAATGGGGATGGCAAAAAGCAGCCAAGCAGCAGAAATGCAAATTAATTGTTTTAGTTGGAAAGCTGGGGACAAAAGATGTGTTGTGAATGCATCACTGGGCACATGTGAACACTACAGTTACAGATCCTTCTCCTGACTGTAATTTAATGCCTTGCTCATAACTGTCCCAGCTTGCTGGGGGGAAAGTGTAATGACCAGGGAAGGCAATGGCAAACTACCCCATAAAAAGGTCTGCCGTTGTGAAAGCAGCGTCACCCCAGAGTTGGAAACGACTGGTGCTTGCATAGGGGACTTTTCCTTTCCTTTTCATAACTGTCCACTTGCAATCTCTAGGACAAAGCAAAAAGATGTAATCCTAATAAATAAAATTATTATAAAGACATGAAACTTGTCTTATGCGGAGTCAGACCATCCATCCACCAAGGTCAGTCTTGTCAACTCTGACTGGCAGTGACTCTCCAGGGTCTTTAGTAGAGGACTTTCACACCACCTACTGCCTGGACCTTTAAGTGGTCGATGCCAGGGATTGAACCTGGGACCTTCTGCATGTAAAACAGATGCTCTGCTACTGAGCTATGTCCCCTACCTACATCTTGATGCCTTCACGTCATAAGTCTTACTTGAAAGAATAGATACTATTCACCTTCCCCCAGCTCCATTATCATTTCCCCCCACAACTGTCTGCTTGTCTCAAAATGATCAGAATAAACTCCTTGAGGACGGGAACCGTTTCCTTGTGAGATGGTTTAAAGGGACGCCTTGAATGCAGATGGTATGCTAATAACAACAATTTGATTCTGCCTACCTTGGCACAGTGGGATGGCTTCATTCCAGTGGTAGTAGCCTTGCTGGTGTCTCACACAGGTGGCGATGCTGTGGCCAACGAGACGGTACCCAGGATCACAACTGAACCGGATGGTGCTTCCTGGCTGCAGACCGGTGTGGCTGAGGATGGAGCCATGGAAGGGAGGTGGAGGCAGGCTGCAGTAGGGGGCTAAATGAAGGAGGAAAGGTACATGCTCCAAATTATTCAATCAAGTTTGAAAAGTATGAAGATACTTTTCATCCTGCATTTCCCTCTACTTCATGCACAGACGACAGAACTGCTGTGCAATAAGGGAAACAGGACTACACTTTCCCGTATGCATACCTAGGTCCTGGACCTGTCTGATAGGCTATGGAGAAAACACTCTGGGTAAACAGAGGTGCAGGTGCACAGAGCCTAAATGCACAAAGGCCCATTCTGCATGATCTCTGACATCCCCACTGTGAAGAGCATAGATCATATGCGATGGATATATTTATGTATGCCCCTATCCAAATGTGATACCCATTGTGGGAAGTCATGTGCACTAGGGTGGGGATGGAACTGTCATGTGCGATTCTGATCTCCTCATTTAATTTGGGCATTATGCCCAGGGGCTCTTGTCTTCCTGCTTATTCAAATCTCACCTTGGCAAGGAAATGTTTACCTTAACCAGTGTGGGGTAGCAGTTAGAGTGTCAGAATAGGATCTGGGAGATGCAGGTTTGAACCCCCCACTGCGCCTTGGAAACTTGCCAGGAACCCTTGGACAGTCACACTTTCAGCCTAGCCCACCTTACAGGCTTGTTGTGAGGATCAAAGAGAACGGTAGATTGCTGTAAGCCACCTTGGGTCCCCGTTGTGGAGAAATGTGGGTTACTAATGAAGTAAAATAAATAAATATATCCTAACTGCGGTCATGCATATATTGGCACATTCTTCCTGTCTCTCTCTTCCCATACCTTCCTGAATTTTTCTCTTTCCTTGTTGACATTTAGACTGCGAGTACCTTGGGGCAGGGACCAGTTTTGTTAGCTCATTTTATGCTTACAAGAGCCATAAACATTGCAGCTGATATACACATCCATTGTGCTGCTCATGATGATGTCCCAGATTTGGCTACATAAAACATTTTGCTGTCTTTACTGCTTGTCTTTCAGGCTTGTTCAACATACCCAGAATTATTTCTGTCCCTCCCTTCTATCAAAAAAAGATCCCCAGGTAGCTTGCAGAAAGCAGTCAATGACAATTAAAAGCTGTTCAGACTATTAAAGTCATGCAATTCAAGCCACCAATAATTCAGAAAGCCATTACAGAGCACAGGTATCTGGCAACGTTTGGGCAACTAAATTAGTTTGGAAAGTGTGTTGTTGCAAATTACTACTGCGCTGGAATGACAATCAAATTCCCTCCACATGCTGTATGCATTGAACCAAAGAAATCCAAATTCTGC